>NC_056450.1:3067607-3372214 GCF_018296145.1 Oncorhynchus tshawytscha | reverse complement strand
ATTCGGTCCACCCCAGGAAATCAGAGTGGCATGTAGCCTACATGATGTCCTAGTTGAACTCCTGTATGTGTCATATAGGGATGTGGTCTGGGAGATCAAACGAGAGGATACCACTCCTACAGACAGGACACTGAATCACCCCTTGAACAGTGGTGAATAATTACTTTCAGGTTTCATCATAGTCTATAGTCTACACTGTTTCTCAATCCATTCCTGGGGGCACCTCCGAAGGTGTGCACATTTTTTTTCTAAACCAACACTAACAAACCTGATTCCAGTAAGCAATACTGTAGGTGTCGAATAAGTGTGTTGAATGAATGAATGTAAATGAATGAATGAAACATTCTTTTTGTATCAAATTGTCAATTGGCAACCCATCCCTTATGGGATTAATTGACACATAAATAAACATTACAATAATTCACTGTGGTAATTAAAGGATAATTCTCCTTCCGGTGTTCTCTGAATTGCCCATCGCATAACGAGTGAAAAAATTTACAGTAAAAATTCATACATAATAGTAAATAAAGTTATCCAAACAATAATTATATCCCTAGTGCAGTAAAATACTATACAGTGGCAAGAAAAAGTATGTGAACCCTTTGGAATTACCTGGATTTCTGCATAAATTGGTCATCAAATTTGATCGGATCATCATTTAAGTCACCACAATAGACAAACACAGTGTGCTTAAACTAATAAAATCCAAATAAAATCAAATTTTATTTGTCACATACACATGGTTAGCAGATGTTAATGCGAGTGTAGCGAAATGCTTGTGCTTCTAGTTCTGACAATGCAGTAATAACCAACAAGTAATCTAACTAACAATTCCAAAACTACTGTCTTATACACAGTGTAAGGGGATAAAGAATATGTACATAAGGATATATGAATGAGTGATGGTACAGAGCAGCATAGGCAAGATACAGTAGATGGTATCGAATACAGTATATACGTATGAGATGAGTATGTAAACAAAGTGGCATAGTTAAAGTGGCTAGTGATACATGTATTACATAAGGATGCAGTAGATGATAGAGTACAGTATATACATATACATATGAGATGAATAATGTAGGGTAAGTAACATTATATAAGGTAGCATTGTTTAAAGTGGCTAGTGATATATTTACATCATTTCCCATCAATTCCCCTTATTAAAGTGGCTGGAGTTGAGTCAGTGTCAGTGTCAGTGTGTTGGCAGCAGCCACTCAATGTTAGTGGTGGCTGTTTAACAGTCTGATGGCCTTGAGATAGAAGCTGTTTTTCAGTCTCTCGGTTCCAGCTTTGATGCACCTGTACTGACCTCACCTTCTGGATGATAGCGGGGTGAACAGGCAGTGGCTCGGGTGGTTGTTGTCCTTGATGATCTTTATGGCCTTCCTGTGACATCGGGTGGTGTAGGTGTCCTGGAGGGCAGGTAGTTTGCCCCGGTGATGCGTTGTGCAGACCTCACTACCCTCTGGAGAGCCTTACGGTTGTGGGCGGAGCAGTTGCCGTACCAGGCGGTGATACAGCCCGCCAGGATGCTCTCGATTGTGCATCTGTAGAAGTTTGTGAGTGCTTTTGGTGACAAGCCGAATTTCTTCAGCCTCCTGAGGTTGAAGAGGCGCTGCTGCGCCTTCTTCACGATGCTGTCTGTGTGAGTGGACCAATTCAGTTTGTCTGTGATGTGTATGCCGAGGAACTTAAAACTTGTGTTCCATCGATGTGGATAGGGGGGTGTTCCCTCTGCTGTTTCCTGAAGTCCACAATCATCTCCTTAGTTTTGTTGACGTTGAGTGTGAGGTTATTTTCCTGACACCACACTCCGAGGGCCCTCACCTCCTCCCTGTAGGCCGTCTCGTCATTGTTGGTAATCAAGCCTACCACTGTTGTGTCGTCCGCAAATAATAACACACAAATTATTGTATTGTTCTTGTCTGTATTGAATACATAATTTAAACATTCACAGTGTAGATTGGAGAAAGTACGTGAACCCCTAGGCTAATGACTTCTCCAAAAGCTAATTGGAGTCAGGAGTCAGCTAACCTGGAGTCCAATCAATGAGACGAGATTGGAGATGTTGGTTAGAGCTGCCCTGCCCTATAAAAAACACTCACAACATTTGAGTTTGCTATTTACAAGAATCATTGCCTGATGTGAACCATGCCTCGAACAAAAGAGATCTCAGAAGACCTAAGATTCAGAATTGTTGACTTGCATAAAGCTGGAAAGGGTTACAAAAGTATCTCCAAAAGCCTTGATGTTCATCAGTCCATGGAAAGACAAATTGTCTAGAAATGGAGAAAGCACTGTTTCTACTCTACCTAGGAGTGGTCGTCCTGCAAAGATGACTGCAAGAGCACAGCACAGAATGCTCAA
The DNA here is from genome assembly GCF_018296145.1 of Oncorhynchus tshawytscha. Taxonomy (NCBI): domain Eukaryota; kingdom Metazoa; phylum Chordata; class Actinopteri; order Salmoniformes; family Salmonidae; genus Oncorhynchus; species Oncorhynchus tshawytscha. The sequence goes on along the minus strand of NC_056450.1, from coordinate 3,369,847 downwards.
TGAGGTTAAGAAGAATCCTAGTGTCAGCTAAAGACTTACAGAAATCTATTGGAACATGGAAACATCTCTGTTGATGAGTCTACGATAAGTAAAACACTGAACAAGAATGGTGTTCATAGGAGGACACCACAGAAGAAGCCACAGCTGTCAAAAAAAAGCATTACTGCATGTCTGAAGTACTCAAAAAGAGCACTTGGATGTTCCACAGTGCTACTGGCAAAATATTCTGTGGACAGATTAAAGAGGAATGGTCCAAAATTCCTCCTGACCGTTGTGCAGGTCTGATCCACAACTACAGAAAACGTTTGGTTGAGGTTATTGCTGCCAAAGGAGGGTCAACCAGTTGTTAAAACCAAGGGTTCACATACTTTTCCCACCCTGCACTGTGAATGTTTACACGGCGTGTTCAACAAAGACATGAAAACAAATGTGTTTGTGTGTTTAGTTTAAGCAGACTGTTTTTGTCTATTGTTGTGACTCAGATGAAGATCAGATAACATTTTATGACCAATTTATGCAGAAATCTAGATAATTCCAAAGGGTTCACATACTTCTTCTTGCAACTGTACATACATACATACAGTACCATTAAAAAGTTTGGACACACCAACTCATTCAAGGGTTTTTCTTTATTTGTACTATTTTCTACATTGTAGAATAATAGTGAATACATCAAAACTATGGAATAACACATGGAATCGTGTACTGTAGCAACCAAAAAAGTGTTATTTTATTTTTTCACATTCCACTTTGTGATCACAGTCCCCATAACAGTGATACTTAGCAATAACATTTAGAAATACAACAAATAATTGTATATACAGTACCAGTAAAAAGTTTGGAAACACCTACTTCAACAAATCAAAATGTATCTGAGATATGAGATTCTTCAAAGTACACACCCTTTGCCTTGATGACAGCTTTATACACTATTGGCATTCTCTCAACCAGCTTCATGAGGTAGTCACCTGGAATGCATTTCAATTAACAGGTGTGCCTTGTTAAAAGTTCATTTCCATAACTTATTTTCTTCTTAATGCATTTGAGCCAATCAATTGTGTTGTGACAAAGTAGGGGTGGTATACAGAAGATAGCCCTATTTGGTAAAAGACCAAGTCCATATTATGGCAAGAACAGCTCAAATAAGCAAAGAGAAACAACAGTTCATCATTACTTTAAGACATGAATATCAGTCAATCTGGAAAACGTCAAGAACTTTGAAAGTTTCTTCAAGTGCAGTCACAAAAACCATCAAGCGCTATGATGAAACTGGCTCTCATTAGGACCTCCACAGGAATGGAAGACCCAGAGTTACCTCTGCTGCAGAGGATAAGTTCATTAGAGTTACCTCTGCTGCAGAAGATAAGTTCATTAGAGTTATCAGCCTCAGAAATTGCAGCCCAAATAAATGCTTCACGGAGATCAAGTAACAGACACATCTCAACATCAACTGTTCAGAGGAGACTGCGTGAATCAGGCCTCCATGGTCGAATTGCTGCAACGAAACCACTACTAAAGAACACCAATAAGAAGAAGAGAATAGCTTGGGCCAAGAAACACGAGAAATGGACATTAGACTGGTGGAAATCTGTCCTTTGGTCTGATGAGTCCAAATTTGAGATTTCGTGGTTAAGACATCAACACTATGAAATAACACATATGGAATCATGTTGTAACCAAATAAGTGTTAAACAAATAAAAAATATATTTCGATTTTATATTCTTCAAAGTGGTCATCCTTTGCCTTGATGGCAGCTTTGCACACTCTCGTCATTCTCTCAACCAGCTTCATGAGGAATGCTTTCCCACATATGTTGAGCACTTGTTGGCTGCTTTTACTTCACTCTGTCTTACACAAAGAGCCTGTTTCGGAAGAGCATACAGTCAGAGCCTGGCTCAGCCCCGGCAACTGAGACGATACTTGGAACAGAGATAATGAAGAACACGAACACACACACACACACACACACACACTTCCTTCCTGGTTTTCCCCTTCTCTCTTGTTCAGCAAGGATGTTGATGGCAGTTGTACTGAGCATCCTCTCTTTATTGTATTAGATATATCTGTTAATTCATGTTATATCTCAAACATGTTTACAAACATACTTTGTCTCCATACACACAGTATATTCAACCACTCTCTGTGCACACACACATAAAGTAAAAGTAAAGTAGAAATGCACATACTCACTACACACAGGTTTTACATATTCACATCCAGATGCAAAAACTGTACACACACACACACACACACACACACACACACACACACAGTGGGGTTTGAAGTTACCGACACCACTGATAATGATGATCAAAAATGACTGTATAAAACAAATAATTACAATACTGAGATATAGTGTGCTCCAGCAGAGAGGAACTTATTTAATTTTTTATACTAGTACAATTGCTCAGAGAACAATATTTTGTTTAACAAGTAATATTTTATATTCTCCAAAAGTTACTGGAAGGGGCCCAACAAAATTTCACTTTGGGCCCCCAAAAGCTATGGCCAGCTCTGACTGCATGTGTGGGTATGGATGTGGCTATGCAGATGAGTTTGTATTTTTTGTGGCCCCTACCCCATCAAAGTTTCCCATCCCTTATATACACACACCCACCCACCCTACACTCACACACACACTATACATGATAAGGTTATTGAAGTGTCGCCAGCAGGTATTATGATCCCCATCAGCTACTCTTCCTGGGGTCCACACAAAACATGACATAATACGGAACATTAATAGACATGAACAGCTCAGGGCGCCCACATGGCAGGTGTTGTTGCATACTACGCCGGTGTCTTGTTGCGCTGCTTCACACAGCTCACCGTGAATCATTGTCTGGAACTCTGTGGTTCAGGAAGTAGTGCCAGCCAATTACACACATGGAAACTAGCATTCAGTAAACTGCCGTCATTGAACTCTGAGTAAGTCACAATATCAAGACCAAAGTATTTTTGTGTGTGTGTTCGTGTGTGTGTGTGTGCACATACAATATGTATGTGTGTGTGTGCATACATGCAGTGGTGGAAAAAGTACCCAATTGTTATACTTGAGTAAAAGTAAAGATACCTTAATAAAAAATGAATCAAGTAAAAGTGAAAGTCAATCCAGTAAATTTCAAAGTATTTAAAAAATATATACTTATTAAGTATCAAAGTAAAGGTATAAATAATATAAAATTCCTTATATTATGCTACTTTTATTTACGGATAGCCAGGTGCACACTCCAACACTCAGACATAATTTACAAATGAAGCATGTGTGTTTAGTGAGTCCACTTGATCAGAGGCAGTAGGGATGACCAGGGATGTTCTCTTGATAAGTGAGTGAATTTGACCATTTTCCTGTCCTGCTAAGCATTCAAAAAGATAACAAGTACTTGTGTGTCAGGGAAAATGTATAGAGTAAAAAGTACATCAACTAAAAGTTGTCAAAAATATAAATAGTGAAGTACAGATACCGCAAAAACCTACTACGTACTACGTAGTACTCTAAAGTAATTTTACTTAAATACTTTACACCATGCACACGTGTGTAGAAGGGCTTGTAAACATCGGTGTTACAATGTTCCCCACATGGGAAAATGGTGAGTGTTTTATAGATGCATTCACTGCATAGCTGAGATCAAGTCTATAAAGTGAACAAATTTTGGTCTTCTTCATTGTAAACGCTGGCCGTATCCGATTACCCGCAATTGCATCGTCAATAGTATAATGTGAAAATAGAACATTTTATAGTATGTGTCAAATTTAGAAAGGTTAGTATGCTTGAAATGCCAGGATTTCATACTCATGTTCTGCTTTTTAGTACATGTTCGCTGCACACTATTGAGGAAAATTATGCATTTTCAGACCCACAGCTGATAATCAGACAAGGGGACTAGCTGTTCCAAAATAAGCAAATGGTGGAAAACAACCCTATTGCGCATTAGATGACATCTTCGTAATTTGGATGAGCGTAGTATGTTGATATTTGTTCAGATTTGACTACGCCGTGTGTTCTAAATAACAAATCAAATCAAATTTATTTATATAGCCCTTCGTACATCAGCTGATATCTCAAAGTGCTGCACAGAAACCCAGCCTAAAACCCCAAACAGCAAGCAATGCAGGTGTAGAAGCACGGTGGCTAGGAAAAACTCCCTAGAAAGGCCAAAACCTAGGAAGAAACCTAGAGAGGAACCAGGCTATGTGGGGTGGCCAGTCCTCTTCTGGCTGTGCCGGGTGGAGATTATAACAGAACATGGCCAAGATGTTCAAATGTTCATAAATGACCAGCATGGTCGAATAATAATAAGGCAGAACAGTTGAAACTGGAGCAGCAGCACAGTCAGGTGGAAGTTGAAACTGGAGCAGCAGCATGGCCAGGTGGACTGGGGACAGCAAGGAGTCATCATGTCAGGTAGTCCTGGGGCATGGTCCTAGGGCTCAGGTCAGTTGAAACTGGAACAGCAGCATGGCCAGGTGGACTGGGGACAGCAAGGAGTCATCATGTCAGGTAGTCCTGGGGCATGGTCCTAGGGCTCAGGTCCTCCGAGAGAGAGAAAGAAAGAGAGGAGGAGAGAATTAGAGAACGCACACTTAGATTCACACAGGACACCGAATAGGACAGGAGAAGTACTCCAGATATAACAAACTGACCCCAGCCCCCGACACATAAACTACTGCAGCATAAATACTGGAGGCTGAGACAGGAGGGGTCAGGAGACACTGTGGCCCCATCCGAGGACACCCCGGACAGGGCCAAACAGGAAGGATATAACCCCACCCACTTTGCCAAAGCACAGCCCCCACACCACTAGAGGGATATCTTCAACCACCAACTTACCATCCTGAGACAAGGCTGAGTATAGCCCACAAAGATCTCCGCCACGGCACAACCCAAGGGGGGCGCCAACCCAGACAGGATGACCACAACAGTGAATCAACCCACTCAGGTGATGCACCCCCTCCAGGGACGGCATGAGAGAGCCCCAGTAAGCCAGTGACTCAGCCCCTGTAATAGGGTTAGAGGCAGAGAATCCCAGTGGAAAGAACCGGCCAGGCAGAGACAGCAAGGGCGGGTCGTTGCTCCAGAGCCTTTCCGTTCACCTTCCCACTCCTGGGCCAGACTACACTCAATCATATGACCCACTGAAGAGATGAGTCTTCAGTAAAGACTTAAAGGTTGAGACCGAGTTTGCGTCTCTGACATGGGTAGGCAGACCGTTCCATAAAAATGGAGCTCTATAGGAGAAAGCCCTGCCTCCAGCTGTTTGCTTAGAAATTCTAGGGACAATTAGGAGGCCTGCGTCTTGTGACCGTAGCGTACGTGTAGGTATGTACGGCAGGACCAAATCAGAGAGATAGGTAGGAGCAAGCCCATGTAATGCTTTGTAGGTTAGCAGTAAAACCTTGAAATCAGCCCTTGCTTTGACAGGAAGCCAGTGTAGAGAGGCTAGAACTGGAGTAATATGATCAAATTTTTTGGTTCTAGTCAGGATTCTAGCAGCCGTATTTAGCACTAACTGAAGTTTATTTAGTGCTTTATCCGGGTAGCCGGAAAATAGAGCATTGCAGTAGTCTAACCTAGAAGTGACAAAAGCATGGATTAATTTTTCTGCATCATTTTTGGACAGAAAGTTTCTGATTTTTGCAATGTTACGTAGATGGAAAAAAGATGTCCTTGAAATGGTCTTGATATGTTCTTCAAAAGAGAGATCAGGGTCCAGAGTAACGCCGAGGTCCTTCACAGTTTTATTTGAGACGACTGTACAACCATTAAGATTAATTGTCAGATTCAACAGAAGATCTCTTTGTTTCTTGGGACCTAGAACAAGCATCTCTGTTTTGTCCGAGTTTAATAGTAGAAAGTTTGCAGCCATCCACTTCCTTATGTCTGACACATGCTTCTAGCGAGGGCAATTTTGGGGCTTCACCATGTTTCATTGAAATGTACAGCTGTGTGTCATCCGCATAGCAGTGAAAGTTTACATTATGTTTTCGAATAACATCCCCAAGAGGTAAAATATATAGTGAAAACAATAGTGGTCCTAAAACGGAACCTTGAGGAACACCGAAATTTACAGTTGATTTGTCAGAGGACAAACCATTCACAGAGACAAACTGATATCATTACGACAGATAAGATCTAAACCAGGCCAGAACATGTCCGTGTAGACCAATTTGGGTTTCCAATCTCTCCAAAAGAATGTGGTGATCGATGGTATCAAAAGCGGCACTAAGGTCTAGGAGCACGAGGACAGATGCAGAGCCTCGGTCCGATGCCATTAAAATGTCATTTACCACCTTCACAAGTGCCGTCTCAGTGCTATGATGGGGTCTAAAACCAGACTGAAGCATTTCGTATACATTGTTTGTCTTCAGGAAGGCAGTGAGTTGCTGAGCAACAGCCTTCTCTAAAATTTTTGAGAGGAATGGAAGATTTGATATAGGCCGATAGTTTTTATATTTTCTGGGTCAAGGTTTGGCTTTTTCAAGAGAGGCTTTATTACTGCCACTTTTAGTGAGTTTGGTACACATCCAGTGGATAGAGAGCCGTTTATTATGTTCAACATAGGAGGGCCAAGCACAGGAAGCAGCTCTTTCAGTAGTTTAGTTGGAATAGGGTCCAGTATGCAGCTTGAAGGTTTAGAGGCCATGATTATTTTCATCATTGTGTCAAGAGATATAGTACTAAAACACTTGAGCGTCTCTCTTGATCCTAGGTCCTGGCAGAGTTGTGCAGACTCAGGACAACTGAGGTTTGGAGGAATACGCAGGTTTAAAGAGGAGTCCGTAATTTGCTTTCTAATAAACATAATCTTTTCCTCAAAGAAGTTCATGAATTTATCACTGCTAAAGTGAAAGTCATCCTCTCTTGGGGAATGCTGCTTAGTATATAAATAGTATTCTGTATAGTTTTAGTAGATATGGCGCCGGAGGAGATGGCTGCCATTTTACGGACTCCTAACCAATTGTGCTATTGAGTGTGTTTTTTCATGTTATTTGCAACTTATTTTGTACATAATCTTTCTGCCATCTCTTATGACAGAAAAGAGCTACTAAATATCAGGACATCGATTACTCACCTCGTACTGGACAAAGATGTTTATTTAACGAGTGGAAACGCGAAGGATTTACTTCAGACACCCAACAGGCCCAAATCCCTGTGATTCGCATGAAGAAGAGACGGAGATATCGGGGGCGAAGGTCGGGGTGCCTTGTAAGGATCCAACGGCGGGTGAGTTTCCCTCCATTCCCATCAATCCTATTAGCCAACATGCAATTATTAGAAAGCAAAATGGATGTTTCACAGAGTAGTGGCTGAACGACGACATGGATAACATACAGTTGGCTGGGTTTTCGGTCCATCGACAAGATGGAACAGCTGTCTGTGTCTATTTGTAAATAACTGCTGGTGCACGAAATCTAATATTAAGGAAGTCTCGAGGTTTTGCCCGCCTGAGGTAGAGTATCTGATAAGCTGATAAGCTGTAGACCACACTATTTACCAAGAGAGGTTTCATCTATATTTTTTTGTAGCTGTCTATTTACCACCACAAACCAATGCTGGCACTAAGACGTCAAGAGCTGTATAAGAACATAAGCTAACAAGAAAATGCTCACCAGATGAATTACCAGGACGTGTACTCCGAGCATGACCAACTGGCAAGTGTATTCACTGACTACAAAGCTCTCCCTCGGCCTCCATTTGGCAAATCTGACCATAACTATCCTCCTGATTCCTGCGTACAAGCAAAAACTAAAGCAGGGAGTACCAGTGACTCACTCAATAAGGAAGTGGTTAGATGACGCAGATGCTAAGCTACAAGACTGTTTTGCTAGCACATTCTTCCGATGGTATTGAGGAGTACACCATACCAGTCACTGGCTTCATAAATCAGTGCATCGATGACATCATCCCCCACAGTGACCATACATACCGTGCATATCCCAATCAGAGGCCATGGATTACAGGCAACATCCACACTGAGCTAAAGGGTAGAGCTGCCTCTTTCAAGGAGCCGGACACTTATAAGAAATCACGCTTTGCCCGCCGACCAACCATCAAACAGGCAAAGCATCAATACAGGACTAAGATTGAATCATACTTCAGCGGCTCCGACGCTCGTCGGATGTGGCAGGGCTCGCAAACCATTACGGACTACAAAGGGAAGCACAGTCTTGAGCTGCCCAGTGACACGAGCCTACCAGACGAGTTAAATAACTTATATTCTTGCTTCGGAGCAAGCAACACTGAAGCATGCATGAGAGCATCAGTTGTTCCGGACGACTGTGTGATCACTCTCTCCGTAGCCGATGTGAGTAAGACATTTAAACAGGTCAACATTCACAAAGCCACAGGGCCAGACGGAAAACCAGGATGTGTACTCCGAGCATGCGCTTGACCAACCGGCAAGTGTATTCACTGACATTTTCAACCAGTCCCTGACTGAGTCTGTAATACCAACATGTTTCAAGCAGACCACCATAGTCCCTGTGCCCAAGAACACCAAGGTAACCTGCCTAAATGACTGCTGACCCGTAGCACTCACGTCTGTAGCCATGAAGTGCTTTGAAAGGCTGATCATGGCTCACAACACCATTATCCCAGAAACCCTAGACCCACTCCAATTTGCATACTGCCCCAACAGATCCACAGATTATGCAATCTCTATTGCAGTCCAAACTGCCCCTTCACACCATGACAAAAGGAACACCTACGTGACAATGCTATTAATTGAATACAGTTCAGTGTTCAACACCATAGTGCCCTCAAAGCACATCACTAAGCTAAGGACCCTGGGACTAAACACCTCCATCTGCAACTGGATCCTGGACTTCCTGACGGGCTGCCACCAGGTGGTAAGGGTAGGTAACAACACATCTGCTATGCTGATCCTCAACACGGGGGCCCCTCAGGGATGCGTGCTCAGTCTCCTCCTGTTTTCCCTGTTCACCCACGACTGCATGGCCAAGCACGACTCCAACACCATCATTAAGATTGCTGATGAGGGAGGAGGTCAGAGGAAGGAGGTCAGAGACCTGGCAGTGTGGTGCAAGGATAACAACATCTCCCTCAACGTGATCAAGACAAAGGAGATGATTGTGGACTACAGGAAAAGGAGGACCAAGCACGCCCCTCATTCTCATCGACGGGGCCATAGTGGAGCAGGTTGAGAGCTTCAAGGTCCTTAGTGTCCACATCACCATCAAACTATCATGATCGAAACACACCAATACAGACGTGAAGAGGGCACGACAATGCTTATTCCCCATCAGGAGACTGAAAAGATTTGGCATATGGGTCTTCAGATCATCAAAAAGTTCTACAGCTGCACTATCGAGAGCATCCTGACCGGTTTCATCACCGCCTGGTTTGTCAACCGCTCGGTATCCGATCGTAAGGCGCTACAGAGGGTAGTGCGTACGGCCCAGTACATCACTGGGGTCAAGCTTCCTGCCATCCAGGAACTCTATACCAGGCGGTGTCAGAGGAAAGCCCTAAAAATTGCCAAAGACTCCAGCCACCGTAGTCAATAGACTGTTCTCTCTGCAACTGCATGGCAAGCGGAGCGCCAAGTCTAGGTTCAAGAGGCTTCTTAACAGCTTCTACCCACAAGCGATAAGACTCCTGAACAGCTAATCAAATGGCTACCCGTACTATTTGCATTGTCCCCCAATCCCCCCCAACCCCATTTTTACGTTGCTGCTACTCTCTGTTTATTATCCATGCATAGTCACTTTACCTCTACCTACATGTATACATTACCTCAATTACCTCAACTAACCTGTGCCCCACACATTGACTCTGTACCGGTACCTTCTGTATATAGCCTCGCTACTGTTATTCTATTGTTGCTCCTTAATTATTTGTTATTTTTTGTTGTATTTATTATTATTTTTTACTTCAGTTTATTTTGTAAATACATTTTTAACACCTCTTTTTCTTAAAACTGAATTGTTGATTCAGGGAGTGTAAGTAAGTATTTCACTGTAAGGTGAATTTGGCACATGTGACAAATAACATTTTATTTGATTTAGTAGGCAAGAACCATTTCTGACACAGACGCTATGGTGTACAGTGTCCAACTCCTTTAGAGACTGACAAGTCCTGCTGAGACTGTGGCTGTCCTAATATGGACAATGTAGTAGTGAGGTAGGATGGGCAGCATGGTGGATGAAAACTCTAAACCAGTAACACTGCAGTGTAGTAGAGATACAGCTCATGTAGTTGGTTTGGTGAACAACGTTAGACTGAGTAAAGGTGCCTGAGACTCGAAGACTTGCGTTAGCTCCCTAGACTAATGCCTAAGTTTCAGCTCAAAGGGCTATATATATCACAGTATTGTGGTGTGTGCACAAACAAGATTTAATCCCAAAGTTTAGATCATAAGGAAAATGTTCCCCAAGACAAGGTGACGCAAGACTACGTCCCAAAGACTACTGGGACTTGGACCTTGTCTGCTCCTCTACTCCTTAGATTGTTTTCTTCTGCCAGGGCCCTGAGTGTAGGAAACAGAGAGAAACAGGAAGAGAGAGAGCTGCTAGCTTTAATTAAGGCAGCGGAGCGGTGCAGCACCTGACAGTAGCAGAAAGCTACAGGTTGCTTCAGGTTGCTTCATTAGCGAATCACAATGCCATGACAACACTGATAATTACCTGCACGGGCTAGGAGATGAAAGATGCAGTAAAAAGTGTACTTAACTGGATAAGTACCCATATCAACTCCTTAAAGAGCCATTGCCGTTAAAAACCACTTCATCCATTTGAAAACGGCCTACGTGGCATCGATATCAGTCAGAAGCATTTATTCTTGTGTCAAAATTGTCAGTCGCTCCTAAAATGGAGTTTGGAACCTCAGTGCATCACAATGGATTACAATTATGTCAACAAATCATGCCCCCTTTTGCCAAGCCCCACTTGGAAATAGCCCGTCTGCCCACTTCACTTCCCTTCATTGAATGAGGTTCTGTTGTTTCATCGGCCCCAAAGCATTCTAAGGATCACAGCCATTTGAGACTGAAAAACCCTATACGGATGTATCATGTAATGCATGCTTCCAGCAGGTTGCACAGCCAACAACTGTGGTTTGCATGCCCTGCCGAAGGATACTATCATGTGGATAGGTGGTTGGAGTTGGTTGAACCCCAGTACCGGTAGCTAGACCATAGACTGCTGGTTATGTATCTGGTTATGTATTTTTTGATTATCATTGCTAGCATAGCAGATGTTAGCTAGCTATCTACCAACTAACTAGCTAGCTACATAATGGACTAACGTTAGCCTACCTCAATACAACTCGGATTTGGCTTGGAAACACGATAACATTTCAAATGAAGGCAAATAATTAGTCGGAAAACCTTTTGTCATGATGGTGATGTCACCAGATTGAATTTAGATGCAGTATATCTTTAGCCAGTTAATTAACTAAGATTGAGGGGACAACCGTATTTTAGCTAGCTAACATTGCCAGCTATTTTTGACAAACTTTGCTTGTAACAGTAATGGCAACATAGTCTTTTCTTTTTAGTACATTTTACGACATCATAATATGGCAAAGTTGTTTCCTACTAATAATTTGCCTATTTTAGCAATGTCATCGTATTTCCATATTTTGTATTTAGAAATGTAGAAAATGTATTAAAAATGAAATATAGAGTCTATACATCTTAGAATCACCTTCAGCAGCGAATACAGCTGTAAGTAATTCTGAGTACGTCGAAGAGATTTTTACACTTGGATTACACAATATTTGCCTATTAATATTTTAAAATTCTTCAGTCTTGCCATTGATTTTCAATCAGATTTAAGTCAAAACTGTCTTCTTGGTATGCAACTCATGTGTAGATTTGGCCTTCTGTTTTAGGTTATTGTCCTGCTGAAAGGTGAATTCATACCCCAGTGTCCGGTGGAAAATGGACTGAACCAGAGTTTCCTCTAGAATTTTGCCTATGCTTTGCTCCATTCTGTTTAGTTTTTTTTAATCCTGAAAACCTTCCCAGTCCTTAACGATTTCAAGCATGCCCAAAACATGATGCAGCCACCACTATGCTTGAATATATGGAGAGTTGTAACGGTTCTCTTGGGGTGAAGTAGAGGCGGACCAAAATGCAGCGTGGTGGTTATTCATGTTCTTTAATAAAGGAAATATACATGAATAAACTAACAAAACAATAAATGTGTGAAAACCTAAACAGTCCTATCTGGTGCAAACACAGAGACAGGAACAATCACCCACAAACACACAGTGAAACCCAGGCTACCTAAATATGGTGACTAACACCTGCCTCTGATTGAGAACCATATCAGGCCAGACATAGAAATAGACAAACAAGACATCCAACATAGAATGCCCACTCAGATCACACCCTGACCAACCAAAACATAGAAACATACAAAGCAAACTATGGTCAGGGTGTGACAAGAGTGGCACTCAGTAATGTGTTGTATATTTGCCCAAAACATAACACTTTATATTCAGGACAAAAGTTAATAGTTTTTTGCAGTATTTCTTTAGTGCCTTGTTGCAAACAGGATGCATGTTTTGGAATATTTTTATTCTGTAAAGGCTTCCTTCTTTTCACTCTTTCAATTAGGTTGGTATTGTGGAGTAACTACAATGTTGTTGATCCATCTTCAGTTTTCTCCTTTCACAGCCGTTAAACTCTAACTGTTTTAAAGTCACCATTGGCCTAATGGTGAACTCCCTGAGCGGTTTCCTTCTTCTTCTTCTTCTCCGGCAACTGAGTTAGGAAGGAATGTCACGTTCTGACCCTAGTTATTGTGTTAATTGTTTGTTTTAGTGGGTCAGGACGTGAGTTGGGTGGGCATTCTATGTTGTGTGTCTAGGTTGTTTTTCTGTGTTCGGCCTAGTATGGTTCTCAATCAGAGGCAGGTGTCGTTAGTCGTCTCTGATTGAGAATCATACTTAGGTAGCCTGGGCTTCACTGTTGTTTTGTGGGTGATTGTTTCCGTGTCTGTGTTTTACACCACATGGTACTGAGTTCGGTTTTCGTTATTCACGGTACGTTTATTGTTTTGTACAGAGTGTTCAGTTTATGTGTTTAATAAACAACCATGGACACTTATCACTCCGCATATTGGTCCTCCGATCCTTCTCGCCTCTCCTCTTCAGACGAAGAGGAGGAAAACCATTACAAGGAAGCCTGGATTTGTGTAGTGACTGGGTGTATTGATACACCATCCAAGGTGTTATTAATAACTTTACCATGCTCAAAGGGATATTAAATGTCTGCTTTTACTTTTTTTTTACTCATCTACCAATAGGTGCCTTTGAGGCATTGGGAAACCTCGCTGGTCTTTGTGGTTGAATCTGTGTTTGAAATTCACTGCTTGACTGAGGGACCTTACAGATAATTGTATGTGTGGGGTAGAGAGATGAGGTAGTCATTCAAAATTATGTTAAACAGTATTATTGCACACGGAGTCCATGCAATTTATGTTACTTGTTAAGCTCATTTTTACTCCTGAACTTATTTAGGTTTGCTGTAACAAAGGAGTTGAACACTTACTGACTCAAGACATTTCATCGTTTCATTTTTAATGACTTTGTAGAAATTTCGAAAAACATAATTTCACTTTGACTTCATGGGGTATTGTGTGTAGGCTAATGAATATACATTTCCATTTAATCATTTTAAATTCAGGCTATAACACAAAATGTAGAAAAAGTCAAGGAGTGTGGATACTTTCTGGTGTCTCATTCGTTACGCCAGTGAAGACCGCTGTGCTTAGATCCATGGATCTCATATGCCTAGCGACTTGATGTTGATTTTCTGTTGTTTCCTGCTTAATTTACAGCAGAGTCTCGTTATATTTAACAGAGAAAGCATCAAGGTAATGAGTAAAAAAAACAAACATTTTTTTATGCCTCGGATTGGACACCAGTCTACTGGAATTGTTTTAAGATGGTCATTTAGCTATTTGATTTCGAATTTTAGGACCCATTTAGGTATATATATACAGTACCAGTCACAAGTTTGGACACACCTACTCATTCCAGGGTTTTTCTTTATTTTCTACATTCTAGAATAATAGTGAAGACATCAACACTATGAAATAACATATATGGAATCATGTAGTAAAGAAAAAAGTGTTAACCAAATCTAAATATATTTTACATTTGAGATTCTCGAAAGTTGCCACCCGTTGCCTTCATGACAGATTTGCACACTCTTGTCATTCTCTCAACCAGCTTCATGAGGAATGCATTCCAACAGTCTTGAAGGAGTTCCCACATATTTAACCCCTTATTTTTGTTGGCCCAAAACGACCTCCATACTTCCATTAATTGTATGGGTTACCTTTAGACGAGTAGAGTGGTAAGGAAGCGGTAATGGCCTACTTTTTTTTAACATTATTGCACTTTTTTTTTTTTTTTGACTTGCCAATGTATGTATGAACCCTGCTTAGAGGGAAAGGGGCATAACTTGTCAGTTGTACAACTGAAATGTGTCTTCTGTATTTAACCCAACCCCTTTGAATCAGAGAGGTGCGAGGGGCTTCCTTAATCGACATCCACATCATCGGCGCCCGAGGAACAGAGGGTTAACTGCCTTGCTCGGGCAGAACGACAGATTTTTACCTTGTCAGCTCGGGGATTCGATCTAGCAACCTTTCAGTTAATGGCCCAACGCTCCAGATGTATAGCCCTATGCTTATGTTGTATAGGTGGAGTTATGGGTCTATTTGCATATATTAACTTTTACACATGTGGAACTGCATAAAAATTAGTTAAATTCTTGTTACAAACCATTTAGAAATATTTATCCCAATGTCACACATTGGCCCCATTATTTATATAAAGACCCATATGCAGTTGCATTGTTTTTAGTAAAATCTTTATTGGCATCCCATACAATCCAATCGTCATTCAATTCGGTTTCAAATTGTTCACAGAAAGTAGGGTGATGCATTTCTAATACATTTTAAGACTTTCTGGCAGATGTTTTCTAAGAAACCTTTTCCGTATGTTTGCCAACAAATCGAAGCCTTTGTTAGTCCTAACTTTTAGGATGGAAAATAGTTGGAAAATGTATATATGCCTTCATTTCTCAAACATATAGACTCTTAGCTTTCATTTGACACCTACTTTGACATGCTCCTATGAACTTCACATGTTGGTGATCATGGGTCCATTTACATGGAAATGAAAATACATAACCTCAATGAGCCCTATTCATGTCCAGTTTATGCTTTTTTCAAAATCCAGACCAATTGGACATGTTGTAACAGTTTGCCATCATTGTCACCCACATTCATTTAGCAATATGGCGATTTCAATTCTTGATATGTACTCATTGAATCTTGAAGAGGGTTACATTTCTCTAGCCCAATCTGTCAGCTGTATACCGAAACAAATGAAGTGGAACTATTTTGTTGTTTTTAGAATCTCAGAATGTAGCGTTAAGGTGACATCGTCAGACGATGGCTAGCTTTCACCAGCTAGATACCACAACTGCTAAACCTGCATTTCCTGTCCACAGTTTTTCTTTAAGTAGAGGAGAGGATTGTTTCCCCACCATATTGAGTACAGTATGAGCTGGTAGATAGCTTTGAAATCAGGCCTGGCCAGGTAGACATAACACAGAGGGCTGTTTACATTCTTTGCTGTGCAGGCAGGATGCTTGTGTCTCAGGGGCCTATCTCCCGATCTATTCAGGGAGGAGAGGAGCTGACCGAAAGACAAGCCAATAGGTAACAGCACAGGATATGCCAAATACTGCCTGCCTGCCAATCTGTGTGCTGTGAGCCTTGGTTGCTTCTAACAATAGGATGTTAATTTTGGGATATGATTCATATTTAAGGGGGATATTTTGGTTGTTTTCGTCAGAGGTAGGACATTGCGGATTTGGGTCAATATTTTTCTGTCAGACTTTTCAATAAGGTCTGATAGCCAAGGCGTGACTCGTAACTTTGGCATTGTGAATACCATGGTCTTACCAACTAGCTACACCATGCAGGTATTGGCAACATTTTACTATCTGAATCCTATGACATCACAATTACTGCATTGGAGGCCATTCTGAGGGGAGTTTGGCTAGGTCTGAAGCCAACTCAAACCTCTGACACAAAAATGACCAGAGAATGAAAATGACTCACAGCCAAGCCCTGGGTGTCTGTGTGCGCCTCACCTTTAAGGCCACATTTAAAGAGAGAACATGCTGTCATAAACTACAGTGCATATGAATTCTTAACCACAATGAGCACAGTCCAGGACACAACCAACCCAGTGGTGGGTATACTGTTGTGGATCACCTCAACCTCTGGATTGGGTGACAAAAGAGATGTGTGCTAGAAAACATTATGTAGAACAAGGGTAGACCCTGCAGAAGACACAACATTCTGCCCACACAACGACGATCAAACCAAACATGTCAACGTAAAAAACACAAACGAACATGTCCTCTTTGTTCAGAAATCAATTGGAGAGGTTGTGTTTGTAGGTTTGTAACAAAAACAAGTATTCCTTTGTAGCCCTAATGTGCCTTTTTATGTAGAGCACTCTGTGAGAAGAGGCAGTCACGGAGAAGAGAAAACGAGGCCATTTAATGTGGGCAGAGAGTTTTGATGACTAACCTCACTCTCTCCATCCTTTCTTATACTCTCTCTTGATCTGCTCTTCTTCATCCACTCTCTGTCCCTCTCTCCCATGTATGCATTCATGTGGTAGCGTGCACATGTGCTTTATCATATGTATTTTAATCATGCTATTTAGGCCTGTTTCCTGTTCTGTCTCTAGTCTTGATAAAGGTTGTCATGTGTGCTCCCTCTCCGGCCTCTAGGTCACCAGGCTGCTCGATAGGCTCCCATGCATCAGTGGACTCGCAACCGGGGAGGTCTCAGCCGGCTCATTAAGCTCTCACGCCTCAGCCGGTTTGTCAGGTTTCTGCACGACCGGTCCGCTCCTGATCTCCGGGATCGTCCCTGTGGTTAGCGTCCTGAGGCTGGAGCCGAATGCGCCGGGGAGGGGGTACTGTCACGTATGCTCTCTCTCCGGCGCTCTAGGTCGCCACGCTGCTCGTTATGGCGCACACCTGTCACCATCGTTATGCGCATCAGCGCATTATGACACTCACCTGGACTCCATCACCTCTTTGATTATATGCCCTATATATGTGACTCCCTTTGGCTCCGTCCCCAGGCATCATTGTTTCTGTGTCATGTCTGTGTGTTGTTCGTGTTTCTTGTTTTATATTGTGTTACGTTTATTTATTAAAACACTCACTCCCTGAACTTGCTTCCCGACTCTCGGCGCACATCGTTACAAAGTTGGTGCTAGTAGTTACCACAGAAATGTATTGGCTTGAGGTGCAATACGTTTATACTTGCATTCGCAGAAGAAGCTCTGGGAAAGAAACAACCACCTCAAGAACGGTTTGGTGAAACTTCCCAACTTCATCTATCAGCATGCAATGTAACATAACCATACAATCTATAAATTCCAATTATTTGGCTGTGGCCCTGTGGAGTTTTATGTCCTTCTTGCAGAGCGACGACGTTCCCCTAAGCTAGCAGGGCCCCAGATGCATGCAGCACCATGCTGGTTTGCAGTCGGCCCTGGCCTGCCCTCCTGATCCTCCCACACAAATTGATTCCCTCTGTGCGCATGTATCCGGCCACAGGACACAAATAACTAGATGCAGCTCCCTGTAATGACATATAGTGGACAAAATAGGCTAGAATTATGGAGGGAGGAAAAAATCACTACTTTCATCTCGCCTGCTGGGGCTGTCGCACTCTGAAGAGGCCTCTGGCGGGAATGAGAAATCCAAACTCCTCTAGACTCCAGAGGAGAAAGGGAAGAGGAGAGCACACAGGCAGCACTAACCCCTCCAATGCTCCCGAGGCACATGCAGGGGGCTGCCTTCAAAGGCTACAATTTGGCATGTTTTCGACCTCAAGGCGCTGTACTATTGCACGTCAATAATATTGGGTAACTCAAGGTCAGGGGAATGTTAAAAAGACGCTTCAGGATTTTGGTAATGAGGCCCTTTGTCTACCTCCCCAGAGTCAGATGAACTCATGGATACCATTTTTATGTCTCTGCAGTTTTAAGGAAGTTGCTAACTAGATACCACAGACTTCCAGTCATTGCCGATAACATAGACTTCCAATCATTGCGGTAAAACTTGCGAAACTACCTCTAACTTCCTTCACACTGGATGCAGAGACATACAACTGGTATCGACGAGTTCATCTGATTCTGGGGAAGTAGAAATCCCTTTAAGTGAGGTATCAAGGCGCGACTCTCATTCTTCAACTGTTTTGTCTGTTCTTATACAGTAGGCTACTATAGGTTGTGTGCTGCTGACTTACTGTAGTACTTCAAATCTGAGACTTTGCAGAGAGTGGATTGTTTCAATCTGTTTTCAATAATGATTTTCGCCACACAAGACACAACAATACCGATTTCCACCACTCACTTCTCTTTCTAGCCCTGCTTTCCCCTATATTACAATCATGTGTCTGTAACTTAAACCACACTGTGTATGCTCTCTAGAGTGGGGATGATTGAAATGGACTGATTGTGGTTTTTAAAGGGGTCTGGGTGAAATCATGGAGTTTTACACTGTGTGCATGTGTGTGTACATGTGCCTGTGTGTGCATGTGTGGTTGTTTATGTGCATACGTGCATGTGTGTGTGTTATTCCAGGGGGGCTTCTTGGTTAGAACAGAGGCCCACTCTGTCTCTAGCAGCGTCTGGGTGGAACGTGAACTGGGCTGGAGCTGCTGGGGCGACAATAGGCTCCAGCCCTGGGCCTCCAGCCAGGCCAGGTAACGCAGAGTTCAACAGGAAATGGCCTTAAAGGATATGGAAGGGCTTTGCGATGTCTGGAGGTCCCCACTGTTTTGTCTGGGAGAATAGTTGATGTGGAATGGGAGGACTACTGTTTACAAATAAAGTTAGAGTTAGAGGCCGGGGGACAATGGTTTCTTCTACTCAGTAAGAGAGTGCATAATGGTCCAAATGCAGTGCAGTACAGTGCATCACACCCTTCCCTTGCGCTACAGTGAACAGAAATGATGAACAAAGACCTGCAATCTACTTATCATTAGTCAGTCATCAGATTACTACAATCAATCATCAGTAGCCTATTTCAATAGATAATAGAGGATTTGGGTTATTGTTAAAATAATGTGACAAAACAAAATCACTACAGCATGCATGGGGGCCGCAAGTAGCCTAGCGGATAAGAGCATTGGGCCAGTAACCAAAAGGTTGCTTATTCAAATCCCCAAACCAACTAGGTGAAAAATCTGCCGATGTGCCCTTAGCAAGGCACTTAAAGCTAATTGCTCCTGTACACGTAGGATATGCGTGTCTACTAAAACGTACATGTAATTTTTGCAGGTTGGCATTTATTGGGATTACTCATGCACTGGAGGCAGCTCTGCAGGAGTGTCACTAGCTGGCCTAAACTTAAATTAAGAACAAAAAGCTCATTTTTTACAATAAATGGCCAATTTTGACTTTGAAGCTGGCCCATCTAGTGGAAATCGCTCAGCTCTGCCTCCAGGACAAGATTCATCTCAATAAATGTCAACCTGCATCACTTCTGCATTACAAGGGTTGCTTTGTTTCAATGAAAATAAATCAAAATCATGGCCGAAAGATGACACAGTAAAAACATAAAACACTGTTTATCAGATGGGCATATGGATGTTATACTCTGCTGGTTGGAAGCAGATAATCTGCCAACTCTCTGTTTAGAGCTAAATCAACAGAGCTGTTTACAGCTCCATTCCTGTACCACCCCTCCGACAGACATTACCGCAGCCTGACAAATTATGAAAAAAACTACATCAGATGTTGTCTTTAATAATATATCTGTGCAGAGAGACGAGCTCGAAAAATAGACAACAGGTTCTAACCTCCCCAGGAAACGAGGCCGAACTCCACTCCCACTTCCTTGCTTGTCTAGTTGTCATGGAGACGGGTACAGTGCCTCACCACAAATAAAACAATGAGACAGATATTTCACCGGATGTATAAATGTGAAGCATCCGCTTGGCATTTCCACTCACTACCAAGCCCAGTAGCCGGCAGTGGGAGAAGATAGAATGAGATGGATTTTGGCCAACGTTCTGCTAATTTTCTCATCAATGAAACATTTGATCTCAATACAGTATTCTGTTCCCAAAACTAGAATCTGTTACGAACAGAGTCGACTAAGTTTTGTTGACTTCACACTTTGTCAAAGTTTTTTTTAAATTATCTTGTTTAGAAGAATTGCAAAGGCAAATTGAGTTATTAGACACATGCACTTCAGAGTAGGCGTTCCCTAAGGGAAATATGCAAATGAATGCTAGAGCGCGCCAATAGGATCTTGCTAGCACGTGTTCGTCTCTGCCCACCTCCTTGCTTGTTCTGCCCACTGTGATTCATTTATTCCCATTTGGTCTGTCTAGGTTTAGTTATAAAAATCTTTGGCCTCACTAGTCGATAGGAAGTGGTTAATTCATGAGACAGACACTTCCCTACTTCTGTTCTGTCAAGTCTCAGAATTGTGCTGTGGAAAGGGAGTACTTATCAGTATTTATCTTGTTTATCAAAGCTTAAAGGGTAGGTAGCATAAACGTAACCACATGTAACATGGATTTGCATTAGAATACGCATCAATGGTCCCAATGCAAAGTTACACCTAATTTTTCGAGTTATTACATAAAACTAATTCCAAAGAATGCTGAAGTCATGCCATAAAAACATTTGCAGGCTGCCCTAATATGGAGGACCTGGACCTTCCCTATAATGTGAATGTAGTTTGCACTATTGGTTTCAATAAAATGTTCAGCCAACTTACAAGCAAATACTATGAATATGTTCTTACAAATCAGCTTGCAAGGTTGCTAGACAACTGGCCTGCTAACATTAGCCCTACCTGCCTGCTAACATTAGCCCTACCTTCCTGCTAACATTAGCCCTAACATGAGTCAGCCAGTTGCTATCAACACCTAGCTTACAGCTATATTAAAGTAAACCAACATTTTGGAAATAACTTACGTAACCACATCTAACCAGTTATCAATGAATGTAATATGCAGTTCACGTTATCTCAGCCAACAAACTAGCCAGCCAGTTAATGTTAGCTGTTTTAGCGTTACAACAATGAAGACCAGCAAGCACAGGCAGTAATCCAGGCACAGAACATAACAAAACAAACGTGCTCCAGCAGATCAAAAAGCTAAGAGAGTGGAGAATTACATATGATAGCCGGCTAACAAGCCTTGCCAGCTAGCATATCACTGCAGGAGAAACCTCTGCCATATATGAAATGTCAGAATGTCCAAAAAAGCAGTGACTCCAAACATAGCAGAAACTTTGTTTCTCCTGGGCCTGACCTTTTTGGAGAATGTGATGAAGACAAGGTAGTGGCAGAGAAGGCAGCTGAGGTAGGGATCACAATCTCCCTTCGATTTGAGCCCGAAGCAAGGCTCCGAGAGCGCACTGGTGCTGAACTTGTAGTGCAGGATGCGGCTCCATGTGTGGGGAATGTTGATTGGTAATATGGCTAGTTAGTATGCTACTGAGAATACACCCTATAATGCCACTTCCTTCGTAACTATGGCTGAAGGAGTGAGTTGTATAACGCAAAATTCTGGCTTCCCCACGGTTTCCCTGGATGTCAATGTGCTGCACATAGCCTACAATACCTATCGGCGGGTCTACGCCCAGGATGCAGACTGAGTCCATATGCAATGAGTTAGTTAATCTATAAATTGAATCCTCACTAATTCAATGCAACAAATTAATTCAATATTAATTCCCCTTAACAATAGTAATAAACTTTTCCTCTTTATTGTTAGTTCAGACACGTTGCCTACAGGCACTTCATCAGCTGGAATTGGGGCTATCTGGGGCGGTTCAAGTGTTAGTGAACAATTTTTCAGTAAGTTTACAATTGGCTCATTCATCCCCCTCCTCTCCCCTGTAACTATTCCCCAGGTCATTGCTATAAATGAGAACGTGTTCTCAGTCAACTTACCTGGTAAAATAACAGGTAAAGATATATTTTTTTCAAGATCCTGTATTGGCTCCTTGATTTTTCACTAGAAGTTGCGAATTACGTTGCGCCATACCACGATGAGGTCACAGCACCTATTTGCCATGCTGCACACAGCTGCAGTCCACGACGTAGCATTTTCGACCCCTCTCCCGCCACACACCCCCTCCGCTTGTGCCTCTATCGGCCATTGCTGTGACTTCAGTAGCACAGACAGCTTGTCCCACTGTCGTTTGCGGCAGTATTAAAGTGTGAAAAGTTGCTAAATGCTATTAAAACCATAGAAACCCTTGGTGTCAAAACTCCCCAAAGGTAGCCTGAATATGTTGTTAGAATCTTTTACATGTACTTTTACTGAAAACCCGCTAAATATAGCAACAAAGTCGCTAATTTGGCCACACCTGGTGCAACCGTGTGCCAATTCCAGCGTGTACAGTCAATGGGATAAGAAATAGGTTCCCAAATGAGGAGAACATGCCTTACACAGGCTTTCAGTCACCATAAAGATAATTCAAACACATTTTTACCTTTTTATTAACAGTTATAAAAATATGTTATACCAATACATCACTTTTGTCATGGGTCTTATTTTATCGCATTCCACTTCGTGGTCACAGTCCCCATAACAGTGATATTTAACAATAACATTTAGAAATACAATAAATAATTCAAAAGTTTGGAAACGCATACTTAAACAAATCAAAAAGTATTTGAGATGTGAGATTCTTCAAAGTAGCCACCCTTTGCCTTGATGACAGCTTTGCACCCTCTTGGCATTCTCTCAACCAGCTTCATGAGGTAGTCACCTGGAATGCATTTCAATTAACAGGTGTGCCTTATCAATAGTTCATTTGTGGAATGTATTTCTTTCTTAATACATTGGAGCCAATCAGTAGTGTTGTGACAAGGTAGGGGTGGTACTGTAAACAGAAGATAGCCCTATTTGGTCATCAAGCCAAAAGGTGGCTACTTTGAAGAATCTCACATCTCAAATATATTTAGATTTGTTTAACACTGTTTTGGTTACTACATGATTACACATGTGTTATTTTTATAGTTTGTCTTCACTATTATTCTACAATGTAGAAAACAGTAAAAATAAAGGAAAACCCTGGAATGAGTAGGTGTGTCCAAACTTTTGACTGGTACTGTACAGTCCTTTATGTATGACTGAGTTCACGCTGAAAGCTTGGCGGAAGCAGCACACACACTTGGTGTGAGGAGTGTGAAGGAGCCCAATGTATGATGAAAAGACCACGGGCGGGTGTGTAGGTGAGGAGTTAGGTTCATTACAGGCTCAAAGTGCTGCTTAACACTTATCCAATCTCAGTGCAGTAATGGGAAGTCAACAAGGGCAGAGGGTACAAGGGAACAACTGTAACAAAACCCTAATGACAGTTACAGCTCTACCCTAGCAGACTGACAGGAATCAGCTTAGGGCTGGATGCTGGTGTGTTGATGGCAGCGTGACATTAGACTGAGGTGGTATTCAAGTTCCTAGAGGAAGAGAGACGGAAAAATAAATTAGGAAGTTTCTCAAGTATTGTAAAACAATTAGAAACAGGTACAGGGTGCTATGGCTGGTATGGTTCACTGTTAATAACAGAACATCTGTCACGCCCTGACCTTAGTATTCTTTGATTTCTTTATTATTTTGGTTAGGTCAGGGTGTGACATGGGTGATGTAAGTGTTTTTTGCTCCTGTCTAGGGGTTTTGTATGTCTATGGGTGTTTACTAGTCTAGGTGTTATGTATGTCTATGGTTGTCTAGATTGGTTCTCAATTAGAGGCAGCTGTTTATCATTGTCTCTGATTAGGAACCATATTTAGGCAGCCATATTCCTTGTGTATTTCGTGGGTTATTGTCTGTGTTAGTTGCCTGTGTCTGCACTTATATATAGCGTTTTGTTGTTTTGTATAAGAATATGAATTGTTGTTTTTAAATAAGAATATGTATTCATCTCACGTTGCGCCTTGGTCTCATCCTTTCAACGAACGTGACAACATCAGGACAATTCACAGAACAGTCAACATTGCGAGCAAGGTCTGCAGTGTCAAGTGCCAAAGCATCTCCTCACTCCACAAATCCAGAACCCTCCACAAAGCCAGACAAATCAATGAAGACATTGCACACCTGCTGTTCAACTAGTATCAACTGCTACATTCTGGCCGAATTCTGAAAATCCCAGTATGAAAAAGTGTGAAATCTATGCACTCAATACTGTAAGTTGGTACGGATAAGAGTGTCAAATGACTAAAATGTCATTTAAAGTGTGGGAAGAAGGGTGCTCATGGTGTGCCAGCTGCCTTGAAATGGCTTATATACTCCCTCACTGCCCGGTCCTTTGTGGGACGCTGAAACTGACTACAGAGTGATTGAGGTTATTCCAGGATCCTGCGATCTGATTCTTCCTCCAGACAAAGCACTATTTTATCAGCATAGTCTGTAAAGACAAATAATAGAACAGGCATTTCAACAATATTGGCAGACAGTAATAAAATAAATTTTAATTTCCATAATAATTTAAAGACATCTTACCGTAGGTGGGTTTGGTCTTCGCTGGCTGAATTGTGTATCCACTCTTCTTGGCCTTTGCGAAGGAGAGGGAGTACCTAATGAAAGGATGCAAGGTTTTATCTGACGGGATACAGGATACATTTGAAAGGTTGAGAGATTGAGAGATGCAAACAATGGAATGTGCTTTGATACATTTGACAGTAATAATGTCAATTTCAGTAGTTTGATTAAGCCATTTCAAAAGAAGAAAAAAAATCAATCTTGCATGCATTCTCTTGTAAGAGGTGGTGGTGTGCTTTGGCAGGAAGTGCAGCATCAGAGTGGAACGATCCACTGACTACCTGTTGGCTGGTAGTCAGTGGATAGTTGTGATATGTCCTTAAGGATCAAGGCCCCATGTAGAATCGTCAGCCCCATTGAAGGTACTAGAGTCTGGAATTACATTTTAAAGCAGAATTAACCCTTCCATTCTAAAATTGGCTGTTCTGTAAACACTAAATATCCTACATGTAGGATATGGGCACTTACTGTACTTGGTTAATTCGTTCCTCTGCTTGTAGTGGTGTATGAGGACCCGAAGGCATGAGTGGTTAGTGTGTTGGCTCTGTATGTGGTACAGTGCAATATTCCATTTTGGCAGAATCATTTTCCTGCTTTCTTCAGGAGTCACATGACCAGTAGATGTGGTTGATAATGGCTTTAAGCTACAGCGATTTTCTTGCGTAGAGCTAATCACAGTAGAAAATGAACAGGTAATACAAATGTACACAGTAGAATAATCATACCTTGTTATATATATATATATAATTAAGAATTTCTTACATTTAGACAAATATCCAAGCGATGCTTTGTAGGCTATCTGGCATGTTTTTCCGGATCCATTTAGAGATCGGCCTGTTTTGGTGAGTAATGAGGGTTCCAACCACCAGCTCAGCACTGTCAACAAACTGTTTAGTCCTCTTCAACCCCGCAGCTCACACCACGTGGCGTGAAGAGCTCTAAGATAAATAAAAAAACACTTCAATTAACAATTTCTATGTTCAGGATCTTGTTGATTCTCTGTTCAACAGCAGTGAATGTCCCAAACTTCAGAGTGGCCAGGACGATCACTCCTTCCATCTGCTGCCAAGACAAGATCTCCACCCATTTCTTTGAGGGTTTCATCAATGCCACTCTGCTCAACATCCAATGTCACGAGGACTGCTGGCTAGAGGTGTTTATGCTGGTGACGGAAGAATGTGTTGCGGTGAATGGTGGCCAATCATCATTCCGAGCATCCTGAGGACCTTGATCAGCATGCAACCAGACACCAAAATGGCAGCAGAAAGCAGCAGATTGGCTTGTTGGACCATTCCCTCACATGGTTGCACAACCTGCAGATCTGTGTGACGTTGAGTCCTGTTCCTCTGGCTGTTGACGTAGTCCCTGGACTAAACCGCACCACACCCAGCAGACTTGGAAAAGCTTCATCAGTTGGGACTGGACAAACTTATTTTCCTTGTCCGGACTGGCTGAAGTCTCAGGCTCACAGACTGAATAAAACATATGTCAGACATTATTATAACAGATATTTTTTACAGATGCTGTAGGGCAAACAAAGTTGTGTTCACAATTCAAAATATGCACTCCACTACTCTCATCATCTTCCTTATCCTCATCTGGGATGCGGTCCTCATCCTCCATGTCCATTCCGTTGCCATAGACGTCCTCCTCCTCCAAACCCAGGGCCATCTCTTAATCTTCTCTAAATAATGTGCATTGTGCCATGTGTTGATTGTATGACATCCTAGACATATCAACTGGTGTAGTTCTAAAATGTATCGTTGCACATCCTGAGTGCCCTTGCTTGCATCCTATCAAGGCGCAACAGCGATGTAAAAGCAGCAGAACCATATTCAAAGGACCCGTAATCTATGGACGATCTCATCAAAGTACAATACATATTCAGTAAAGATTGCCTATCTGCCCCGCAATCAAGCCCAACTATTGTCCGCATAAAATGTAATACTTTCTTACATTTAGTATAACATCTCCATGTAAGCTTTTCATTAAACCATGGCCCCAAATACTTCAATTGTGTTACCCTTTCCATTTGTTCTCCATATATACACTGAACAAAAAATATAAACGCAACATGTAAAGTGCTGGTCCCATGTTTCATGAGCTGAAATAAAAGATCCATATGCACAAAAAGCTTATTGCATTTTTTTTCACATCACTGTTACAAGATAATCCATCCACCTGACAGGTGTGGCATAGAAAGAAGCTGATTAAACAGCATGATCATTACACAGGTGCACCTTGTGGGGAAAATAAATCAAATGTGACTGACAAGGTCGATTTGTTCTTTTGTAGCAACATTTGAAAAAAGTACAGACTCTGAGCTAGAAAATGGTACATCATACACTGCAGTTATGGAACAGTGAGAAAGTAATGCTGCTTTGAAAGTTGATAAACTTGTAACCCCACTTTTGAGAAAATGTCATATGAATGTTTTGGTACACTTAACTGGAGAGCTCTTCTTTATCTACACCCATTCAGCATCGTTCACACCCTCTTAAGCCTTAACCCCACCCATCTCTTTAAGGATTCAGAGTGTAGTAAACAACCAAAGTTTAAGACTAAAGTAGTAGCAAAAAAATAATAGTAAATATAAACTTTATCTAGTCCATGGCCTATATCCTAATCAGACTTTGGTGCAGGTTCTTCACATTACCGTTTCTGGTAAACACCACCCATTTCCCAGTGTTTATTTGTCACATGCACAGGATACAGAAGGTGTAAGCAGTTCAGTTAAATGGTTTTGTTTAGACATACAGCTAGCAACTCTAATGCTGTGTTCAAACAATGCGGAACTCTGAAAAACAACAACTCCGACTAGGCAATGAAAACGACTTAGAAAAAATGAGAAACGTATAACATCTGAAAATGTATCTAGACTCTTTACCCGTATGCATGGATGAACGCTTCCCCCTCTGTCATGGATCCCATGGTTGCCCTTAGTTTGAAGATGTAATCCAGGTGTTTTATACAACAGCCTGTCTTGTCTACTCCCGCTCGACGTCGCCAGTTTACTAACCACCGGTCCTGGCAACCCATCATTATGCACACCTGGCAACCATCATTATGTACACCTGCGCCCCATCATTAGGCACACCTAGACTTAATCACTTCCCTGATTACTTCCCCTTTATCTAGCACTCTGTTGTATCACCCTTCAGGCAGTATTGTTTCTGTTTTCATGTTCAGACGATTAAACTCACCGACTGCAGTAGCAAAACTTGTTCAGTTCTTCATGATATCTTTTTAAAAAAGCTGCAGTAGACAGGACTATCCACACATACTTAGCAGCTAATGTTATAGACAGAAGCAGAAATGTCCACCAGAGCTGTTGCCAGAGAATTTAATGATCATTTCTCTACCATATGAACTCTAACTCTAGTAAAATCTTTGAAATTGTTGCATGTTGCAATTACATTTTTGTTCAGTATAGTTCAGTATAGTTCATAATTGAACACTGAAATGTTCCTTAATAATTTTGTTAGTGAACAACATGTGGCATGATTTAGATAAAGATAACTTGTAACCCCATGATAAAGGACCATTCCTCTACTGCTACAACATCACCTTGCATTTTCTCTAATACATAAGAAATATTCCTTCCTCTTTCCAAACATCATCTGCATATAAGGCTGCCCCTATACCCTGTCCGATATCCAGAAAGATACAGTATCATCAATCATCACTGTGAATAAGATAGATGCACTACCCTGTGGAGTTCCATTTACCACCTCTTATTCTCTTATTAAATCTGATCCAGCCCTGACCTGGAAGGTTCAGTCAAACAAGAAACCCATAATCCAGTTATACATTCTCCCACTAATACCCATTCCATAAAATTTCATCAGTAGACCTTCCCATAACATTGTATCAGATGCTTTTCCAATGTCCAAACATCACTGAAGGCATTGGCAAAGCTTTGTTCACCTCAGTACTAACTTTAACCAATGCATCAAGAGTAGTCCTTCCTTTTCTGAATCCACTCTGGTATGGACTTAATAGACCCCTATGTTCCAGATAATACATCAATCCACCTACAATCAACTTGTCCATTAATATACAGAGATTTGGTGTTAGAGCAATAGGTCTATAACTGGCAGGACTGGATTGATCTTTACCAGGCTTCACAGAAGGCAACACCACAACATGTTTCAATCCTGATGGTAGCACTTCTGTCGTCCATATTTTGTTAAATAAACTCTAAATCTTTCCCCAAACTTCTGAAGGAAGAGGTTTAAACATAATGTAGCATAATCAAACTTCACCTGGAGCAGTCCAACCACACCTCCAAAGCCCTCGCTATTTCAAACATGGTGAATTCAGCACCCAGTGATTCTCCAGAATCACACTTCTTACGGTATACATCTGCATGCATTCTTAGCTTTTTTTCTTTATGTCTTTTACATTCATCACTTAGATTATCAACTTTATGCACTGCTGCAAAAACTCTTCCTGGAGTGTCTGCTTGTTCTTTTTTTGAAACAGCTAACAGGTAAATGCTAGCTCTCTCTAACTTATTCTTAGACGGGGTTTAACGCCGGTTGGCATCCAATGTTAACGGTGCAGAAACTAAAAAATCATTGCAGAAATCAGAAAGAGAAAAAACGACATCATACAAGATAAAACACGTCAACTAAGAAAGCCCAAACCCACTTCTTCGATCACACACTCCAAAATACTTCCCTACACAAGCTCAGGGGCCTGTGATGGCAGTACATTCACCAACAGGATTTTTTTGACCAGCCTCGGCTGTGAAATCATGAAGACCCCAAAAAACGTTTAGCGGCATTCACAATGATTCACATTTTCTTGGACTTGTTCTCTGCTTGTGTTGTACAGTTTATGACCATTGCAAAAATAATACAAAGTCCACCTTTTTAACACGTAGTATTTCACTATCCCTCAGCTGATCCCTTCACTGGTCGTGGTGGCTCTACTACCATTGCTTCTTCCCCGCCACTCGTTCCTTCCAATCTTCTCACCACCTCCAGATAGGAGAAACACTGGACACTTCTTACCATTGCCACCATCATTCTCCTTCATCCTAACAGGGCAGTCCTAGAATTCGGGCGGATGTTCACCTCCACAGTTGCGACGTTTCACTTCATCTGGCATACGATACTCTTGCACACTTGACACATGATCTTTTACATTTATGACACTGAAGGGGCTTGTGCACGAAAGCTCTTACAGGGTATCTCATGAATCCTAACTTATATGAGACGGAAGAGTCTCTTCCTCAAAGAACAGTAGCATGGATGAAGTGAATTTCTTTCCTCCGTCCACCATACAGGTCAGTCAACATGCACCAACCACTCCATCGATGTCTTCAGTTATATACTTTGGCTTTATTTCTTGCTCCATCCCAGAAAATAACCCTCTTGATCGGCACCCTGCTTTAAAAATCCC
Organism: Oncorhynchus tshawytscha; assembly: GCF_018296145.1. Lineage (NCBI taxonomy): Eukaryota > Metazoa > Chordata > Actinopteri > Salmoniformes > Salmonidae > Oncorhynchus > Oncorhynchus tshawytscha. The sequence continues at coordinate 3,339,846 of NC_056450.1, read as the reverse complement.
CACAGGAAACATTCCACTCCGATATCTTTTTGAGTCTTAAAACACGCTTCTTCTGCTCCGCAGACACACACCAAATATAAATAAGACCACTTCTTGTGACTCTCACCGACACACTTTCCTCCAACACATTCCACATTTTTCCTGGAGACGTTAAACAGATTTCCCAAATAGCACTGATCCAAAACCCTCACTCCGACTAAATTCGAGTCTAGTGGTTTCCTATTTTCCAACACAGCTTTACTTCTCGTTTCCCTTTTTCTTCACCACTGTAACCCACTCATTCTCACTTCCTGTACTATTAGCTTCACCTGACTCACTAGCAGTTTAAAACAAAACCTCAGTTTCCGCCATCTTCTCAATCGTTGCCTATAGTAGTACGGTTACATTGTTTTAAGTGTTCACAAGGGGTTTGCCCAGCTCTCTCGACAATGTTGCAGTCAACTCAACATGGCACCTGTGGGTTGGACACGCCTCCAACCACACCCATTCCTGTAGCCTTTAAGACCTACTGCATAATAGGCAATTATCATCAAAACACAATGTGCTAACATAGTCTTGGACAAGTACATACCTGTACATCAACACATTTCTTTAGGGTCAACGTTTCATTCCATTTTCACGTTATGCTTTCTTGGTAACGCATGTTACAGTGTCACTCAACTAAATTCATTCTAAACCGGCAGCCTAGCTCGCCTAGTACGCACAACTGGTCGTATTGCAGGCACATCAATGTCAGGTTGTGGCTTCTTCTCCTCAAATTACTGCTTGTGTAAGAGGCTTTGCCCTTTATCTTTCCCCTAGTCGCTTGGCTCATTCTCTTTAATCTGGCCTTGCAGAACAAACCCGGTTCAGACACTTTGTGTGAGACTCCCCCCTCATGAACCCTGGGATTTGTATTCAGCAATTCTCTGACATCACCTTGAAAAAAGCTCAAACTCCCATGCCTCCCATACCTCCCTTTGCTGCGTAACATGATAAGGTTAATGAGAGAGAGATGGGTAAAAGCCGGTCCCTCCGGTGAGTTACCTTATCCAGAGGCAGTATCAAGACATTCCCCCCTCCTAACCACTTAACTCTTCGCCATAATGATTGGGCAACCATTTTAGCAAGGGCCAGGGCTATCTTGTTTAATCTGCAATATGCTTCATCCATATGTGATCTTATAACGCAAGGAATAGGCAAATTAACTGAGTGCTTCTCTATTGTGGTGGCGGGCCCTGTCGCATCGGCAGCTATGGTTAGTGACTTAAAGGAAGAGGAGAGAAGGAGAGGTGGGTGGGGGGGGGTGAAGGCGAGTGATTGAAGGTGTCCCAGTGGATCTGATTATCCCCGTCTTAACTTGAGAGACTGTGGGTGGGCAGGAAATGAGGGAAGGGGTGGCAGAGGGGGGTGGGTGGTAGCAGTGGCTGTGGCTGCGAACAGCAGGCTAATTAATTACACTTTAGCTTGTGGGAATATTCTGCCTAAATGCCAGTCAGGTCCCTGTGAGGCAACACACTTAACAGCTTGAGAATGACACACACACACACACACACACACACACACACACACGATAAGTAAAGCATTCAATTGTAATTACTGGGGGAGGAGTATAGTGTTGTGAACAGTAGTGAAATGTTAGAGGCTAGGCCTATACTTATCACACAGTCTGGCATTCTAAAATCACCACCTGTGGTTTCATGGTTTTCTACCAAGTCGACTCATGTCCTGATGCTGCCTACCTTTATATTACGTGATTCGTAAGAAAAACATCTCATAAGTGGTTGTAGAATTACTCATGTTCCCAAAATGTTTGCCAGTCATTATCACTGTGCTTTCTTATTAAAGGGGACTGAACTTACTGATTTGGCCTCGTTTTTTGGCTTGCTAGCGGCCATAACTGAAACCAAACGAGAGTTGTCTTGGGGGTGTGGTTTGATGTGGGTGTGTCTTGGGTGTGTCTTAGCCATTCAATCACAACAAACACATACAGTAGTGAGTAGTGACAGCAAGGTAATCTAAGATAGCTTTGCTATGGAGAGAAGTTCTGAAGTTTAATTATTCTACCTTCCTGACTGACTCGCTATTTCAAGATGGTCAGCTAATTCAGTTCTTTATCTAGATGCTCTTTCTAAATGTTACCGTGGAAACGTATTAAAGTATTAACTGTGAGTTGAATGCCGTCCTCAGCTGCTGTAAATATCATATTGATGTGCTTATAAACATGGTATGCCCAGTGGTGTCGTGGTGCCTGGAGTAGTGGGTATACTTCACAGGAGATGGGTAGCACCTTAATTGGGAAAACGGGCTTGTGGTAAGGAATGGTATAAAATACATCAAGCACATGGTTTCCAGGTGAAGAATACAAATACAATCTTTATTTGAGGGTGTATTTGCCCTTTAATTCAATTACACACCTAGCAAGATACCATTTTGCTAGCTGTTTCTGTACTGTACAATGTCCTACATGTGATGTCAGAGTTTGTAAAACAAATACAAATCATCACGACATCATTAGGCCTACTTTACAGTCAACATTTAGTTTAATTGTGAAGTTTTTTGGGGAAAGCTCACTCTTACTGCCTGTATTATTACACTACGATCAGAGCTGGCTGCAGACAATAATCATCTAGGCGGGAATCAGATTTTAAACATTTTGATGCTATTTTTATAATTATATAAAATATATGTATGAATTTTCAACCAACAGGTTACTGTGCCAATGCACCACTCACAAACAATTAGCAACGCATAAGTGCATACGGATTACCGACTTTGAACGTTTATTATCATAGATTTGTTAGCAATTGATGTTATTCTTCAATAACATAAATCTGAAAGCAAATCAGGGGGAGGAAAATAGGTTTATTCAAAGAACAAATCATGCAGGGAGGTAGATGGTAGATGTTCATGCTCCCTTGTTCTCAGTGATTCTCTCCTGTGATTCTCTCCTGTGATTCTCTCCTGTGATTCTCTCTACAGAACAAAGGGACATGATGGCTGATCAATTAGAAGTCCTTGCAGTACAACTGGGCCAATGGCCAAATAACCTGGATACCAAGTATCCTGCTCCAGACTCAATGAACAGACGATTCAGACCAATGAAAACATAGCACACGTAGCTATGAGTTCAGGACTGACATTCCTAACAGATTCTGAACAGATGTTGAACTGAAAAACAACTATTTCCATTGATTGTCAATTTTAGTCCCCTCGTCATTGTGTATTTATCTTTGACATATTCTTACACTCCCCCCGAGACTATTTAAAAAATAAATATACTTCAAATATATTTTTACAAAACATTAGAAAACTTGATTAAATAGACAGTATAAAAAACATTAGCAGTAAGAATGAAATCATTCACATTAAACACCTTGCATTTCTATAAAACACAAAGGGCTTATTGTACTTGCTGTTACCATAAGAAATAGATTTCACACAAAGTCATAGAAAATAAGTATTAACAGGTGTAATGATGATGTCCTTTATGATTCCTACCACATCCTGTATTAGGAGGAAACACACCCAAATAATTATTGTAATAATATCCAATCGTCCTATTGGCAAGGTTCAATTCACCAAGTCCTTCAAAAGTGACCAGCTCTTCCACACTGGTATCAGTCCCACATATACAGTTGAAGTCGGAAGTTTACATACACTTATGTTGGAGTCATTAAAATTATTTTTTCAACCACTCCACAAATTTCTTGTTAACAAACTCTACTTTTGGCAAGTCGGATAGGATATCTACTTTGTGCATGACACAAGTCATTTTTCCAACAATTGTTTACAGACAGATTATTTCACTTATAATTCACTGTATCACAATTACAGTGGGTCAGAAGTTCACATACACTAAGTTGACTGTGCCTTTAAACAGCTTGGAAAATTCCAGGAAATTATGTCATGGCTTTAGAAGCTTCTGATAGGCTAATTGACATCATTTGAGTCAACTGGAGGTGTACCTGTGGATGTATTTCAAGGCCTACCTTCAAACTCAGTGCCTCATGGGAAAATCAAAAGAAATCAGCCAACACCTCAGAAAAAAATTGTAGACCTCCACAAGTCTGGTTCATCCTTGGGAGCAATTTCCAAATGCCTGAAGGTACCATGTTCATCTGTACAAACAATAGTACACAAGTATAAACACTATGGGACCACACAGCCGCCATACCACTCAGGAATTAGACTTGTTCTGTCTCCTAGAGATGAACATAACAACAGCAAAGGACCATGTGAAGATGCTGGAGGAAACAGGTACAAAAGTATCTATTTCCACAGTAAAACGATTCCTATATTGACATAACCTGAAAGGCCGCTCAGTAAGGAACCGCCATAAGAAAGCCAGACTAGGGTTTGCAACTGCACATGGGGACCAAGATCATACTTTTTGGAGAAATTTCCTCTGGTCTGATGAAACAAAAATAGAACTGTTTGGCCAAAATGACCATTGTTATTTCTGGAGGAAAAAGGAGGAGACTTGCATGCCGAAGAACACATCCCAACTGTGAAGCACGGGGGTGGCAGCATCATGTTGTGGGGTGGCAGCATCATGTTGTGAGGGTGCTTTGCTGCTTTGCTGCAGGAGGAACTGGTGCACTTCAAATAGATGGTATCATGAGGAAAGAAAATTATGTGGATATATTGAAGGAACATCTCAAGACATTAGTCAGGAAGTTAAAGCTTGGTCGCAAATGGGTCTTCCAAATGGACCATGACCCCAAGCATACTTCCAAAGTTGTGGCAAAATGGCTTAAGGACAACAAAGTCAATGTATTGGAGTGGCCATCACAAAGCCCTGACCTCAATCCTATAGAACATTTGTGGGCAGAACTGAAAAGTGTGTGCGAGCAAGGAGGCCTACAAAACTGACTCAGTTACACCAGCTCTGTCAGCTGAAATGGGCCAAAATTCACCCAACTTATTGTGGGAAGCTTGTGGAAGGCTACCCAAAAAGTTTGACCCAAGTTAAACAATTTAAAGGCAATGCTACCAAATACTAATTGAGTGTATGTAAACTTCTGACCCACTAGGAATATGATGAAAGAAATAAAAGCTGAAATAAATCATTCTCTATACTATTATTCTGACATTTCACATTCTTAAAATAAAGTGGTGATCCTCACTGACCTTAGACATGGAATTTTTACTAGGATTAAATGTCAGGAATGGTGAAAAATTGAGTTCAAATGTATTTGGCTAAGGTGCATGTAAACTTCCGACTTCAATTGTATAACTATTAGAAATTAGGTTCTGACAGTGTGCCGGTAGTGAGGAATTCTTCTTTAGTTTGAATTCTTCTTCCGTTCCACTGGTTGATAAGGAATTCTCTAATGAACACTTCACCGGTGATCTTGTATCATTTCAAGTACAGTCCTTGGATCAAGGGATATTGCTTCAGCTTCAGACTGTAGATTCTCATATCCTGGAATGAAGGAAACAAAAAAGTGAAAGTAACATGCCCTGCTTTCAAGAGAAATTGATATTTCACATAGATTTCCCTAAGTAAGCATGTCCCGATTTTCAGGAAAAAGTTGGACATTTCACCTAGATATCCCTAATATAACGACTGTGGTGTACAACATAGAAGCTTATCAGGTTCTGATCATCTTACTGTGCTTCTTCTCCCCCCGAGATTGGCCCCCGAATGCTAATCAATCAGTTCTTTGTCATCAAAATGAACAGCCTTGCAATGAGTGACATGTATTCATTGTGATTTTCCCTGTACTTTTACTGTTGACCTCATTATGAGCAAAACTTGATAAGGACCTTCCCACTTTCGTCCTAATGTCTCTATTACATATATTTTTACCATCACCCACTGTCCTGGTACTACGTCATGTTCCCCCTCGGGAGTTATTCTCCTCTTTTACTTGTCTGTCTGCTTCCCCTACTGCATTAGAGAGTTGTATGCAATAGCTAGTTAGGCGTTGTGTCACTCGTAAAGTGAACGTCTGCTTTCCTCAAATCTAACGTGCCTGTCACTATCACATTGTTCATTGTAGCAACTGCCCAGCCTGCCTTCCTCACACCTCCCTCCACAATACTTGAACCATCTGTGTATAAGATTAAGTCAGGGTTCCAATGGATGACACTTAGTAAAGCCTCCACTACTTTAGTAGTAGCCATAGCTTATTTACTAGCACACTGGTTCCATATCCACAGTTCCACACTTGTTTTTCTTCATAGTCCAAATGGGATGGTTCTGAACTGTAGATCCCTGCAGTTGTCTAATTTGCCACATAACCTTTCCTTCAGAAATGTTCAATGTAGAGTCAAGTTGCATAACAACATCAAGGCCTAAAATAGGTTGTTCAAATGAGCCTATCCACACCCCTGCATCAATCTTCATTGGACCAATAAAAATTGATAATGATTTGGTCTGTTTCATATCTGTCTCCCCCCCCACTCCTGTTCCTCTCATCTTCTTACCGGTGTTCTGAGGACATATATGTTTTGCATAATATATTGGCAATACAGTAACTTCAGCACACGTATCTATAAAATAATCTACTGCAAAGTTGTTAACCTTCATGTTCACATATATTCCATCCGATTTCATATGTACACCAGCTGAAATGGGGCGCACGAGGGGGTCTATTAGATTCCCTCCACAGCATCCAGCAAACTCTGCTTTTTAGCTGGAGAGAGCTTCTTAAATTTTTGCATCAGCATTGTGTCGTTGAGGCTGTTGTCCTGTTTCCATTTTCCCGTAGACTGACCCTGCTTCTCTTGGCCATTCCTCATAAGAACACATTTTCTTATCCGACATTCTCGTTGCCAGGGACCAGAAATCCCGCAATAATAACATTCACCAGGTTTCTCTTCTGCTAAACAAATAATGTTGTTGGTTTCACTAGGAACCTGCACAACTCTGATAACAGACATTATATTATGTTGATTGATGTCTCTGTCCAGTCGTGACAACCCGTCGATGACGTGACCAGTTTTGTCTGTCCCAGTCATTAGTTGTGGAAGTTTTTCGCAAATCATCAAGTATGGATTGCATCAGCTGATGAACGATTGCCCCATTTTTGGAGGAATTGTGTGTATCTTCTGTGTCTAACCACCTCTGCTCTAAACCTTTCTTCAAATTCAACAAACAGTTCTTGCGGTTTTTGAACACATTTGGTTATCTCCCTCCAATTGGTGGTTGCATTGGTCAGACCCTTAAGGAAAACATGGAAAACATCGGCCACATCTTGCTCTTCACCACCCACAGCTCTATAAACCTTTTCTTCAAGTACACCTTGTTCACAATTGTTCAACACAAAGGCTAATAACTGTAACCCATCAAAAGGATGTAGATTGTAGAGTTTCTTATAATGCTTCAAATGGTCCCATGTTTTCATACCCATATCTCGCGGATGTTTCAAAGTTGTTGACCATTCATCCAACTGTTTTGGAGATGCTGATTACTGTGATTAATGTCATTGAATATTTGTCTTTACTACCCTTTACACCCTTTGTTCTGGTTGGCCTAAGACTTTGTTCGTCAGCGCTGTCAGTATCTGTTGACAATGCCGTGCTGACCAGATGCTTGAAACCCGATCATCCTTGCGCAACTCAGTCTGAGGGTAGATTGAGGGAACAAATGGTCCACAGGTGGGGTTCAAGTCTGTTTTTAAACCTGCAAGTTCGCTACCCATGCCGGCCGCCACCGGGATACCTGTCACACCCTGGCCTTAGAGAGGCTTTTATTCTCTATTTTGGTTAGGCCAGGGTGTGAATAGTGGGGGCATTCTATGTTCCTTTTTCTATGTTTTTGTATTTCTTTGTTTTTGGCCGGGCATGGTTCTCAATCAGGGAAAGCTGTCTATCGTTGTCTCTAATTGAGAACCATACTTAGGTAGCCTTTTCCAACCTGTGTGGTGTGGGTAGTTATTTTCTGCTTAGTGTGCTTTGCACCTGACGGAGCTGTTTCGGTTGTTCTTTTGTTACTTGTTGTATTTAGTGTTCAGTTTAATAAATAACATGAACACGTACCACGCTGCGCTTTGATCCTCACCTTCTTCCACCAACGGCCATTACAAGACCCATGAGGCGGCTTTTTAATTTAGAATCCTCCAATCCTCTATATGTAATTATTGGCGGTCACGTCATATTTTTTGATATAATGTAGGAATACCGTAGGCGACATGAGCCTCACTAGTGTTGAGTAATGTGGTGTAGGTCTTACTTATTTGAAGAGCATAATGAAGTTAGAAGCAATAGGTTTTGAAGCGCAAAGTTTCAAAATACAGAGAGGTGTTAGTAACAGTCCTGCTAATAGCCCATCATGGGCTATTGTAATACTGTACATGGTGTCCAGGTCAGGACAACCAAATAATTTCTTTAAAGAAAGACTATCAGAACGAATGGTGGTAGTTATTTATTTTTGATCCAAAGCCGTGAATGAGTGAGTCACTCAGCTTTATGTAGGTGCCATGCTATATGACTATGCCATCAACTTGATACTATATAGCGATATTTTGGAGGTTATTCAATTTTTTTGAGCGATTGTAATCTGAATAAAGGCCAAAATAATATTTGTAAAGGCCAAAACATTTATTTCTGTTTTTAAAGGCAGAGAAACGCTGGGCCAATTTTGCACCGCCGTGTGGGTCTCCTAATCACAGTCGGATGAGATACATAATAATAATAATAATACTTTTTGTTGTATTATTTTTTTGTCTTTTCTGGTGGATTAAACTAAAATTGCAACCAATCACAGCCAACCTGACGAAGAAATACATTTGACGATAGAATTCTCCCCCTACCCTCCTTCTAGGCAAGTCTATTGTCCAGCAACCTGCTAATAGCCATAATGGCACTGTACAACGTGACCATGTGTGTTTGAAAGAGTATTTTCCAGTAAGCAACAATATTTCTGTAATTCAGTGATATTTATTCCCATAGTAAATCATTATGGATCCATAACTAAATAAACATCGGCATTTTGAAATAATATTTTTATCATCATTTTATTAATGAAAGCATAAAGATGCTGATAAAGAAATACAGTACTGTATAGTATATGCTTTTACATTTGGATAATAAAGCATTTAAAGCATTTTGAAGATATAAGCCACCTGCATTTGTTTATTAGGCAGTTGGCAGAACAGCAGAATGATCCGGACGGCCCTTGCTGTGCCTGGTGAGCAGTTGGTCAAGTTCTGATGTCAGAAGAAGAATGGAAATGTCAGGGTGAACCGACGACCTGACGAACCCGCCACGTATGCTGACTCCAGAGCTCCAGAGCTCACAGGTGTGCCTGGCATGGATTGTGACTCCATCTAGTTCCTCACCCTCTTACTTTTAGAGTTTGGGATTAATTTGAGTAATATTATGGTGTTTCTATTCCAAGAAAAAAGAAAAACCCTTTGGGTTCCCATTAGGATGGAACGGAAAATATGGCACTGTACAACGTGACTGTCGGGAGGAGGAAGCAGTACTAGGATACAGTGCCTTGCAAAAGTATTCATCTCCCTTGCCGTTTTTCCTATTTTGTTGCATTACAACCTGTAATTGAAATGTATTTTTATATGGATTTCATTGAATAAACATACTCAAAATAGTACAAATTGGTGAAGGGAAATGAAAAAAGTTACTTTTTTCAAAAACATTTTAAAAAGTTTTGGGGAAAAGTGGTGCGTGCAGGTGTATTCACACCCCTTGCTATGAAGCCCCCAAATAAGATCTGATGCAACCAATTACCTTCAGAAGCCACATAATTAGTTAAATATACAGTCCACCTGTGTGCAATCTAAGTGTCACATGATCTGTCACATGATCTTTATATATATACTGATATATACTGTACACCTTTTCTGAAAGGCCGCAGAGTCTGCAACACCACTAAGCAAGGGGCACCACCAAGCAAGTGGCACCATGAAGACCAAGGAGCTCTCTGAACAGGTCAGGAGCAAAGCACAGATCAGGGTTGGGTTATAAAAACATATCCAAAACTTTGAACATCCCACAGAGCACCATTAAATCCATTATTAAAAAATGGAAAGAATATGGCACCACAACAAACCTGCCCACCAAAACTCACGGACCAAGCAAGGAGGACAGGAGTGGCAACAAAGAGACCAAAGATAACCCTGAAGGAGCTGCAAAGCTCTGTCCATAGGACCACTTTAAGCCACACACTCCACAGAGCTGGGATTTACGGAAGACTGGACAGAAGAAAGCCATTGCTTAAAGAAATAAATAAGCAAACACATTTGGTGTTCACCAGAAGGCATGTGGGAGACTCCCCAAACATATGGAAGAAGGTCAGATGAGACTAACATTGAGCATTTTGGACATCAAGGAAAACGCTATGGCACAAACACAACACCTCTCATCACCCCGAGAACACAATCCCCATGTTTTTCATCGACAGGGACTGGGAAACTGGTCAGAATTGAAGAAATGATGGATGGCGCTAAATATAAGGAAATTCTTGAGGGAAACCTGTATCAGTCTTCCAGAGATTTGAGACTGGGATGGAGGTTCACCTTCCAGCAAGACGATGAGCCTAAGCATACTGCTAAAGCAACACTCGAGAGGTTGAAGGGGAAACATTTAAATGTCTTGGAATGGCCTAGTCAAAGCCCAGGCCTCAATCCAATTGAGAATCTGTGGTATGACTTAAATATTGCTGTACACCAGCGGAACCCATCCAGCTTGAAGGAGCTGGAGCAGTTTTGCCTTGAACAATGGGCAAAAATCCCAGTGGCCAGATGTGCCAAGCTTATAGAGACATACCCCAAGAGACTTGCAGCTGTAATTACTGCAAAACGTGGCTCTACAAAGTATTGACTTTGGGGGGCGGGGTGAATAGTTATGTACGCTCAAGTTTTTTGTGTGTCTTATTTCTTGTTTGTTTCACAGGAAAAAATATTTTGCATTTTCAATGTGGTAGACATGTTGTGTATCAAATGATACAAACCCCCCGAAAATCCATGTAAATTCCAGATTGTAAGGCAAAAAAAAATATTTGCAGTTTTTTATTGCAGATTGCTGTTCCACTGAGATACATATTTAATTGGTCACTGGAAAAGGGGATGTTTGCAAATGTTTGGAAGCATGCGAAACTGTGTCCTATTCCGAAAGACAGCAAAGAACCCATTCGTCCTGCCAATAGTCGACCAATTAGTCTACTCCCTACACTCAGTAAGATATTGGAGGGTATTGTGAGTAGACAAATATGGGAGTACGTGGAAAATAATGATCTGATTATAGCCAATCAGCATGCTTATTGCAAACACCATTCCACTTCCACTGCATTGGTTGACATGACTGACCAGTGGCTCAAGTCTATGGATAATGGCAGGTTTGTAGGTGTACTATTTTTAGATTTCAGTGCAGCATTTGATTTAGTGGATCATGAAATAATTTGGACAAAATTAATGCATTATGGTTCTAAGGAGGTAGCATTGAGTCCACCTACTGTATATCAATGGTTCATTTTCTTCCCCTCATGTGTTAAACTGTGGAATACCACAGGGCAGCTGCCTTGGGCCACTTCTTTATTTAATATATACCAACGACCTTCCCTATGCCTTGGCTGAAACTCAAGCTACTATATTTGCAGATGATATTACAATTTATTCAGCAAGACAATCGGTTCAACAGGTACAGCAAACTTTACAAGGAGATTTGGAGAATATCAGGGAGTGGGTTTGCCAAAACAAACTTGTTTTAAACACCAAGAAAACCAAAGTTATGTTGGTCTGTTCCACTAGGAAAAGCCAAAACAGCATGGGATACAATTAAGTATGGGAGGAGTACAAATTGAAGAAGTGGCAGAAACCAAACTACTGGGAGTGCAGCTAGACAACTGCTTATCATGGTCGTCTCAAATAACTAATCTATGTAAAACAATTATTAAAACAACATGCATAATCAGACGGATATCTAAATATTTACCAGGAAAAACTATTCAGCAAAAAACACAAGCATTAATTGAGAGTCAGGTGTGGTCTGGGGAAATGCATCATCAAGTGAAGTTAGGAGGCTGCAGAATGCACAGAACAAAGCAGCAAGGATTGTTTTAAGGTGGAGATATGGTTCTTCTGTTGCAATCATGCGCAATGTTGGTTGGTCATCAATCGACAAGATAATTGAAGGCCAAGTTCTATTCACAACGGTATTCAGTTGGTAAGAGACAGACTTTCCGTAAATACTAGGAATAGATTGTCCACCATCTATGCGTTATCCAGACAGAAAAGAGAAATAGGCAAAAGAACATTTCGATTTAGAGCAATAAAGAAATGGAATAAATTAACTGAGCAAACCAGAAACCTTTCAAAATATAAATTTAAACATTATTTTAAAATTATTTAAATATAATACATAGAAAGGTTGTGGAACTATAGTAGGCTGTCCTTGTAGATAAGAATTTGTAGATACATCTTCTTGGTGACAGGGGGCAGTATTTTCACGTCCAGATGAAATGCATGCCCAAATTCAATTGCCTGATACTCATCTCCAGAAGATAAGATATGCATATTATTAGTAGATTTGGATTGAAAACACTCTGAAGTTTCTAAAACTGTTTGAATCATGTCTGTGAGTATAACAGAACTTATTTAGCAGGCGAAACCCAGAGGACAAACCATTCAGATTTTTAATTTTTTGAGGTCACTCTCTATTCAATGAGGTTTCATTGGGAATCCATATTTCTAAGGGACTTTCTTCCAGTTCCTATCACTTCCACTGGATGTCAACAGTCTTTAAAAATTGGTTGAGGTTATTCCTTTGTGTAATGAAGAAGTATGGCCATCTTGAACGAGGGTCACTTGAAATGTACTGTTAGATAGAGGCGCGTGACCAGAAAGCATGCTTCAGTTTGTTTTCTTCCTGTATTGAACACAGATCATCCCGTCTTCAATTTTATCAATTATTTACGTTAAAAAATACCTAAAGTTGTATTACAAAAGTAGTTTGAAATGTTTTGGCAAAGTTTACAGGTAACTTTTGAAATATTTTGTAGTCACGTTGAGCAAGTTGGAACCAGTGTTTTTCTGGATCAAACACGCCAAATAAATTGACATTTTGGATATATATCGACGGAATTCATCGAACAAAAGGACCATTTGTGATGTTTATGGGACATATTGGAGTGACAACAAAAGAAGCTCGTCAAAGGTAAGGCATGAATTATATTTTTATTTCTGCGTTTTGTGTCGCGCCTGCAGGGTTGTGATAGGCTTTCTCTCATTGTTTACTATGGTGCTATCCTCAGATAATAGCATCATTTGCTTTCACCGAAAAGCCTTTTTGAAATCGGACATGTAGGCTGGATTCACAACAAGTGTAGCTTTAATTTGCTATCTTGCATGTGTGATTTAATGAAAGTTAGATTTTTATAGTAATTTATTTGAATTTGGTGCTCTGCATTTTCCCTGGCTTTTGGCCCCACATATCCCAGAAAGGATAACTGACTTGCCTTGTTAAATAAAGGTTACACTAAGAGCATAACATTTATACACTCTAATTGTATAATTCTAGTCTAACCAATACCCAAATGGAGATTCAGTGAAAATAGAAATCTAATTGATTTATCAAGACCAGTCCCCATGCTTGTCTCAGAGCGGTGTGAAACGGTGATAAAATAGTTGTAGGCTTTTGCTTCAAAACCTATTGCTTCTAACTTCAATATGCTCTTTAAATAAATAACACCTACATCACTTTTAACAGCACATTACTCAACACTAGTGAGACTCATGCCACCTACGGTAGGCCTACATTATATCTGGAAAAAAATATGACTTGACTCTCCGCCAATAATTACATATAGCGGATTGGAGGATTGGAGGATATTTCTGTAATGCAGTGATATTTATTCCCATAGTAATTCGTTATGGATCCATAACTAAATAAACATTGGCATTTTGAAAGAGTATTTTTATAATTATTTTATTAACGAAAGCATAAAGATGTCATTATTAGTGTTTTTGTTTGAACATGCAGACTGGCACTAAGAACAGCGGGAATGTTTCCCTAGTCAGCTCCATTGCTCCAGTGCTGCTCTGTACTACCCAGTGTGGCAGGGTGGGGGTCCACCTCCCCTCTCTCTTCCTCCTCCCTTCCCCATGGACTAGGTCCATCTTCTGTGCGGCCCCCTGCCCTCATGCCTTGAACCTCGCGCGCTTTCAGTGGATACAGACGGAGAACTGCAATGCAATCCCATTGTGCATCACCTGGGAGCCATGACCAATATGACCAATATATATTGTCCTGCTAATAACAGGGTTAATAATATATCTGTGAGAATATTCAAGGGGCTTTTATATCATTCTAAATGAATAATAATGGTAATAATAATAATGAGGCGTAAAAGGCCATTATTGACAATGGGGTGAGATATTGTTACTAATTTGAAAATAAAGCCAGTTTGTTATTTAGAATGATTTATTTCTGTTTTTAGAGGGAGAGAAACCAAAAACCTTCAGTCATCTCATATGTCTCCCAGTCAAACCCAGCACAGGTATTGAACCAACATCTGTAGCAAAACAGTTTGCACTGCTATGCAGTGTCTTAGACCGTTGTGCCACTCAGGTGCTGTACAACATGACTGGTCGGGAGTGGGCTACAGTACTACAGTAAGAGCAAGATAATCCTAATAAAATAAAATAATAAAAACCTTAGTGTAACAACAGTTTTAGTAAGTAATACTGAAGTTATCAATTATCAGTTTCTATGTCGCCCATTCATTGTCAGTTAGAGAGAAATAATAATAATAATAAATAATAATAATAAATATAATAATAAATAATAAAACGGATCCGATTATATAGAGTGATCTCAAACAGTGCTTTGGTCCGCAATGCATTCAGAGGAACTACAACCTTTTATTGCCGAAGAGACAAAAAAAATAGCTTGGGAAGTAATTACTATCAATTTATTAAGCTATTCACTTTCTGTACAATAGAAGATGTTTAAACCCAGACAGCTTTTAGGCACCTTCTCTCGTTGGGTTCAGCCACAGAAGAAGAGTAGCCAGCCGTTAATGCTGTGTCAGTAGGCCTACTCTGTCTGGGGTAGAAAGGTAGACCTAACTTTCGAAAGTACCATGCTCAGATTCATAATGACAACTCAGGTTTATGCAAACAGGGACAGTTTGGTTGCAAATAAGACACACTGATTTGGAATTGGAGAAATATAATAAAATGAACACATAGGCCTCTCTCTCTGTCCATTCTTAGGATGTAATTTTGATAATTTGTGTGGCATTAAAAAATATTCTGCTCATTTGTAAAATGATGTAGAATTGCATTAAATGTTTATAAAAGGCCATTTTTTCTCGGACCTGGAAATACAATTGTTTTACTATAAAGGGGATCTGTCCACCCCTACTCTTGTCCACGGTGGTCTGCGAACCCACAACCTTCTGGCCAGCAGCCCTGTGTTCTATCAAAACTATGCTGTAATGCTTACAGGACAAAGAACAGTTTCTAAAACTGCATATCTAAGGTTCTGGTCTGTCCAAGAAGTGAGGGTAAACGGTAGACATGTTCTCTGCTATCCACTTTGTTTTAACTATTATTTGGGGTATAGGAGAGGGTCACTTGATTTTTTTAAGTCTTCAGGGAGCGCCTTTCTTTTTCCCAATGCAGTTAAGCCAAAACCACGCCCCGTTATTCAGAGGGGCTTTCTACAATGCTTTGAGCGCTCTCCAAGTCTCCAAGTGAATATCACGTAGCGCGAAATTTCAGTCACTGATTAATTACATTTGCCCTTGCACTTCAAGATTGGCTATATGAAAGAAACTATAAAGTAAAACCTGAAGAATGGGGAATCAGGGAAAAAATGCAGTACCCCCCCTCAAACCTAAGGATTTGGTTGTCTAACCACACACTGACATGCACAGCTCTATGGGTAAGGCTCTGTCTTCAAGTCTCCAGGTGGTGATGAAGTCCCTTCCATCTATATAATACAGTGCCTTCGGAAACATTTAGTTACATTACAGCCTTATTCTAAAATGTATTAAATATCGTTTTTTTATCAGCAATTTACACACAATACCCAAAATTACAAAGCAAAAACAGTTTTTTTCTAAATGTTTGCAAATGTATTAAAACTAAAAAACAGAAATACCTTATTTACATAAGTATTCAGACCCTTTGCAATGAGGCTCGAAATTGAGCTCAGTTGCATCCTGTTTCCATTGATCATCCTTGAGATGTTTCTACAACTTGATTGGAGTCCACCTGTGGACAGGATTTGGAAAGGCACACACCTGTCTATATAACGCCCCACAGTTGACAGTGCATATCAGAGCAAAAACCAAGCCATGAGGTCGAAGAAATTGTCCATAGAGCTCCAAGACAGGATTGTGTCGAGGCACTGATATGGGGAAGGGTACCAAAACATTCCTGCAGCATTGAAGGTCCAAGAACACAATGACCATCATTCATAAAAATGGCAGAAATTTTGAACTACCAAGACACTTCCTAGAGCTGACCGCCAGACCAAACTGAGCAATCGGGGGAGAAGGGTCTTGGTCAGGGAGGTGACCAAGAACCCGATGGTCACTTTGACAGGGCTCTAGAGTTCCTCTGTGGAGATAGGAGAAACTTCCAGAAGGACAACCATCTCTGCAGCACTCCACCAAACAGGCCTTTATGGTTGAGTGGCCAGACAAAGTCCACTCCTTAGTAAAAGGCCCATGACAGCAAGCTTGGAGTTTGCCAAAAAGGCACCTAAAGACTCTCAGACCATGAGAAACAAGATTCTCTGGTCTGATGAAACCAAGATTGAATTATTTGGCCTGAATGCCAGGAAACCTGGCACCATCCCAACGGTGAAGCATGGTGGTGGTTAGCATCATGCTGTGCGGATGTTTTTCAGTGGCAGGGACTGGGAGACAAGTCAGGACTGAGGCAAAGATGAATAGAGCAAGGTACAGAGAGTTCTGCTCCAGAGAAAACCTGCTTCAGAGCACCCAGGACCTCAGACTGGGTGAAGGTTCACCTTCCAGCAGGACAACGACTCTGAGCACACAGCCAAGACAACGTAGGGGTGGCTTCGGGACAAGTCTCTGAATGTCCTTGAGTGGCCCAGCCAGAGCCCGGACTTGAACCCGATCAAACATCTCTGGAGAGACCTATAATTAGCTGTGCAGCAATTCTCCCCATCCAACCTGACAGAGCTTGAGAGGATCTGCAGAAAATAATTGGAGAAACTCCTCAAATACAAGTGTGCCAAGCTTGTAGCGTCATACCCAAGAAGACTTGAGGCTGTAATCGCTGCCAATGGTGCTTCAACAAAGTACTGAGTAAAGGGTCTGAATACTTATGTAAATGTAAATTTGCATAAAATAAAATACATTTGCAGACATATATTTGAAGAGATGTTCCTGAGTGGTTTGACGGCTGCGTGGTCCCATGGTGTTCATACTTGTGTACTATTGTTTGTACAGATGAACGTGGTACCTTCAAGCATTTGGAAATTGCTCCCAGGGATGAACCAGACTTGTGGAGGTCTACAATTATTTTTCTGAGGTCTTGGCTGATTTATTTTGATTTTCCCATGATGTCAAGCAAAGAGGCACTGTGTTTGAAGGTAGGCCTTGAAATACATTCACAGGTACACTTCCAATTGACTCAAATGATGTCACTTAGCCTATCAGAAGCTTCTAAAGATATGACATTGTTTTCTGGAATTTTCCAAGCTGTTTAAAAGCACAGTCAACTAAGTGTTTGTTAACTTCTGACCCACTGAAATTGTGATACAGTGAATAATAAGTGAAATAATCTATCTGTAAACAATTGTTGGAAAATTACTTGTAGTGTTGTCAACAAGAAATTTGTGGAGTGGTTGAAAATGGAGTTTTAATGATTCCAACTTAAGTATATGTAAACTTCCGACTTCAACTGTATATCAGAGAAACATTTAAATATTTAATTCCCAGAAATCTGACCGTTTGTGACAGCCCCAAAACATATGACACAGTGTGGCTGGTTTTGTTTTACATTGGACACAGATAGGATCAAAATCAGATAATTTTCTTCCAAGTTTGACCCCGGACCAGTGGATACGGTGAACCACCTTGAATTGAATGAGGCTGTGTCTAGTGCTAAAAGAGGACGAAAGCACCCTGTGCAGCACAGATTCCCAGGTGTCTTCCCCAAGTTCCTCCCCCAAATCCTTTTCCCATCGAGTCTTTAAGGCACCAAAGAAGGGTTCTGTAAGTCATGAATGATTGCATATACATCTGAAATTGCGCCACTAGGAAGCTTGTTTAGCTCAAAGATGCTCTCTGTAGCTGTATTCGCAGGCTTATGGGGAAATGCAGGTGTGTTAGCTCTGACAAAGTTCCTAGTCTGGAGAAAAAGTGGGATTGGGGGAGGTTGAACTTTTCCTGTAGGTGAGCAAAAGAGGCAAAGGTATCATCAAAGAATAATTGGGCTAGTGAGGAGAGGCCTAGTGAGTGCCAGATGCCAAAAGCCCCATCATTTAAAGATGGAGGAAATAAAATGTTCTGATTGATTGAGACTGATAGAGAAAAGCCTTGGAGGCTAAAGGCTAAACAGAACTGATTCCAAATTTTAAGAGACTGCTTTACAATTGGATTGACACACGTTTTGCCTAGGGACACTGGGAGAGACGTGCACAACACAGAAGAAAGTGCAGTGGGTTTACACGATTCAGACTCCATCTGGACCCAGAGTGGTCTAGGGCCAGTAGGATCAGTCTGCAGCCAGTACAAAAGGGCTATAACATTTGCAGCCCAATAGTATGTCTGAAAATTTGGTAGAGCTAAACCACCCATTGCCTTAGGCTTCTGTAAATGTTTTCTACCAATCCGTAGTACCTTGCCATGTCAAATAAAATACATGAATGTTTTATCCAGTAAATAAAAAAATATATTTTGGAATAAAAATGGGTAAACATTGAAATAAATATACAAATTTGGGTAACACATTCATTTTAAGGACATTTATCCTTCCAATAAGAGAAAAAGGTAGCAAATTCCAAAAGTAAACTATTGTTTCAAACTGTCTGCTAGAGCAACAATGTTTTCCTTAAACAAATTTGAATTTTTCCCTGTCACTTTAACTCCCAAGTAGGTGAATTGATCCTGGACAATCCTAAACTGAGAACTTGTAAAAGAGCACTTTAAAGCAGCCTTATTTACAGGAAAAAGCTCACTCTTGCCTAGATTCAGCTTGTACCCTGAGATTGATCCAAACTTTTTAAGAACAGATAAGGCACGTGGCAATGAGGTATCAGAGTTGGAGATAAACAAAATGAGATTGTCTGCATATAGCAAGACTTTCTGCTCTAAGCCCTTCCTGATTATACCTTGAATGGCATCATTAGAGCGTAGTGCGATGGTGAGGGGCTCAATTGCCAAAGCAAACAACAAGGGGGAGAGTAGACAACCATGTCTGGATCCGCGGTGCAAGGGAAAATAGACAGAGGACAAGTTGTTAGTCCATACTGAAGCCATGGGAGAAAAATAAATTATCTTTATCCACGCAATGAATTTGGGGCCAAAGCCAAATCTAGAAAGGGCAGCTGTTAGGTAGTCCCACTCAACGCAGTCAAAATCTTTTTCCTCATTGAGCGTGACCACCTCCTCCGGGTCCCCCGACGCTGGGGAGTACAGTATATTCATAAGGCGTCTAATATTGAAAAACAAATGCCTATTTCTCACAAAGCTAGTCTGGTCAGAGTGTATTACTTGGTGCAGCGAGCCTTCCATACGGATGGCTAAAAGCTTGGCTAGGATTTTGTAATCACAGTTTAAAACTGAGATTGGGTGATAGGATTCACACTCCAGGGGTTCTTTCTTTTTCTTTCATAGTAATGAAATTGAAGCCTGATAAAGACTAGGCGGTAGCTTTGAGGTATTAAGGCACTCTGCAAATAATCAAGACAAGAATGGGTAAAGCAGACCAGAAAACGTCCTGTAAAATTTGATTGGAAAACCATCCAGATCCGGTGATTTACCACTTTTCATTGTGGACACTGCTGTTGCAATCTCCTCATTCTTCTTCTAAACAGTCATGGGAGTCTGTATCAATTGAAGACATATTCAGACCATTAAAGAATGAATCAATCAGCAAAGGGTTTTCAGGAGATTCAGAGGTGATTAGCGCAGAGTACAATTGCCTGAATTGATCATTGATCTCTTTATGTATAACTGTGGTGACTCCAGACAAGGTCCTTATTTGTGGGATTAACCATGAGGCCTCAGATTTATGGACCTGATGTGCAAGGAATTTACTGGCCTTGTCGCCTTGTTCACACACTCTGTACTGAGCTCGCAAGAGTAACTGTTCAGCTTGCCTGGTAGAAAGCTCATCAAATTCAGATTGGAGTAGCTGGCATTCTTTATATAGATCAGAGGACGGATCTGTAGCATACTTCTCATCCAATGTAGCTATGGCTTTGCGCAAGCCTTGAAGCCGCTGAGAGTGAGCTTTGTTTATGTTTGCTGTATAAGAAATAATTTGGCAACGTAGGTATGATTTGAGAGACTTCCATATGGTAGAGCAGGACATACTTGGTGTTGAATTAATTTCTAGGAAAGGTGGTTTCAGAATAAATGAAATTGACAAACTCCTTATCTGAGAGTAAAATGGGGTTAAGACGCCATTTATAACACATAGGAGGTTTCTGGGGAAACTCTAGTTTAAGCAATAATGGTGAATGGTCAGAAATAACAATACTCTCATAAGTACACCACCGAAGGTTATGCAGAAGTTTTTTGTCCAAAAATAATTAATCAATGTGGGAATATGTTTGATGAACATGAGAAAAAAAGGAATACTGTCTATCTGCCAGGCCTCACACATAGCATATTTCTGAAGAAAAGATTGAATAAGTAGGGCACATTTAGATGGGCCTGTAGTCGTTCGTGAGGACTTGTCAAGAACTGGGGACATTGTACAGTTGAAATCCCCCCCCGAAAAAAATAAACAAATGGGAATCTAAATTGGGTATACCAGATAAAAAGGACAAAATTAAACTTGTGTCATCCCAATTGAGAGCATAAACACAAGCCAAAACAAGAGGTGATAGAAAACTGTTTACCGGTTCCTATGCCGTCCCTTAGGATCAGCATTAACCTCGGGAGCTACAAAGGGAGTATATTTATCAACCAAAATGGCATCACCTCTTGATTTACTATGAAAGTTAGAATGGAACACTTGACCAACCCAGTCCCTACACATCCTAAGTGCTCACCAGTCCTCAAGTGAGTCTTCTCAAGTGAGTCCCACCTGGCCAGGGACAATGCAGGGCGCCAAATTCAAATAAATTACTATAAAAATCAAACTTTCATTAAATCACACATGCAATATAGCAAATTAAAGCTACACCTGTTGTGAATCCAGCCAACATGTCAGATTTCAAAAAGGCTTTTCGGTGAAAGCAAATGATGCTATTGTCTGAGGATAGCACCTCCATAAACAAAAGAGAGAAAGCATATTTCAACCCCGCAGGCGCGACACAAAACGCAGAAATAAAAATATAATTCATGCCTTACCTTTGACGAGCTTCTTTTGTTGGAACTCCAATATGTCCCATAAACATCACAAATGGTCCTTTTGTTCGATTAATTCCGACGATATATATCCAAAATGTCCATTTATTTGGCGCGTTTGATCCAGAAAAACACCGGTTCCAACTTGAGCAACGTGACTACAAAATATCTCAAAAGTTACCTGTAAACTTTGCAAAACATTTCAAACTACTTTTGTAATACAACTTTAGGTATTTGTTTACGTAAATAATCGATAAAATCGAAGACGGGATGATCTGTGTTCAATACAGGAGGAAAACAAACTGTAGCTTTCTGGTCATGCGCCTCTATCTAACCCCCGTTCAAGTTGGCCGTACTTCTTCATTACACAAAGGAATAACCTCAACCGATTTCTAAAGACTGTTGACATCCAGTGGAAGCAATAGGAACTGCAAGAAGATCCCTTAGAAATATGGATTCCCAATGAAAACTCATTGAAAAGAGAGTGACCTCCAAAAAACAAATCTGAATGGTTTGTCCTCTGGTTTTCGTATGCTAAATAAGTTCTGTTATACTCACAGACATGATTCAAACAGTTTTAGAAAGTGTTTTCTAGAGTGTTTTCTATCCAAATCTACTAATACTATGCATATCTTATCTTCTGGGGATGAGTAGCAGGCAGTTGAATTTGGGCATGCATTTCATCCAGACGTGAAAATACTGCCCCCTGTCACCAAGAAGTTAAGTGTTTCAGCACCCTCTTACGCTTCACAGGGTTGTTAGCCCCTTTGATGTTCCACGAAATATACTTGATCATATTATTTCGGCCACCCTGAGCACTCCCATTATACAACCCTGTCATTAGAGCATAGAGTGGAAAAGCAATGAATACCCAAAAACCCCGGAATAACTTGTCTCAGAGTAATAATGTACAGTGTAAGATACTTGGAAAAAGTATAGAAAAAATAACTAAAAAGACAGAATGACAACATTAGAACTGAACAATTCAACCTCCTTCCTCCCCCAACCACCTCCCCTCCTCCCAGACAATACCTCCCCAAACGAGGTACAAGCCTAAAGAGAACCTAAATGCCTAAATGTTCTCTTCACACAGTATGTCTGTCAGAGTGCGGTGTTAAACCCAAACCCACAGTCACAGTTTTTAAAGTTGCGTTTTGTGTTAGTGGATCAAGCAGCAAAAAGAGAGAGAGAGAGAAGAAAAAGAAAACAATCCCTTGTGCAATCGAAATGACAAAAGCACCACTTGTCGGTACAAACAGATGCAGTAAACAAATGACCAAAAATATTTTGAGTCACTGAGACACAATGTAAACAAACTGAATAGGTGAGCGAGACAACCTGGAAACAAAGGAGTAAAACCTTAATACAATGAAAGTAAAATAACTGAATGCTTGAAGGGCAAGCACACTAGATGATCAAAACATTAGATCACATAAAAAAAGCCTGAATGGGTTTGCCAATTCCCTAACTATACAAGAATCGTACGTTATAACTAAACATAGTCGTATCACAGGTGGACTACTTACTTACTATCCACAGTTCGCAAGCAACAGTTGCTGATCTATGGGCAAGTTCAAGACTTCTTGATGTAACGTTGAATGTGAGCCATAGCCTCATCCGGAAATTCAAATGTGTAGTCTTTACCATCATGAGAAAGCCATAAACGGGCCGGGAATCGCAGTCCATACTTCACACCTGGATGGTCCCGTAGTAGTTGTTTGGCTTGTCCGAAAGCTGTGACTGCCTGGAAACAGTGGGGGAGTAGACCTGGTAGATGGAGAAGCTCTGACCTTGAAAGCTCAGAGTGGTATTGCGGGCTCGTTGGAGAATCTCCATCTTCTCATGGAAAAAGTGCACTCGAAGAATGATGTCACGGGCCTCTCACCATCACAGGGCTTTGGGTGCAGCGACCGGTGGGCACGATCAATCAGGGGCTTCTCATCCATGGCAAGAACATCCTTCAGCAGCCCAGAAACGAAGTCCGTAGCGCGAGGCATTTCCGCTGACTCTGGGACCGATACCAGTCTCAGGTTATTGCGGTGAGAGAATCCCTCTAAACTCACACAACTCTCCTGCACCTTTTTCAGATCCGCAGCCAGGCGGATCACGTCATCCTCCAGGGAGGAAGTTAGATTGGAGACATTGGTAGCGGAGGTCTGAGTTTTGAGTGATGTGATTGCTGGCACCGTCTGGTCCGCAGGATGGTTAGATCTGCTTTTACAGTATCAGAAAGCACCTGTATTCGGCCCGCAATCGAAGCAACTAACTCCATATTTATTTAAACTATTTCAGAGCATAGTAGCTTGATGGCCTCGAGAATGTTCATTTCAGCGCTGCCAGGCCAAGCCGTACCCCCGGGTAAGGTATGAGTCTCAGACTCAAGAGAGGGCAGTGATAAGAGTGGGTCTTGTTTTTCATCTGATGTGTGACAGAGGAAGAATGTGTTTTCATCAACAGTCTGCAAGCAAGAGTTTTCACCAAGCTAGCTCCTTCTTTAGCTTGCTACCAACATGTACACTGACCAAGGTAAGAATTGTGTTGGATATTAAAGTTCTGAGTTAATATATCATGTATGTGTTAGACATGATTTCATTGCCAAAGCTAGTCAATGTTAAATGACGGTTGCCCAGTAATGTGTCCCTTATTACTGGGGGCTTGGTTTAGTGGGGGCTTGGTTTCTCCAAAGATTTTTAGAACTAACCCTTGCTCCTTGTTCTATCTGTGGTTTCACTGACAGCAATACAGCTGTTTTTCTATGCTGTGGATCCTTCTGGTTTAGGAGCCTCAACTGCCTTTGGATAGACCCCAGCCAAGTTGATATTTTGTATCATTTAGCTTGCATGTTCCAAATGAAATTAAAATGTGTTCATGAACATGATGAATCCCTAACTCTTCATCATCCAGAGGGTAACTGTCAACGTGTGAGTCTGAAAATGGACACTGGAGGTTAAGGAATCTGCATGGTAAGTATAATTTTGATGTTCATGAACTGACTCCCTGTCTCTGCATTATCCACAGGGTAACTGTCAACTTAGTCTTTGTACATTATATTTTGTTTTTCAGATTCAACCTTCCAGTGACTCCTATGCCACAATTAAACAAAGAACCAAATATTTAAGCGGAAAATAACAATTATTAAAAGGACTCCTTTAGTTGTCAGTCATGACTCATGTATTCAAAATATTTAAAGTATACTAAAGCCACTGCATCACAGTGCTTGAGGCATAACTACAGCCCTGGGTTCAATCCCATGCTATGTCACAGCCGGACGTGACTGGGAGACCCATGAGGCAGCACACAATTGGCCCAGCGACGGCAGGGTTAGGGGAGGGTTTGAACATATATGTTCAATAAATATGTGAATAGCACATGTATGTCAAATTAATACTACCAGATATGGATAGTTAATACATGTAAATATAATTACATATACAGTGCATTCCGAAAGTACTCAGACCCTTTGACTTGTTCCACATTTTGTTATGTTACAGCTTTATTCTACAATGGATTCAATTGTTTTCCCCCTCATCAATCTACAGACAATACCTCATAATGACAAAGAAAAAAATGTTTTTTGGACATTTTTGCATCCTTGAGATGTTTCTACAACTTTTTTGGAGTCTACCTGTGGTAAATTCAATTAATTGGACATGATTTGGAAAGGCACACACCTGCCAATATAAGGTCCAGCAGTTGACAGTGCATGTCAGAGCAAAAAGCAAGCCATGAATTTGAAGGAATTGTCTGTTGAGCTCGGAGAAAGGATTGTGTCGAGCAACAGATGGATGGGCGCCAAAAAATGTCTGGTCCCCAAGAATACAGTGGCTTCCATCATTCTTAAATGGAAGAAGTTTGGAACAACCAAGACTCTTTCTAGAGCTGGCCGTCCAGCCAAACTGAGACCAAGAACCCAATGGTCAATCTTACAGAGCTCCAGAGGTCCTCTGTGGAGATAGGAGAACCTTCCAGGAGGACAACCATCTCTGCATCACTCCACCAATCAGGCCTTTATGGTAGAGTGGCCAGATGAAAGCCACTCCTCAGTAAAAAAGCACATGACAGCTCGCTTGGACTCTCAGACCATGAGAAACAAGATTCTTTGGTCTGATGAATGCCAAGCGTCACGTCTGGAAGAAACCTGGCACCATCCCTACTGAGAAGCATGGTGGTGGCAGCATCATGCTGTGGGGATGTTATTCAGCGTCAGGACTGGGAGACTAGTCAGGAATGAGGGACAGATGAACAGAGCAATGTACACAGAGATCCTTGATGAAAACCTGCTCCAGAGCGCTCAGGACCTCAGACTGGGGTAACGGTTCACCTTCCAGCAGGACAAAGACCTTAAGCACAGAGCCAAGACAATGTGGGAAATGTCTCTGAATGGCCTTGAGTGGCACAGCCAGAGCCCTGACTTGAACCTGATTGAACATCTGGAGAGACCTGAAAATAGCTGTGCAGAAACGCTCCCCATCCAATCTGACAGAGCTTGAGAGTATCTGGAGAGAAGATTCGGAGAAACTCCCCAAATACAGGTGTGTCAAGCTTCTAGTGTTATACCCAAGAAAACTCCAGGCTGTAATCACTTCGAAAGTTGCTTTAACAAAGTACTGAGTAAATGGTCGGAATACTTATGTAAATGTGACATTTCCATTTTTATAAATTAGCCCAAAATTCTAAAAAACAGTTTTTACTTTGTCGTTATGGGGTATTGTGTGTAGATTAATGATATTAGAATAAGGCTGTAAAGTTACAAAATGTGATAAAGTCAAGGGTCTGAATAGTTTCGGAAAGCACTGTATGTAAAACATTTTTTTAACAAAACTGAAAATGTAAATGTATTAATGAAATATTTGTGACATATATGGACATAACGTATATGAGTAATAATTGTATTTGGACATGATGACTCCTTGCTGTCCCCAGTCCACCTGGCCGTGCTGCTGCTCCAGTTTCAACTGTTCTGCCTTATTATTATTGGACCATGCTGGTCATTTATGAACATTTGAACATCTTGGCCATGTTCTGTTATTAATCTCCACCCGGCACAGCAAGAAGAGGACTGGCCACCCCACATAGCCTGGTTCCTCTCTAGGTTTCTTCCTAGGTTTTGGCCTTTCTAGGGAGTTTTTCCTAGCCACCGTGCTTCTACATCTGCATTGCTTGCTGTTAGGGGTTTTAGGCTGGGTTTCTGTACAGCACTTTGAGATATCAGCTGATGTACGAAGGGCTATATAAATTTGATTTGATATACTTATTTCAAAAATTAATACATACAGTTAAAGTCGGAAGATTACAAACACAGGTTGGAGTCATTAAAACTTGTTTTTCAACCACTCCACAAATTTCTTGTTAACAAACTATAGTTTTGGCAAGTCGTTTAGGACATCTACTTTGGGCATGACACAAGGGTGAGGATTGTCAGCTAAATAACACCATCCCAACCGTGAAGCACAGGGGGTGGCAGCATCATGTTGTGGGGGTGCTTTGCTGCAGGAGGGACAAAATAGATGGTAGCATGAGGTAGGAAAAGTAAGTGGATATATTGAAGCAAGATCTCAAGACATCAGTTAGTTAAAGCATGGTCGCAAATGGGTCTTCCAAATGGACAATGACCCAAAGCATACTTCCAAAGTTGTGGCAAAATGGCTTAAGGACAACAAAGTCAAGGTATTGGAGTGGCCATCACAAAGCCCTGACCTCAATCCCATAGAAAATGTGTGAGCAGAACTGAAAAGTGTGTGCGAGCAAGGAGGCCTACAAACCTGACTCAGTTACAACAGCTCTGTCAGGAGGAATGGGCCAAAAGTCAACCAACTTACTGTGGGAAGCTTGTGGAAGGCTGCCTGAAGCATTTGACCCAAGATAAACAATTTAAAGGTAATGCTACCAAATACTAATTGAGTGTATGTAAACTTCTGACCCACTGGGTATGTGATGAAAGAAATTAAAGCTGAAATAAATCATTCTCTCTGCTATTATTCTGACATTTCAAATTTTTATAATAAAGTGGTGATCCTAACTGACCTAAGACAGGGTATTTCTACTTTGATAAAATGTCAGGAATTGTGAAAAACGGAGTTTAAATGTATTTGACTAATGTGTTTTGGAAACTTCCGACTTCAACTGTATTTTACATTAACAATACCAGTTAAGTTTGGACACACCTACTCATTACAGGATTTTTCTTTATTTTTTTTACTATTTTCTACATTGTAGAATAACAGTGAAGGCATCAAAACTATGAAATAACATTTCTAATCATGTAGTAACCAAATAGTGTTGAACTAATATAATCACAATATATGTTACATTTGATATTCTTCAAAGTAGCCACTCTTTGCCTTAATGACAGTTTTGTACACTCTTTCAACCAGCTTCATGAGGTAGTCACCTGGAATGCATTTCCATTAACAGGTGAGCAAAACACCAGTCTAGACATCAACAGAGGAGGCGACTCATCAAGGGGCGACTCTGGGATGCTGGCCTTCTAGGCAGAGTTCCTCTGTCCAGTATCTGTGTCACCTCTTCACTGTTGATGTTGAGACTGGTGTTTTACTGGTACTATTTAATGAAGCTGCCAGTTGAGGACTTGTGAGGTGTCTGTTTCTCAAACTAGACACTCTTACTCAGTTGTGCACCGGGGCCTCCCACTCCGCTTTCTATTCGGGTTAGAGCCAGTTTGCGCTGTTCTGTGAAGGGAGTAGTACACAGCTTTGTACGAGGTCTTCAGTTTTTTGGCAGTTTATCGCATGGAATAGCCTTAATTTTTTCAGAACAAGAAATAGACTGACGAGATTCAGAAGAAAGTTAATTCTTTCTGGCCATTTTGAGCCTGTAATCGAACCCAGAGATGCTGACGCTGATGCTCCAGATACTCAACTAGTCTAAAAAAGGACAGTTTTATTGCTTCTTTAGTCAGGACAACAGTTTTCAGCTGTGCTTACATAATTGCAAAATGGTTTTCTAATGATCAATTAGCCTTTTAAAATGATAAACATAGATTAGCTAACACAAGCCGTTTCCAGCTACAATTGTCATTTACAACATTAACAATGTCTACACTGTATTCCTGATCAATTTGATATTATTGTAATGGCAAAATGTGATTTTCTTTCAAAACATGGAGATTTCTACGTGACCCCAAACTTTTGAATGGCAGTGTATGTACGTGTATGTATGTATATTTATATTTATCAATCTTGAACAGGATTATCTGTTTTGGATGCAATTTGAATGGAATTGATGTAGAGAGAAAGACTGCGAGAGTACTACAGTGCTCACTGATTTAAAGCAATGACATTCGAGTGACTGGCTGTTTTAAAACTCTGCTGCTGCAATTGAAGAAAAATGATCTTTACAATAAAAAAAAAATGGTAACCCCCAAAAGCCAGATGGAGATGTGTATTCAGTCCTTATATTACTGTAGCATAGGCTTTGCTGTAGCAAATGTAAGCCTATCTGTCACAATAATATTTGAACCATGATGAGATGATACATGCACTGTGAACTGCGCCCCAATCTGAGATGCACTGTCAGTCCCCAACCTGAGCATTGACGATTGATCATAAAGACAGCAGAGAGAAGGCCGTAGAGAAGCCATCATGCTGTTTATATAAATAACTGATTATAATTTACTGGTTTCACACAGATATTTATTCAGGGAAAACGGAGTGGGTTCGTACAGGAAATCTCAGTAACCCAGTTCCCGTTATTCAACCCTAGTACCCTTCACTTAAGTGACATACTATTTTTTCCTAATCATCTTGCAAATCTCTGTTTTGGAGGAGTTTGACTTTATGACCTAAATTATCCTATTTACACTTTTTAGTACATTTTGACAGTAGAATAAATGTTTCTGACCCATATTGATGCCACATATTCAATTTTCAAAAGGAGAAGTTTTTGGGGGGTTCAGTCGCTCTTTAAGGCAACTCATAAATCCACACAAAAATACTACGGCCTCTACTAAGAGGCCCAGGCTTTTATACCACAGTCACAGCAAAATACCCTGCTTAGAAACTTCCCCCACCATCACTACACTACACCCCAATGATGGCACACTATCCCCTATAGTGCACTAGTTCTGACCAGAGCTTTACGAGCCAAGGTCAAAAGTTGTGCACTTAGTAGTGAATATAGTGCCATTTGTGGTACAGACCATAGCTCAAAAGACAGGCCAAGAGTTGAATTACTCTGACCAAGACTAAGATTCTTGCTGCTTCTCGTGTTGTGAGAGAGCATGGGGAGGTCCTTGACACTTTTTCATTGTATGCAATAATGTATGTGAGCAACATACTGTGGTGCTTCATCTTCAGATTACTCTAGTAAAGAGACAATAGGCATGGCCAAAGGAAACAAACAGAAACAAACAGAAGCAAACGGGACAAAAATGGGGAGGGACCTAAACCCAACTTTTTCAAAGCATTTCGGTTTGGTATGCACTACTGAATACACCCATTGTGTTTGCCTGCTTGAGTAAATACAGTCACATCCAATGTTTGCAACTATAGTTGTATGTTTTATTTACTCAATCAGCATCCACACTATGTCAATAAGGAATGGTTAAAGGGATGTGGCATTTATATTGTGTGTGCGCGTGTGCATGTGTGTGTGTGTGTGTGTGTGTGTGAGAGAGAGTGAGAATTTATTTGGTGTGTGTCTGTAACTGTCTGTATTGGCCTAGAGTCCTAAACTGAGTGGCCCTCCAGAGCCATCCTGCTCCTCCCTCAGTAGACTGATGAGTGTTTGTTCAGTACGGATTGATGACATTTGTATCCCCCTTCACTCCTCAGACTGGCGGCTCATTGTGGCTCCCAATGGCATGCTAACAGTAATAGCCAACCCTTTGCGTGCTTGTGCATACACGCATGTGTTTGTCAATACATTTTGCAGTGTGAGTGTGTGGGTGCGCATGTACATGTTCATCTGTACATAATTGTATGCAATTTTTACGCATATATTAAATGTTTATGTTTATGTGTATTTATGCATATGGAATGTATATAGATCATTTGGAGAGAATGAAGGGATGGAGGGAAGGAGAGGGGGGTAGGGAGATGGATAGTGATGGCACTGCTCAATGGAGCGAGGTCCGTCATGGCTCGGTACAAATTCCCAACCTTATGCCGCTCTGGCCCCAGTCTGGGCAGGCTCTGGCATCCGCACGCGGCCCCGCGTGTGTTTTAGCATGCCACAGGGGTAACACGTCTCCGCTCTCTTTCCCAACATTGCCCTTTCATTGTGTGTGTGTGTGTGTGTGTGTGTGTGTGTGTGTGTGTGTGTGTGTGTGTGTGTGTGTGTGTGTGTGTGTGTGTGTGTGTGTGTGTGTGTGTGTGTGTGTGTGTGTGTGTGTGTGTGTGTGTGTGTGTGTGTGTGTGTGTGTGTGTGAGGAGACACTGTCTAGTGTCCAGGGGCATTTGGTTTACAATGATTCACTTTTAATAGAACTACTCCCATTAGTTAACCCAGTTTAGCATTTCATGGAAACATCAACGTAAGAGTAGCAACTGCATCCATGATGTCAATGGCATCCAAATGATGTAATCTGGAGAGAGTTGTCATATACTGGGGGGACTAAGGAAGGTTTAATTCCATTTGATCCTCTCTCTCGATGTTGGATTACCACCACATACTGCATTTGATATAGTCTTATAGGATGTTACAGAGAAAACCTTTTAGGATGTGGTGCATGTCGTCTCTGTGTGTGTGTGCATGCTACGGTTGAATAGTGGGAACTGGGTTACCGAGATTTCCTGCCCAAACCCACTAATTTTCCCGGGATAAATGTCTGCGAGAAACAGTATGACATGAAATGGAACTGTTAAATGTCTAAATATGGCTTCACTATGGCCTTCTCTCTGCTATCTGCATGATCAATCATCAACGCTAAGGGTGGGGACAGACCACGTATCTCAGTATGGAGCGCAGTTCACAACGCACAGTGCATTCGGAAAGTATTCAGACCCTTGACTTTTTCCACATTTTGTTACGTTACAGCCTTATTCTAATTTTATTTTTATTTTTTATCTCATCAATCTACATACAATACCCCATAGTGACAAAGTGAAAACAGAAATTTCAGCAAATGTATTACAAATAAAACACAGAAATAGCTTATTTACATAAGTATTCAGACCCTTTGGTATTAGACTCGAAATTGAGCTCAGGTGCATCCTGTTTCCATTGATCATACTCAAGATGTTTTTACAACTTTGTTAGAGTCCACCTCTGGAAAGTTCAAATGATTGGACATGATTTGGAAAGGCACACACCTGTAGATATATTATATAGATAAGTTGCCACAGTTGGCAGTGCATGTCAGAGCAAAAACCAAGCCATGAGGTCAAAGGAATTATCCGTAGAGTTCCGAGACAGGATTGTGTCGAGGCACAGATCTGGGAAAGGGTACCAAAACATTTGTGCAGCATTGAATGTCCCCAAGAACACAGTGGCCTCCATCATTCTTAAATGAAAGAAGTTTGGAACCACCAAGAGCAATCGGGTGAGAAGGGACTTGGTCAGTGAAGTGACCAAGAACCCGATGGTCACTCTGACAGAGCTCAAGAGTTCCTCTGTGGAGATGAGAGAACCTTCCAGAAGGACAACCATCTCTGCAGCACTCCACCAATCAGGCCTTTATGGTAGAGTGGCGAGCCATAAGCCACTCCTCAGTAAAAGGTACATGACAGCAAGCTTGGAGTTTTCCAAAAGGCACCTATAAACTCTCAGACCATGAGAAACAAGATTCTCTGGTCTGCAGAAACCAAAGATTGAACTCTTTGGCCTGAATGCCAAGCGTCATGTCTGGAAGAAACCGAGCACCATCCCTACGGTGAAGCATGTAGGTGGCAACATCATGCTGTGGGGATGTTTTTCAGCGGCGGGGACTGGGAGACTAGTCGGCATCGAGGGAAAGATGAACTGAGCTAAGTACAGAGAGATCCTTGATGAAAACATGTTCCAGAGCTCTCAGGACCCCAGACTGGGGCAAAGGTTCAGCTTCCAACAGGACAATTACCCCTAAGCATAAAACCAAGACAATACAGGAGTGACTTTGGGACAAGTCTTTGAATGTCCTTGAGTGGCCCAGCCAGAGCCCGGACTTGAGCAAACATCTCTGGAGAGTCCCGAAAATAGATGTGTAGCAACGCTCCCCATCCAACCTGACAGAGCTTGAGAGGATCTGCAGAGAAATGGGAGAAACTCCCCAAATACAGGTGTGCCAAGCTTGTAGCGACCTACCCAAGAAGACTCAAGGCTATAATCGCTTCCAAAGGTGCTTCAACAAAGTACTGAGTGAACGGTCTGAATATTTATGTAAATGTATTATTAAAGTTTTTTTTATTTTATATAAATTTGCAAAAATGTTTTATAACCAGTTTTTGCTTCGTTATTATGGGGTGTTGTGTGTAATAATGTGTAGAATAAGGCTGTAACGTAAATGTTTTTTGAAAAAGTCAAGTGGTCTGAATACTTTATGAATGCACTTTATCATGTCGTAATGGTCACTAATTTACACATGGTCAGATAATTTTTTTATTGTAAGGATGATTTTTTTTAAATTACAGCTGCAGAGTTTTAAAACAGCCTATCACTCGAATATTGTTGTTTTAAATCAGTGCGCACCAGAGCACTCTTGCAGTCTTTCTCTCTCTCTTCATCAATTCCATTCAAATTGCTTTTAAAATAAATAATCCTGTTCAAGATTGATATATATATATATATATATATATATATATATATATATATATATATATATATATATATATATATATATATATATATATATATATATATACAGTGCCTTGCGAAAGTATTCGGCCCCTTTGAACTTTGCGACCTTTTGCCACATTTCAGGCTTCAAACATAAAGATATAAAACTGTATTTTTTTGTGAAGAATCAACAACAAGTGGGACACAATCATGAAGTGGAATGACATTTATTGGATATTTCAAACTTTTTTAACAAATCAAAAACTGAAAAATTGGGCGTGCAAAATTATTATATATATAGTACTATTATATATATATATATATATATATATGTAATACATTCAATGCAGTGTTATATTGCAGTCTTATATTTAGCTAATGCATGATGTGTAAGCTTCTAACGTACAGCCTCTGTCTCAGCCTCTGCCACACTCAAAAAGATTAGCCTACTGGATCTTGTTTCATTTATTTACCCAAGAGAGCATTGCTACAGTTGCAAGAAAAGGTATGTAAACCTTGGATTTCTGCATAAATTGGACATCAAAATTGATCTGATCTTCATCTAAATCACAACCATAGACAAACATATTGTGCTTAAACTAATAACACACAAATTATTGTATTTTTCTTGTCTATATTGAATATTTAAACATTCACAGTGTAGGTTGGAAAAAGTATGTTAACCCCTAGGCTAATGACTTCTTCAGAAACCTAATTGGAGTCAGGAGTCAGCTAATCTGGAGTCCAATCAATGAGGTGAGATTGGAAATGTTGGTTAGAGCAAAACACTCAGAAAATGTGAGTTTGCTATTCACAAGAAGCATTGCCTGAAGTTAACCATGCCTCGAACAACAGAGATCTAAAAAGACCTAAGATTCAGAATGGTTGACTTGCATAAAGCTGGAAAGGGTTACAAAAGTATCTCTCAGATCCTTGATGTTCATCAGTCCACAGTAAGACTTCTAAGGACCTCCACCGGTCGGCTTCCCTGTGTATACTTGCATCTTCCAAGCATAGCTGGATTGTGCGTCACAGGCCACCCGTATCTTGATGCCGTACCTCTTATATGGTCATCAGTTTGTCTCTCACATGTCTTGCAGGTCTTGACTCACGGTTATAAAATTGTAGCATTCTTGAGAAAGTGTGAAAGACTTTCAGTGGCATCATGGAATGGAAGATCGCCCTTCCACTCTCTGCATCCCAGAGACTACATGTAGCCTCGCCTCGGGACCTATACACATCCGCTAAGATTAGCAGCCCTATGTAGGCACGCAGGTCAATCTCATCCATCCTTTTCCACTCATGGTCTTCAGCAAAGAGAGAACTGGGGGGACTGTCATCTGCAGCACCTTCATAGCATATGACTGCATTCTCCATTAGTAAACAATGTGTTCAATTAGGATTTTTTTTGTCCGATTCTTCTTTATTTGGTCAGAATTTTTTTACATTTCATTTTACATGTCTTAGTTCAATCAGTAGCACACATAATCTCAATTTCTCAGTGTGTGTGTAAATGTGTGTGAAATGTGTGTGTCTTTGTGGATTTATTGGTGTGTATAAATGGTTTTATTACTGTCGGGTCAAAAATGACCCTAAGACAATCTGTGTACCCTGGTTGTGTACAGCTTTCATGGAAATAATAACAAAGGCGATGTTTCACTTTTTCTAATGTTGGGGTCACTCTACGAAAAGTCAGAAAATTTCAAGTTGAAAAAATATAATTTAGGGGGTTTTCATTGTTGTCAAACATAGTGGCGGGTCATTTTTGACACTTAAGACGACACAAGAGTTAAGAAGAATCCTAGAGTGTCAGCTAAAGACTTACATAAATCTCTGGAACATACTAACATCTCTGTTGACATGTCTACGATAGGTAAAACACTAAACAAGAATGGTGTTCATGGGAGGACACCACGAATGAAACCACTGCTGTCCAAAAAAAACATTGCTGCACTTCTGAAGTTTGCAAAAGTGCATCTGGATGTTCCACAGCGCTACTGGCAAAATATTCTGTGGACAGATGAAACTACAGTTGAGTTGTTTGGAAGCAACACACAACACTATGTGTGGAGAAAAAAAGGCACAGCACACCAACATCAAAACCTCATCCCAACTGTAAAGTATGGTGGAGGGAGCATCATGGTTTGGGGCTGCTTTGCTGTCTCAGGGTCTAGACAGCTTGCTATCATTGACAGAAAAATGTAATTCCCAAGTTAATCAAGACATTTAGTAGGAGAATGTTAGGCTATCTGTCCGCCAATTGAAGCTCAACAGACGTTGGGTGATGCAATAGGACAACGACCCAAAACACAGAAGTAAATCAACAACAGAATGGCTTGAACCGAAAATACGCCTTCTGGTGTGGCCCAGTCAGACCTGACCTCAACCCGATTGAGATGCTGTGGCATTTTTATTTATTTATGCTTTATTTCACCTTTATTTAACCAGGTAGGCTAGCTGAGAACAAGTTCTCATTTGCATGACCTCAAGAGAATAGTTCACACCAGACATCCTGAGAATATTGCTGAACTGAAACAGTTTTGTAAAGATGAATGGTCCAAAATTCCTCCTGACCGTTGTGCCGGTCTGATACACAACTACAGAAAATGTTTGGTTGAGGTTAGTGCTGCCAAAGGAGAGTCAACCAGTTATTAAATCCAAGGGTTCACATACTTTTCCCACCCTGCACTGTGAATGTTTACACAGTGTGTTCAATAAAGACATGAAAACGTATAATTGTTTGTGTGTTATTAGTTTTAAGCACACTTGTGTTTGTCTATTGTTGTGACCTAGATGAAAATCAAATCTAATTGTATGACCTATTTATGCAGATATCCAGTTAATTTTCTTTCCACTGTACATCTATGGGCTTTTATGTTTTTCTGTTGGGCGTAATGCGTGGTAGCCTATATATCATAGGCTGTGTATTTGATAACAGCACAATAATCGTAATTTTTTTTTGCTTGGGCTCATAAAATGTCTTTAATGAAGGGCTCATAAAATGTATTTAATGTAGGGTTCATAAAATGTCTTTAATGTAGGGACCATAAAATGTCTTTAATGTAGGGATCATAAAATATCTTTAATGTAGGGTTCATAAAATGTCTTTAATGTAGGGTTCATAAAATGTCTTTAATGTAGGGTTCATAAAATGTCTTTAATGTAAGGCTCACAAAATGTCTAATGTAGGGCTCCTAAAATGTCTTTAATGTAGGGTTCATAAAATGTCTTTAATGTAGGGTTCATAAAATGTCTTTAATGTAGGGCTCATAAAATGTCTTTAATGTAGGGCTCATAAAATGTCTTTAATGTAGGGCTCATAAAATGTCTTTAATGTAGGGTTCATAAAATGTCTTTAATGTAGGGCTCATAAAATGTCTTTAATGTAGGGCTCATAAAATGTCTTTAATGAAGGGCTCATAAAATGTCTTTAATGTAGGGCTCATAAAATGTCTTTAATGTAGGGTTCATAAAATGTCTTTAATGTAGGGCTCATAAAATGTCTTTAATGAAGGGCTCATAAAATGTCTTTAATGTAGGGCTCATAAAATGTCTTTAATGTAGGGTTCATAAAATGTCTTTAATGTAGGGCTCATAAAATGTCTTTAATGAAGGGCTCATAAAATGTCTTTAATGTAGGGCTCATAAAATGTCTTTAATGTAAGGCTCACAAAATGTCTAATGTAGGGCTCCTAAAATGTCTTTAATGTAGGGCTCATAAAATGTCTTTAATGTATGGCTCATGAGGCTCAGGCTTGAATTTTCATGCCGATTATAAAGCTTTAATAAAATCCAGACATATGCAGAGTATATGCTTTAGAATGACACTTCCAGTTTGGGCAGGAAATACCGGGTTACCCGGGAGAAAAGTGATTTGTTTTCGGGATTTTTAAAATACCAGGAAAATATTGAACCCAAGTGCGTGCTACAGCTAGCAGTCAGCATGTTCATTCTCTCTCCTTTTTTTCCATCTGGGACGTGGTGTCCTCTTGTCTTGTGTTGTTAAGGTCCACTGGAGATAGAGCAGTGGTAGGCCTAGACTCTGTTCTTTGCTAACATTTATGTAAGATGTGACCGCAGCCTTGTGTTCTGTAATACTGTAGCCCATATTCTTCCAAGGCAGGAGACCTGATTTTGAAACCACATTTGCCCTCACAAAGTCCATCTTCAGAGGACATCTTGAATTATGTACCGCTGCTCACAATGGTCCCATGTTATAATGCATGTAATCGCTTAAAATGGTTTCCAGAGATGTATGTACAATCATTTGCTTCTTTGCTTAAATGCTTGTGATGCCTGACAATATTCTGACAATTATTCCAGAAATTAATGTGATCCCTGACAATATTCTGACAACATTCCAGAAATGAATGTGATACCTGACAATATTCTGACAACATTCCAGAAATGAATGTGATGCCTGACGATATTCTGACAATATTCCAGAAATGAATGTGATACCTGACAATATTCTGACGATATTCCAGAAATGAATGTGATGCCTGACGATATTCTGACAATATTCCAGAAATGAATGTGATGCCTGACGATATTCCAGAAATGAATGTGATACCTGACAATATTCTGACAATATTCCAGAAATGAATGTGATGCCTGACGATATTCTGACAATATTCCAGAAATGAATGTGATGCCTGACAATATTCTGACAATATTCCAGAAATGAATGTGATGCCTGACGATATTCTGACAATATTCCAGAAATGAATGTGATACCTGACAATATTCTGACAATATTCCAGAAATGAATGTGATGCCTGACGATATTCCAGAAATGAATGTGATACCTGACAATATTCTGACAATATTCCAGAAATGAATGTGATGCCTGACGATATTCTGACAATATTCCAGAAATGAATGTGATGCCTGACAATATTCTGACAACATTCCAGAAATGAATGTGATACCTGACAATATTCTGACAACATTCCAGAAATGAATGTGATGCCTGACGATATTCCAGAAATGAATGTGATACCTGACAATATTCTGACAATATTCCAGAAATGAATGTGATACCTGACAATATTCTGACAATATTCCAGAAATGAATGTGATACCTGACAATATTCTGACAATATTCCAGAAATGAATGTGATGCCTGACGATATTCTGACAATATTCTGATTTCCAGAAATGAATGTGATACCTGACAATATTCTGACAATATTCCAGAAATGAATGTGATGCCTGACGATATTCTGACAATATTCCAGAAATGAATGTGATGCCTGACGATATTCTGACAATATTCCAGAAATGAATGTGATACCTGACAATATTCTGACAATATTCTGACATATTCTGAAATATTCCAGAAATGAATGTGATACCTGACAATATTCTGACAACATTCCAGAAATGAATGTGATGCCTGACGATATTCCAGAAATGAATGTGATACCTGACAATATTCTGACAATATTCCAGAAATGAATGTGATACCTGACAATATTCTGACAATATTCCAGAAATGAATGTGATACCTGACAATATTCTGACAATATTCCAGAAATGAATGTGATGCCTGACAATATTCCAGAAATGAATGTGATACCTGACAATATTCTGACAATATTCCAGAAATGAATGTGATGCCTGACGATATTCTGACAATATTCCAGAAATGAATGTGATGCCTGACGATATTCTGACAATATTCCAGAAATGAATGTGATACCTGACAATATTCTGACAATATTCCAGAAATGAATGTCATACCTGACAATATTCCAGAAATGAATGTGATACCTGACAATATTCTGACAATATTCCAGAAATTAATGTGATGCCTGACGATATTCTGACAATATTCTGAAAATGAATGTGATGCCTGACAATTTTCTGACAAAATTCCAGAAATGCATGTCTATGACATCTATTCTACATGGTGACCAAATATGTTCCTAATTTGTCTTCTTCAATTACTCTTTAAGTATTGCTCAAACAATAATTTTTTGGGGGGCCACCAAGCCAAAACCTCTCTTCAGCTTAATACAATATTGCCCGAGATTGGGAACAAGCCTGTTTTTATTATTTTAGTTTTTATCAATTTTAAACCAAAACTATACATCCTACGTTACTATATGTCAAACACAATATGTCAAAGTGTAGTTCTAGGTTTTGGGCTTCCAATGACTGGTATTATACGGCTCTACATTGATGGTAAACGGTGTTATGGTGCGTTGTAACAAAGTGGGAAGTGGGAATTTACCACACCTGGGAAAAATCCACTTGAACGGACCTCATACTGGTAATTAACCTATTAGTTAAATCAACCATGACTCCCCTGGCGTCAGGGGGAATGGAAGCTTGTTTTGTGTAACAGGGAGAGGCAACTGAAATGTTAAATTGTTTTTAAAAAAATGTCTAGCCTATGGTAACACATTTTGATGTGTTATGGTGACCCGCTCACTTTTTCACCACAAAGCACCAGAAAATGGCCAAAAATAGTAGAATCAACTCAGCTGCATTTACACTATTAGATGACGAGACTATTAGATGTTCAATGTTTCTTTTTAAAATAAATATTTTTAAAAAGGAATAGTTTCACCATAATGAAATGAAAGTTCAGTTCACATAACAGGGTTGAAGTTAAAATGAGGGACAGACGTAAATTAATCACTAATCATATTAAATAAATAATCATCTTCAGAAATAACTTTGTCGAAGCAACAAAATAAGCCAGAGCTTTACAATGGTAGTGAAAACTTGGAGTATTTTGGGGGGTTAGTGGATTAAAACCTTAGTCACAGAATGTGCATAAAGGGACATGTCAACATTTTGGCACTTTAGCAAGTCTTAATTCATATTGAAAATCAGATTGATTGAATCCTCAATATATTAAAGGGCACTTAATTTCATATGACAGGCTAAAATTCAATATTGGTGCATAATTTCTACTTAACATACCAAAAGTGACCCAATACTGTAAACGTAAAGTTCTGGACGTTGGATCAAATGCTCTTGTTAAGTTGACTTATTTGTCATATGTACATGAAAGGCTTGGTGTCAGTACAGAACCGATAAAGTATCATGTTTGACACAGAAGAGCCTAAAGTGTTGCTGTTAAGGTTGTCAACACGTTAGTTAAAATGTGGCTATTGGTTAGTGTTTTGGATTTGCCATAGATTGAAATGCATGTTGGAAAATGTTTAACAAAATATTTCCAAGTGCATTTGTAAATATATTGATAAATACATGTGAAAATATATTCTAAAAAACATTCTTTAATGTTTAATTTTGAAATACATTACATGAATTTTCCCGATGCAGTGCCTTCAGAAAGTATTTACACTGCTTGAATTTTATGACATTTTGTTGATAAAACACTAATATTTCTCGGTTAGATAAGTATTCATCCCTCTGACTCAATACATGTTATAATACCTCTGGCAACAATTACAGCTGTGAGTCTTTCTAGGTATGTTTCTAAGAGCTTTCCACACCTGGATTGTGCAACATTTGCACATTACTCTTCAAGCTCTGTCAAATTGTTTGTTGATCATTGCTAGACAACCATTTTCAAGTCTTGCCATAGATTTTTTTTTAAACAGATGTAAGTCAAAACTGTCATTTGGCTACTCGGGAACATTCACTGTCAACTCCCAGTGTAGATTTGGCCTTGTGTTTTAGGTAAATTTCCTGCTGAACGGTGAATTAATCTCCCAGTGTCTGGTGGAAAACAGACTGAACCAGGTTTTCCTCTAGGATTTTGCCTGTGCTTAGCTCCATTCCGTTTGTTTTTCACCCTGAAAAACTCCCCAGGCCTGATTGATTCCAGGGAAACCCATAACATGACGCAGCCCCCACTATTCTTGAAAATAGGGAGAGTGGTACTCAGTAATGTGTTGTATTGGATTTCCCCCAAACATAACACTTTGTATTCAGGATAAAAAGTTAAATGCTTTCTACATTTGTTTCAGTTTTACCGATAAAGTATCATGTTTGACACAGAAAAAAAGTGTTGCTGTTAAGGTTGTCAACACATTAGTTCAAATGTGGCTATTGGTTAGTGTTTGCCTTGTTGCAAATAGGATGCATGTTTTGGAATATTTTTATTGTGTACAGGCTTCCTTCTTTTCACTCGGTCAATCAGGTTAGTATTGTGGAGTAACTACAATGTTCATCCTTCCTCAGTTTTCTCCTTTCACAGCCATTCAACTCTGTAACTGTTTTAAAGTCACCATTGGCCTCATGGTGAAATTCCTGAGTGGTTTCCTTCATCTCCCGAAACAGAGTTAGAAAGGAGGTCTGTATCTTTCTAGTGACTGGGTGTATTGATACATAAGCCAAAGTGTAATTAATAACTTCACCGTGCTCAAAGGGATATTCAATGTCAGATATCTACCAAAGTTGTGAGGCACTGGAAAGCCTCTCTAGTCATTGTGGTTGAATCTGTGTTTAAAATGCACTGCTTGACTGAGGGACCTTACAGATAATTGTATGTGTGGGGTACAGAGATGAGGTAGTCATTCAAAAATCATGTTAAACACTATTATTGAGTGCTGAGTGAGTCCATGCAACTTATTATTTGACTTGTTAAGCACATTTTTACTCCTGAATGTATTTTGACCTCCCAAGTGGCACAGCAGTCTAAGGCACTTCATCTCAGTGCTAGAGGCATCACTACAGACCCTGGTTCGATCCCGGGCTGCATCACAACCTGCCGTGATCGGGAGGGCACAATGGCCCAGTGTCGTCCAGGTTAGGGGTGGGTTTGGCCATGGTAGGCCGTCATTGTAAAATAAGAATTTGTTCATAACTGACCTACCTAGTTAAATAAAGGTTAAATGAAAATTAATACAAAAAATTAGGCTTGCCAAAGAAAAGTGGTTGAAATGTTGACTCAAGACATTTCAGCTTTACATTTTTATTTAATGATTTTTAAAAACTCCACTGTCACGACTTCCGCCGAAGTCGGCTCCTCTCCTTGTTCGGGTGGCGTTCGGCGGTCGACGGCACCGGTCTTTTAGCCATCGCCGCTCCACTTGTCATTGTTCCATTTGTTTTGTCTTGTTTCCCCGCACACCTGATTTACATTCCCTAATCACACTATATATATATTCCCTCATGTCTTTGTGTGGAATTGTTTTGTTACGTGTTTAGTGTTACGCACCAGGCTGGTTTTTCCCCGGGTACCGTGTTGAGCCCGAGTGTGTTTAACTTATGCATTATTGTGACTGTTTTGCACTTTTGCCATTTGGCTGGAGGTTTTTGACACTGTTGCCTCCGTCTGTTGTTACTTCTGCCAATTAAAGTGTGCGCCTGATCACAACTCTCCGCTCTCCTGCACCTGACTTCTTACCAGTAGCTCACAACCTGACAGAATTCCACACCTCCCATGGAGTCAGCAGGAGCAGGTACCCCGGTCCGAGGAGTCGAGGAGCACGTCCGAGAAGACTCGGCGATGCTGCAACATCTCGGCGCCACGATGGATTGCGTTGTCCAGATCATGGACCGCTGGGAGAGACAGGGAGTCTCTCCAGCACCTCGACCAGCACAACCCGGGGTTACCTCTACCCAAGTCCGAGTGGGATGCGTCTCTCCCTTCCCAGGGAGTATGATGGGACGGCAGCACGGTGCCAGGGGTTCCTGTTACGGCTGGACTTATACCTGGCCACCGTTCACCCAGCTCCCTCGGGAAGGGAGAGAGTGTCCGCCCTCGTCTCATGCCTCTTGGTGAGAGCTCTGGAGTGGGCAAATGGCGTGTGGGGAGAAGGAGACCGTGTGGACCACTTCGAGGAGTTCACTTCCCGTTTCCAGGCCGTGTTTGACCATCAGCCCGAGGGTAGAGCAGCGGGGGAACGTCTCTTCCACCTGAGGCAGGGGACGAGGAGCGCCCAGGAGGTCGCCCTGGAATTTCGGACCCTGTTGGATAACCTGCTGGTCACCCGCGGATGTCCAGAGAGGGCTGTGTCGGTTCCAGCTTCCAGAACCCCCGCTCCGGTGCCTATGGAGCTGGGAGGGGCTGCGCTCAGGGAGGCCGGAGGAGGGGCCTTCACGTGCACCATCTGTGGCCGCAGAGGGTACACACTGCTGGTCGGTGCCGGGTTGGTGCCTCTGGGAGTCGAGGAAGCAGGCAGGGCTCTCTGGCATCACCCCAGGTGAGTTTGCACCACTCTCATCCAGAGCTCTCAGTTGTCCACCTGTTTGTGCATGTTTTTTTCCCCTATTTCATGGCAACAGAGGGCTCTCAAGGGGTGGTCGCGAGAGTGCTCGGGGAGGTGTGGAGGGGTTTCCGTTTGTGCTACCACAGTGGAAATTCCAGACCAGGTCTCCACCGTGCGCATCCCCCCTGAAAATGACGATTTGGCTCTCGCCTTCTCCAAAAAGAAGGCGGCTCAATTACCACCCCATCGATGGGGGGATTGTGCGATAAATCTCCTGGTAGACGCCGCACTTCCCAGGAGCCACGTGTATCCCCTGTCGCAAGAGAAGACGGCGGCTATGGAGACATATGTCTCTGAATCCCTGCATCAGGGGTACATTCGGTCCTCCACTTCACCCGCCTCCTCGAGTTTATTTTTTGTGAAGAAGAAGGAGGGAGGTCTGCGCCCGTGTATTGACT
This sequence comes from Oncorhynchus tshawytscha, assembly GCF_018296145.1. Taxonomy (NCBI): domain Eukaryota; kingdom Metazoa; phylum Chordata; class Actinopteri; order Salmoniformes; family Salmonidae; genus Oncorhynchus; species Oncorhynchus tshawytscha. The sequence continues at coordinate 3,296,089 of NC_056450.1, read as the reverse complement.
ATCGAGGTCTAAATCAAATCACGGTGAGTTACCTGCTACCCCTCATCGCCACGGCGATTGAGTCAATGCACTGGGCACGCTTCTTCACTAAACTGGATCTCAGGAGCGCGTACAACCTGGTGCGTGTCCGGGAGGGAGACGAGTGGGAGACGGCATTCAGTACCACCTCAGGGCATTATGAGTACCTTGTCATGCCATACGGGTTGATGAATGCTCCATCAGTCTTTCAATCCTTTGTAGACAAGATTTTCAGGGTGTATATCGATGACATTCTGATATACTCCGCTACACGCGCCGAGCATGTGTCCCTGGTGTGCAGGGTGCTTGGATGACTGTTGGAGCAAGACCTGTACGTCAAGGCTGAGAAATGCCGATTCTTTTAACAGGCGGTCTCCTTCCTAGGGTATCGCATTTCCACCTCAGGGGTGGAGATGGAGAGTGACCGCATTTCAGCTATGCCTAATTGGCCGAATCCCAGTAAAGGGAGTCCTCCGGTAAAGGAGGTGCAACGTTTTTTAGGGTTTGCCAATTACTACCAGAGATTTATCCGGGGTTTTGGCCAGGTGGCGGCTCCCATTACCTCACTGCTGAAGGGAAGTCCTGTACGTTTGCAGCGGTCGGCTGAGGCGGACAGGGCTTTTGGGCACCTAAGGGCTCTTTTTACCTCGGCTTCTGTGCTGGCCCATCCGGATCTCACTTTGGTGTTCATAGTGGAGGTGGACGCGTCCGAGGCTGGGATAGGAGCCATGCTCTCTATGCGCTCGGGCTCGCCACCGAAGCTCCGCCCCTGTGCTTTCTTCTCGACGGAGCTCAGCCTGGCGGAGCGGAACTATGATGTGGGGGACCGGGAGCTGTTGGCTATGGTCAAGGCTTTGAAGGCGTGGAGACATTGGCTTGCGGGAGCTAAACACCCTTTTCTCATCTGGATTGTACCTGGAGTACATCCGTGCAGCGAGGAGACTGAATCCTCGTCAGGTAAGGTCAGGCAGGGCAGGCGTCAGACAAGGTGTTCGCAAATGGGGACCGGGTCTGGCTCTCGACCTGAAACCTGCCCCTCCGCCTGCCCTACCGGATGCTTGGTCCACGGTTTGTGGGGTCATTTAAAGTCCTGAAGAGAGTGAACGAGGTGTGTTCCCAATTACCGAATTAACCCCTCATTCCATGTGTCTCTCCTCAGGCTGGTGGTGGTTGGTCCGCTCCAGGAGTCTGAGGTACGGGAGGTTCCTCTGCCCCCTCTGGACATCGAGAGGGCCCCGGCGTACTCCGTTCGGTCCATCCTGGATTCGAGGCGTCAGGTGAGGGGCCTTCAATACCTCGTGGAGTGGGAGCGGTACGGTCCGGAGGACAGGTGCTGGGTTCCGTTGGAGGACATGTTGGGCCCCTGGAACATTAGTTGCCAATTTGCTGGGCTGAGAAGTATCACCTACGCTCAAGGAGCCCCTTAACAATCACCAGATCGGTAAGATTTGTACTGACTTTGATCAAAGGTAAGCCTCTCTAGACAAACTGATGAGCACTTTTCAAAAGTGTCTGCTGGTTACCTCTTTTTTTGTAGCAGGCACCTACTCTGGCTACCTACCGCTCTTGCACCTGTTAAGGACCCAGTCCAGACTGTCTCACCATTGGTGGCATCCCTCAGCAGCCCTCCTCTGAAAGCCCTGTTCTCTTTGAAGACAAGTGGACTCCTCCATGCTGCCAAGAGGAAGGCTGGCTCTTATTAGCAGCAGAGGCAGTAAATATCTAATGAGCATCTTCACAATTGAACCCAAAGGAGCTGAAAGAACCCCAATCCAACATTACTACAGCAGTGTTAAAGATTTACTTTCCTTAGGTTTCTAACGGCTGAAACTCACTCTCACTGATTACATTATTCACCAGTCTCTCTCACCACTCACAATGCGATAAGATTGAGTTTGGAGATTTGAAATTCGTTTTTTTCTAAATTGCTGGACCGTGTAATGCACTGTAGAGTAGCACTGAGATTTGTCTGATGTACGGTATGGTTCCTGGTGGGAAAGGAAGAGAAAGGAAAATAATAGAAAGGAAGGCACTGGGACTAGAAGCACAAATTACTTTCAAGTGGGCTGAGACAGCGCCACAGGAAAGGGACCAGTGCCAGACACGGTATCTACCCTTGATCAATGCTACCATATGGCACAGTGATCCGCAAATGTTACTCTCAACATTACACTAGAGCAGAGCAGAATGAAATCTACGGCTTCCGGGTAAATTGTGTTTAAGACATTTCTGAACAAATGGAAACGGATGAGAAGATGTGCATTATTGTATTGGTTGTTGCTGTAAATGTAACATTGAGTCACGTTTCATGAGGATGTACATTTTTTCAGCCGTATAATTTTGTTTTGTCACAGAACTGAAAAAGTATCTGAATGCACATCAAAGTGATAATGCAGGTTGGGTTCAACTTGAATTAACATTCATTACATGTTCTTGCATGGTGTGCAATCAACATTTTTTGATTTGGTTATGATGAACTATTTATATCACAACATATTCTCAGACACCAGAGATACGTTGAAGCTTCAACAATCATTGAAAAATGCAGTTATTTACTGTAAAGAAAAAAATGGATGTTTCTGACATTAGTATTTATGCCATGTATGACTGTTTTTGATCTACAGTAACGGCAGATATCTGTGTGTGGGGAAGATTCTTTGGGAGCAATCATCTAGACACAATGGGCTCCAACAGATACTTCTCTCTCTCTTTCTCACTCTTCCTTTCATTCCTCCCTGCAGTACGTAGGTGGACCTCAGTTCACCATCAGAGACAGACGGGGATGACTAAAAAAAGAAAATAACAGTGATGTTGTTTGGCCATCTTGCTTTGCTTTTCTTAAAAAGGTGTGTGTGTTTTTTATTCGAGAGAAAATAGAGCCACTACAACAATAACATGTTGGATGTATCTCTACTACCTTTCTCTTGCTCTCTCTCTCATCTCAATGGCTCCTAAAAGAAGATCTGGTTTGCTTGCTGAAAGCTTTCATTGCTTTCTTATCACAATGACGTCCTCAGTGCTGTCAGGTAGCTAGGTCAGTGTGACTTGACAAATAAGGAGATTACGCCAAACTTGAAATCGCTCTGTCGTGAAAACAAAAGATAAAGACACTGGAGATAGCAGAAGTCCGTGTGAGTATTTCTCACACCAGGATCCTTTAACCTGAAGAACACAGTCTTTTGAGGGGTTTACAAAACTGTGATTTTTCTGTGATGAGAACAAAAAACAGGGGGAAAAAACAGTTGCACTCATTTAACATAGAGGCAGACAGCTGAGCCTGTATAAGGTGGGTGTAGCCAGTGTCAAAAAGTGGCAGAAGGCAGTGGATGGGTTGGCAACCATCGCATCCATCTGTCCTTAGGAGGCCAGCAAGCGAAAGTGGATGCTGCTTTGGCCTCCGACGGGCATTTGCTCTCCTCCGTGTATGCTAGCGGAGTACTGTGTAGCGTGTCCTGTCTAACTTATAATTCATTAGGAAGCCCAAAAGACCCTGGAACCCCTGTGATGTAGCCAGGAGTGCTTCTATATCTGCATTGCTTGCTGTTTGGGGTTTTAGGCAGGGTTTCTGTTTAAGCACTTCGTGACATCTGCTGGTGTAAAAAGGGCTTCAGAAATACATTTGATTGATTGATTGATTGATTTTATTGATTGATTGATGAACCTGGCTATGTCGTTGACATGCTACCAAACAGGGAGATTTTTTATCAACTCCATAGAACCTTTGGTAGAAAACAATAACTTGTCTCTCGTTCTAATAAGAGGTGTGTTTTTAAGAGGTGTGTTTTTAATTTTGCCACTCACTGCCACAGAGTGACACACTATCTTTCAACGAAGGTAATTTGACAGCCTGTGCTGACAAATCTACATACTTGCTTGGGGAAAAATACATTGATTCAGGTCAAGAACTCACAGAGTTGGATTCAGTCAGTCCACCTTCCTTCTCGTGAATCTCCTTGGTTATGCTTATGTTCAGTTCATTAAATCTTTATTGTCCCTGAAGAGAAATTTGAGTGCAGCATAGGGACAAGTAGAGCTCTGCCCGACGGCATGTCCACCATGTTCGTTATGTGACAATATTATGCAGCCCAAGGTCCATCACATTCTTCACATGAGAACATTCTTACACCACCGTGCTATGCTACTTGAACACTGCTATGTTGAAATACTAATGAACTACTATGTTTAAAAAGTTATGTTTTGAACAGTCCTGATCATTCTCAACATGTTTTTTTATATGGAAAACCACCAGAATGTTCTCCGCTTCACCTCAATGTCTTCAAAGGAAAGCATTGTAAACTAGTCCGTGCTAAGGAAGCATTCCCATCAAAGATGTGTAAAGCAAAATAAAACAAGGTTGGTATTGTGTTGGTTGTTGCATCCTGTCGCTAGGTGATTTCTATGGGTTGTATGGCATGAGTGAGCGCAGCAGTCTTTCAATGTACTCATAGCAGACAGGCGGGTTTAGAGAGAATCTCTCCCCTGGATGTTGGCTGGAAGTATCAGAGAATCACATCTCTCTTACCCTCCCTCTTGTTCTCTCTCCTCTGCTTGTCTCTACTTCCTTCCTCTCTCTATGTAAATGTATACGTTTCTCTTTCTGTATCTCAAATTTAATCAATCACGTTTATTTTATAAAGCCCATTTTACAACAGCAGCTGTCACAAAGTGCTATACAGATACCTAGCCTAAAACCCCAAAGTGCAAGAAAAGAAGCACAGTGACTAGGAAAAACTTCCTAGAAAGGCAGGAAGGAACCTAGGAAGAAACCTAGAGAGGAATCAGGCTCTGAGGGGTGGCCAGTCCTCTTCTGGCTGTGCTGGGTGGAGATTATAAGAGTAATGCCACTAAGGCCAGATCGTCCTTCAAGACGTTTAAACGTTCATAGATGACCAGCAGGGTTAGATAATAACCACAGTGGTTCTATCTACCCCTCTGTCACTCTCCCTTGTCACTAATCTACTGCCGCCTCTGATGGGGATTCCAATAGCAGATCAGCTTGTAACAAAACAAGCCTGTGCGTCTAAGCACTCCTTTTCTGAAGCATGTGTAAGGGAGGAATGCCATGACAGCATCCTGTCTCTGAATGGTTAACAGTCATGTAAAACGCTTGTATGGGTGTTTCTGTCCTCCGTTGTTATGCAATCCTGTCAAGTGTGAGATATTGGGATTTAGGTGGACGCTGTTGGTTACGTCTCTTTTTTGGCCCGTTAAATTAACAGTTAATGAATGGTGTTTCTGAGGCAGGATTTTGGTTTAGCTCCTGAGCACACTTTTGTATGTTGGAGGGATTTTATGTATTCAGATGCTGTTCCACCATCTCCGCTGCTGGGTTTAATAGGCGGTCGCAACACTCACTTCTCATTTGCAGGTCCACCGAAGGTTCCATTATTAATAGGGATGAGGATGCAGTTGACACTTGATAAATAATCATTTGTTTGTTGAAAGCCTGTTGCGGTACTAGGCTTTTGTGTGATGCTTCTCTATGGAGTCCCATTCTAAAGAGATAAAACACCAAATTCTGATATCCATGCTGCTCTGGCAAGCACTTCCATGGTCACGACTGACCTATAGTTTCAATGTGGGAGTGGTGGAGATGCCTGGTGCAGTGTGGGGGTGTCAAGTGAATGTGGGTGTCAAGGTTGAGGTCACTTTCATTTCACATCTTCTAAATTCTTTTTCACTTCAATTTGTGTGTTTACATTTTGAATTCAGAAAGAGTCGTTTTGACACCAATGGCCTTCTAACAAGTCAAATCTAAATTAATTTGCTTAAATGAGTGGCATTGAAATGGAGGTTACTCCAAGCTCAGCAAATTGAATGTCACAAAGTCCCATTGGTGAGTTGGCCTCATCCCTATTTATAATGGAACCTTCGTCGAACCTGCAAATCAGAAGTGAGTGTTACGGCCGCCTATTAAACCGGGGAGTGGAGATAGTGGAACATCATCTGAGTACAGAAAATCGCTCCAACATACAAAGTGTGCCCAAGAGTTGAACCTAAAAACCCGCCATAGAAACATCAGCCATTTTACTGTCCATTTGACACGCCAATAAAGACACGGAATCAACAGCGCCCATCTAATTCCCAATTTTCTCACACGTAACAGGAGACAGAAACACCATACAAGAACGGGGAGGGGAGGATACGGACACGCCTGAGACCTGTTCACTCCAGGGACAGGAAGTCCCACCTCCCGCGTGTGACATTGGTGTGTGTGGGCGAATGGTACAGACAGAAACCACACCAAAGGGACACATCGCCCAAATGTGCAGATCATGCCACACACACCAGCGCCTGTTGTGCATATGTGTAACGGGGTGAGTGACATTGTTGCCGGGAAGTCAGGCGCAGAAGAGCAGAGATGGGTGACAACAGGAGGACTTTAATATACACCCTGGCCCAAAGGCACAGGCGAGGCAGCACAAAGCACAGCCACGGTAACATGAACCGGATTAAACAAAACAAACAAACCTAGGTTATAAACAAACCTAGCGCAAGCCAGCCTGTAGCATAACGCCCTACACAAAGAACAATTCCACACACAGACATGGGGGAAACAGAGGGTAATATATATTAGTCTGATGAGGGAATGTGAACCCGCCTGTTGTTTAAGATACCAGAGTATAACTTGCATACTGTGGTAATAAGGCTGATGCCTCTGTAATTTAATGGAACCTGTGGATTATTCTTTGATGACTTTGGGATTGGTTTAATGATATATATGTACCAAGTCTAATGGATGATACCTTTTTCAAAACACATTTCAAAAGTATAAAATAGAGTCTGCAGTAACCTAGGAGACTAGGACTTAATTTGGAAGCTCCTCTATTCCTGTAGCTGTTCTTGTTTTTGCTTTCTCAACAGCCTTTCCAACTTCCTTCATATTCAATTTTGCGTTCAAGAATGAGTTTGAGGTGTATCCCACCCTATTTATCTAAATTTACAACCCATTACTCTACAGGATTGGTGGGTCCCCCTCAGGACGGTTTAGCTAATGTAGGCTAACGTGATTAGCATGAGGTTGTAAGTAACAACAACATTTAGGAAATTTAGGCTAGGAAAAACTCCCTAGAAAGGCTAGAACCTAGGAAGAAACCTAGAGAGGAACCAGGCTACGAGGGGTGGCCAGTCCTCTTCTGGCTGAGCCGGGTGGAGATTATAACAGAACATGGCCAAGATGTTCAAATGTTCATAGATGACCAGCAGGGTCAAATAATAATAATCACATTGGTTGTAGGGGTGCAACAGGTCAGCACCTCAGGAGTAAATGTCAGTGAGTGAGTGAGTGAGTGAGTGGTGAGTGAGTGAGTGAGTGAGTGAGTGAGTGAGTGAGTGAGTGAGTGGTGAGTGAGTGAGTGAGTGAGTGAGTGAGTGAGTGAGTGAGTGAGAGAGAGAGAGAGAAATATATATATATATATATATAGCATACAGAGACTACACATGCAAGTCGCTGAAAAAAGCAACTAAGTCCTGTCCCCTTGTAGAACAGGACAATTTTAATATTGAATGGTAAACAACAAGAGAATATAACAAATAATATTGTTACACGCAGTTACACCAATTATTCCATCCATTGACTTGTCGACATTGTTCAATCTATATTGTTCAAATAATTTGTTCCTAACAAAAAGCCACCTGAAGCTTTAGCTTTAATTTGAACGTTTCGATTGTGTCCCAGCCAAGAATAACCAAGTCAATTAATTCAAGTCAATAGTGGAGTCGCCAGGCAAACGAGTTTCATTCAAATAAATCAAGTCAGGGTTTAAGGACTGTAGTAGTGATGTTCTAAGTGTACAGTTTGTAGTTGTCCATCCATTAACGCTCCAGTGAATTGAAAAAAACATTTTCAGCACTTATGGACTACGCAGCTTTCCTGTGCATAATCTGCAGGTCCAGCTCCCCCGCCCTGGCCTCGGTGGTCTCCCTTGGTATCAGAAGATCAGTTCATCATACATCCATTCCCTGATATTTAGAAATCTCTCCCAGCCACGATCTCTCGTTTTGAAGTTGAGTTCGATGATTCGATCTGTGTGGGACTTGGCCGTTCTACTGAACACCCGCTAACATTTTGGGTTGCTCCTCAGATGTTACTTCAGCCGGTGAACATCCAGTTTAACTTTGACCCACTGGAATGTGACCTTCACGACTATTGGTCCCGGGCCTCTCGCTCTCATCCTTTTGGTGGCCACCCGCTCTGGCACTGTCAATACTGTGCATTCTTGAACTCAGGAGCACTATTTCCAGGTCAATACATTCAAGGACTTTTAGAAATGAGTCAGTGGGTTATTTTGGCCATAAGTGTAGTGCAGCAGACTTCTCACCTATGTTTAATATATCCTTCTGGTTTTAAAGTAATTAAAGTCACTTTAGAAAGTTTAAAACAAAGTATTGGCATCTTGTTTTCAAAGATTTGTCTCAAAGTTTGCTACAGCTTTGTTCACACACTGTTCAACAACTGGAAGTTGAGCATATGCCATCACCAGGTGCTAAATTAGTTAATAGACCAATAAGAAAGAGAGTTCCAAATCTCTGTCAAAAACATCTAGGTTTCAGTTTTCCCCTCCCAACTTAGACCACTTCCAAACAATCCTAGCAAAATTCTTGCTTGAGAAATTGCTCTTTGCTAAGAAGCTTTTTTTGTTAATTGTTTTTACAATTTTCATTGTTTTCAATCACAATAATGTGCTTAATTGTTACCCAGAAATGGTTTGATATTGAGATAAAAACGGTTGCATTGGATTTTGATCTAATGCCAGAATTGGCTTCATATCCTTCCATGTTGAATTACACCGAGAGGTGCTAAATAAACAGTAGATTGCTTGTGCCCAGTACCTCTGACAGCTGCGCACACACACACTTGGTTTTCTATCCTCATTGGGACCTAAAATATATTTCCATTCAAAATCCTATTTACCCTATCGCCTAACCCCTAACCTTAATCAACAGCATACAGTTGAAGTCGGAAGTTTACATACACTTAGGTTGGAGTGATTAAAACTCGTTTTTCATCCACTCCAGAAATCTCTCGTTAACAAACTATAGTTTACTAAGTCGGTTAGGACATCTACTTTGTGCATGACACAAGTAATTTTTCCAACAATTGTTTACAGACAGATTATTTAACTTATAATTCACTGTATCACAATTCCAGTGGGTCAGAAGTTTACATACACTAAGTTGACTGTGCCTTTAAACAGCTTGGAAAATTCCAGAAAATTATGTCGTGGCCTTAGAAACTTCTGATAGGCTAATCGACATCATTTGAGTCATTTGGAGGTGTACCTGTCTGGTTCATCATTGGGAGCAATTTACAAATGCCTGAAGGTACCACGTTCATCTGTACAAACAATAGTACGCAAGTATAAACACCATGGGACCATGCAGCCGCCATACCGCTCAGGAAGGAGACGCGTTCTTGTCACATGGAATGACGCTGGAGAGAAAACGTTTAATAAATAACGGACATGGAACGAGACAGGAACAGCATCAGCAAACAGGTAACTGTCGAGTCTTTGGCATCATTAAACTGAAGATGAATCTTTATCAAATGACTCTATGTAATTATTATTACGCGATTAAACTGATTAATCATGTAACTGTAATTAACTAGGAAGTCGGGGCACCAAGGAAAATATTCAGATTACAAAGTTATAATTTTCCTAATATAACTCTTCAGATATTTTCAAATCTGATCAATAGTCTTTTGATTAATGAATTATTTATTTTACCTCACATTAGTCTCATTCCAAACATAAATTGTTGGTTATCTGCATGAACCCAGTCTTCACTATGAATCATTGTCTTAAATCATTTATTTACTAACTAAGTCATTCACATAAATGCATAAACAAACAGTAGATATTTACAAGGAATTGATAACGGAGTTTCCCTAGTGGGATAAACGCGGCTTGGTGTACAAAAGGATAGAGGGGGTCGGCTGAGATAAGACAACACACAGTTGATAATTATAACATTTGAAATGCTGATCCTTTGCACATGAACGCTCACTCATTCGGGAACAATTGCAATCAATATACTGTATATATATTTACGCTCAGTGTGTCGCCGGGGTCTCTGTTGAAAAGTTTGTTTCTGTTGGAGAGTTTGTCCGCCCTCTGTCATTGTTAGAACGGTTAGTTCAGAGTGACATTCATTCATGTCCTTATGGACAGATGTTTCGGCGGTTGTCGGTCTTCGCGTTCAATGATACCGAATTCCTAGCTGCAGACTAGTAATTAATATCAAAAATTGTTCTTATTCTGTCGGTATCGATAGTCTAAGAGTTTAACCACGTGGGATGGTTAAAAGATTCAGTAGTCTGGTCTCAAACCTTGGCCCTCTCATTATCGAGGTAAGCTGGTCTGCAACCTTTGTCCTCTCGTAATTGAGAGCAACATGGTCTGTTGAGAAATTCTCAAGGTGGGGGTTTTATTCGGAATTGCAGAAAAGGGCCTGTCCCAGGATGTCCAACCCTAACTGGGCTCATGGGCGGTCCTCTGATTTAGTTAAACTCAAAAGGGAATTGGAGTTTCCTTCATTAACTTTTTATGGCTGCAGGGGCAGTATTGAGTAGTTTGGATGAAAAGGTGCCCATTGTAAACGGCCAGGTCCTCAGTCTCAGTTGCTAATATATGCATATTATTATTTGTATCGGATAGAAAACACTCTGAAGTTTCTAAAACTGTTTGAATTATGTCTGTGAGTATAACAGAACTCATATTGCCGGCAAAAACCTGAGAAATTCCACTTCCTGTTTGTATTTTTTCTGGGGGAGGCAGATTTTCAACCGAGCTCTCATTGAAATTAGAGGGAGATATGGATGAGTTTTCACTTCCTACGCCTTCCACTAGATGTAAACAGTCAATAGAACTTTGTCTGATGACTCTAATGTGAAGGGGAGTCAAATGAGACAGGAAATAGTCACCACTGTCACGAGTTGACCATGCTTTCACCATGCACGTTCACAGGAGAAGGACCTGAGTTCCACCGGTCATCTGAAGTCATTCTAATTCTCCGGTTGGAATGTTATTCAAGATATATGTAAACAACATTCTAAAGATTGATTCAGTACATCGTTTGCCATGTTTCTACTGACTGTTACGGAACTTTTGGACATTTCGTCACGTTATAGTGGACGCGCTTTGTGACTTTGGAATTGTTTACCAAACTCGCTAACCAAAGTAATTAAGTAGTTAATAGTTAATTGGACATAAATAACAGACATTTTCAAACAAATTTATTGTGGACCTGGGATTCCTAGGACTGCATTCTGATGAAGTTCATCAAAGGTTAGGAAACATTTATCTTGTATTTTCTGGTTTCTGTTGACTCCAATATGGCGGCTAATTTGGCTACTGTTCTGAGCTCCGTCTCAGATTATTGCATGGGTTGCTTTTTCCGTAAACTTTTTAAAAAATCTGACACAGCGGTTGCATTAAGGAGAGGTGTATCTATAATTCCATGTGTATAACTTGTATTATCATCTACATTTATGATGAGTATTTCTGTTGAAACGATGTGGCAATGCAAAATCACTTGATGTTTTTGGAACTAGTGAATCTAATACGCCAATGTAAACTCAGATTTTTTTACATGAACTTTATCAAACAAAACATGCATGTATTGTGTAACATGAAGTCCAATGAGTGTCATCTGATGAAGATAATTCAAGGTTAGTGATTCATTTTATATCTCTTTCTGCTTTTTGTGAATGCTATATTTTGCTGGAAAATTGCTGTGCTTATTGTGGTTTGGTGGAGACCTAACATAACCGTTTGTAGTGCTTTTGCTGAAAAGCATATTTGAAATCGGACATTTTGGTGGGATTAACAACAAGATTACCGTTAAAATGATATAAGACACATGAATGTTTTGGAATTGTAATTATGAGATTTCTGTGGTTTGAATTTGGCACCCTCTATTTTCACTGGTAGTTGTCATATCGATCCCGTTAGCGGGATTACAGCCATAACAAGTTTTAAACAGTACAAAATCACATTACACCATTTTACAAACAGTATCATCCTCACTCATTTATCTTATACAACAATTAGATGTAAACCTCATATCTGAGGCTATTACATAAACAGCGTTACGGTAATGTGGCCGTATTGACTCCTATGAGTTTCACAAAATTGTGCCAAACGGACCAGTTCGTAGCTGGATTCTTCACCAATCTTTGATACCTTCTCCAGAACATAAATGTTGTTCGGACCTCAAGTTCTGTGAGGTGGAAGAATTTCCTTTGTTCTCTATGAAAATTCACTCTGTCTCTATACTGTGGCCATGAGTAGATAATCTCCTCCAGGAATTTGCGACCTCTCTCTGACCACAGCAGCCTGGGTGTAGGAGACAGTGAGAGGGGGATGGGGCTTGCTGTACCCAAAGAGGGGAACATCATGACATAACAAAAACAAAAGACAATTATTGCATCAGCAGGGAATAGAGCAGGGAACTGACAAATATAGGGGAGGAAATAAACAGATGAGTGAGTGAGTCCAGGTGAGGCCAATATCACTGATGCGTGTGACTAGGGATGGTAGGTGTGAGTAATTGATGACAGGAGTGCGTGATGCAGGGTAGCCTGGTGCCCTGCAAGAGCGGGAGAGCGGGAAGAGCGGGAGCAGACATGAGAGTACCCCCCCCCCTCTTGGGGCGCCACCCGGAGTCCCACCTGGGCGAACCGGCCGAGACATGGGCGCTGGGCAAGTCGTTTGGGCCATAGGAGCCAACGAACTGGCAGGAGCGTGAGTGCCTGGTGAGCCGGCTGATGCATGGGAGCCTAACATCCGGCTGAGGCAAGACGCTTATCGATCCCGCTTTAGAGAGGGTGTCCGATGATCCGGTGGAGAGTGACGTGGGGTGGGAAGACAACCGAGGCAAGGAAACCACTCGAGCCAGCCAGGGCGTGAAAGCCCGACTGGCTGGCTTAGGCACCCCCGGTTCCATCGGCGGCAGAATCCACCCCGACGTCAACAACAAAACAAAAAACAAACAAAAAACTCGAACAAGAACTGATGATCCGGCCTGAGGCTCGATGTGGGATGGGCGCCATCCGAGCCAACCGGGGCAAGGAAACCTCTCGAGCCAGCTAGGGCATGGAAGCCCGACAAGTTGGCTAGGCACCGCCGGTTCCATCAGTGGTGACCCAGAACTGATGCCACCATACCTACCAGAAACGCCAGTACTCCCCGATGATTTGTGTGTTGACTGATACATTCTGTCACATGGAATGACGCTGGAGAGACGAAGCAGGTATGGGGCGTAAAACATTTAATAAATAACGGACATGGAAGAAGACAGGAACAGTATCAGCAAACAGGTAACAAAAACAAAAGACAATTAATGCATCAGCAGGGAATAGAGCAGGGAACTGACAAATATAGGGGAGGAAATAAACAGATGAGTGAGTGAGTCCAGGTGAGGCCAATATCACTGATGCATGTGACTAGGGAAGGTAGGTGTGAGTAATTGATGACAGGAGTGCGTGATGCAGGGTAGCCTGACGCCCTCAAGCGCCAGGGGAGGGAAGAGCTGGAGCAGACGTGACAGTTCTGTCTCCTGGAGATTAACATACTTTGGTGCGAAAAGTGCAAATCAATCCCAAAACAACAGCAAAGGACCTTGTGAAGATGCTAGAGGAAACAGGTACAAAAGTATCTATATCCACAGTAAAAACAAGTCCTATATATCGACATAACCTGAAACGCCGCTCAGCAAGGAAGAGGCCACTGCTCCAAAACCACCATAAAAAAGCCAGACTACGGTTTGCAACTGCACATGGGGACAAAGACCGTACTTTTTGGAGAAATGTCCTCTGGTCTGATGAAAAAAATATAGAACTGTTTGACCATAACGACCATCGTTATGTTTGGAGGTTAAAGGGGGAGGCTTGCAAGCCGAAGAACACCATCCCAACCGTGAAGCACGGGGGTGGCAGCATCATGTTGTGGGGGTGCTTTACTGCAGGAGGGACTGGTGCACTTGACAAAATAGATGACATCATGAGGTTGGAAAATTATGTGGATATATTGAAGCAACATCTCAAGACATCAGTCAGGAAGTTAAAGCTTGGTCGCAAATGGGTCTTCCAAATGGACAATGACGCAAAGTATACTTCCAAAGATGTGGCACAATGGCTTAAGGACAACAAAGTCAAGGTATTGGAGTGGCCATCACAAAGCCCTGACCTCAATCCTATAGAAAATGTGTGGGCAGAACTGAAAAAGTGTGTGCGAGCCAGGAGGCCTACAAACCTGACTCAGTTACACCAGCTCTGTCAGGACTTATTGTGGGAACTTATTGTGGGAAGCTTGTGGAAGACTACCTGAAATGTTTGACCCAAGTTAAACAATTTAAAGGCAATGCTACCAAATACTAATTGAGTGTATGCAAACGTCTAAACCACTGGGAATGTGATGAAAGAAATGAAAGCTGAAATAAATAATTCTCTCTACTATTATTATGACATTTCACATTCTTAAAATAAAGTGGTGATCCTAACTGACCTAAGACAGGGAATTTTTACTAGGATTAAATTTCAGGAATTGTGAATAACTGAGTTGAAATGTATTTGGCTAAGGTGTATGTAAACTTCCGTCTTCAACTGTAGCTTAAGCAGTAGGAAGCGCTGTCATCCATTTATATGCAGATGATACAGTCTTATACTCAGTTAGCCCCTCCCCAGATTTTGTGTTAAACGCTCTACAACAAAGCTTTCAAAGAGTCCAACTAGCTTTCTCTGCCTTAACCTTGTTCTAAACACCTCCAAAACAAAGGTCATGTGGTTTGGTAAGAAGAATGCCCCTCTCCCCACGTGTTACTACTACTACCTCTGAGGGTTTAGAGCTTGAGATAGTCACCTCATACAAGTACTTGGGAGTATAGCTAGACGGTACACTGTCCTTCTCTCAGCACATATCAAAGATGCAGGCAAAGGTTGAATCTACTCTTAATTCCTCTATCGTTATCGCTGCTCTTTCCCCACAGCTAACCCTGATTCAGATGACCATCCTACCCATGCTAGATTATGGAGACATAATATATAGATCGGCAGGTAAGGGTGCTCTCGAGTGGCTAGATGTTCTTTACTATTCGGCCATCAGATTTGCCCACCAATGCTCCTTATAGGACACATCACTTCCCTCTATACTCCTCTGTAAACTGGTCCTCTCTGTATACCCGTCGCAAGAGCCACAGGTTGATGCTTATTTATAAAACCCTCTTAGGCCTCACACCCCTATATGAGATATCTACTGCAGCCCTCATCCTCCACATAGAACACCCGTTCTGCCAGTCACATTCTGTTAAATGTCCCAAAAGCACACACATCCCTGGGTCGCTCGTCTTTTCAATTCGCTGCAGCTAGCGACTGGAACGAGCTGCAACAAACACTCATACTGGACCGTTTTATCTCCATCTATTCATTCAAAGACTCAATCATGGACACTTACTGACAGTTTTGGTTGCTTCACATGATGTATTGTTGTCTCCACCTTCTTGCCCTTTGTGCTGTTGTCTGTGCCCAATAATGTTTGTACCATGTTTTGTGCTGATACCATGTTGTGCTGCTGCCATGTTGTGGTTTTGTTGTGTTGCTACCATGCTGTGTTTTCATGTGTTTCTGCCATGCTATGTTGCTGTCTTAGGTCTCTCTTTATATAGTCTAGTAGTGTCTCTCTCGCGAAGTGTGTTTTGTCTTGTATTTTTATATTATTTGTTATTCTTAATCCCAGGCCCCGTCCCCGTGTTGTTGTAAATAAGAATTTGATCTTAACTGATTAACTTAAATAAAAGTTCAAAATAAACAACCCTAATTGAAACCCTAAACCTAACCCCTAATCTTAAAACAGCCTTTGACCCCACGAGGGAGAATTTTCCTTATTTTACTATTCTTTGTAGGGATATTTGGGGATATCAGGTCCCCACAAGGATAGAAGAACAAGTACACACACACACACACACACACCCTCCCAATATTTTTGGGATATTTTAAACGATCCTGTCATTGTTAAATGGCATTGTTGTTAAATGAGGACCCTTTAGAAGACAAAATCCTATCTTTTTTAAAACTTCTTAGTGCTGCAATCACGTTAACGGGATTGATATGACAACAGCCACTGAAAGTGCAGAGCGCCAAATTAAAACAACAGAAATCTCATAATTAAAATTCATCAAACATACATGTATCTTATAACATTTTAAAGGTAATCTTGTTGTTCATCCCACCAAAGTGTCCGATTTCAAATAGGCTTTACAGCAAAAGCACCACAAACGATTATGTCACCGCCAAGTCACAGAAAAACACAACCATTTTTCCAGCCAAAGAGGGGAGTCACAAATAGAACAAATAGAGATAAAATGAATCACTAACCTTTGATGATCTTCATCAGATGACACTCATAGGACTTCATGTTACACAATACATATATGTTTTGTTCGATAAAGTGCATATTTATATTTTAAAAATCTCAGTATACATTGGCGCGTTATGTTCACTAGTTCCAAAAACATTCAATGATATTGCAGAGAGCCACATAATTTTATAGAAATACTCATTATAAATGTCGATGAAAATGCAATTGTTAGACATGGAAATATAGATACACTTCTCCTTAATGCAACCTCTGTGTCAGATTTCAAAAAGCTTTATGGAAAAGGCAAATCCTGGAATAATCTGAGTACAGCTTTCAGACAACAAAGCAGCCAAAAAGATATCCACCATATTGGGTAGTCAACATTAGTCAGAAATAGCATTATAAATATTTACTTACCTTTGATGATCTTCATCAGAATGCACTCCCAGGAATCCCAGTTCCACATTAAATGTTTGATTTAGTTCGATAATGTCCATCATCCATTTCCAAAGAGCTACTTTTGTTAGCACGTTTGGTAAACAAATCCAAAATCATGAAGCGTGTTCCCTAGTTCCAGATTAAATGTCAAAAAGTTCCGTTCCTGTCCGTAGAAACATGTCAAACGATGTATGGAATCAATCTTTAGGATGTTTTTAACATAAAACTTCAATAATATTCCAACCGGAGAATTCCTTTGTCTTCAGAAAAGCAAAGGAACGGGAGATACCTCTCATGTGAAATGCGCGTGACCAGCGCATGACTGCTGGCAGACCTCTGACTCATTCCTCTCTCATTCGGTCCCACTTCATAGTAGAATCCTCAAACAAGTTTCTAAAGACGGTTGACATCTAGTGGAAGCCTTAGGAAGTGCAACATAACCAATATCCCATTGTGTATTAAATAGGGGCTGGGTTGAAAATCGACCAACCTCAAATTTGGATTTCCTCTCAGTTTTTTGCCTGCCATATGAGTTCTGTTATACTCACAGACATCATTCAACCAGTTTTAGAAACGTCAGAGTGTTTTCTATCCAATACTAACAATAATATGCATATATTAACAACTGGAACTGAGGAGCAGGCCGTTTACTCTGGGCACCTTTCAGCCAAGCTACTCATTACTGCCCCTGCAGCCATAAGAAGTTAAAAAGCAAACTGCCCTTAGGCAAATTCAAGATCTTCTGGCAAAAATAATTTCACAGTTACATTTTGTTGTTGTATCCAGTGTTACTCATTTGCCTCCATCAAATCCAGGAGGGATATTATATTTAAAAAACACATACAACAAAAATATGTTGTATTGTCACATACACCGGATAGGTGCAGTAATTTGTGTTGTTTTACAGGGTCAGCAATAGTTGTACGGCACCCCTGGAGAAAATTTGGTTCAAGTGCCTTGCTCAAGGGCACATTTTTCGCTCCAACCACTAGGCTACCAACATGTGTCTGTCATCCTGTGAGTGATGGAATTCGTCAAAGGAAAATGTCAAAGATGTTATGTCTACTTTCTCTATAAAAATATTCACTCTGCTATTCAGCTGTACAAGCATATACTCTTGCCCCACATTTGCAGACCAAGTCAGGAGATTCTCTCTCTCTCTCATTTCTCTATGTCAAATTTTCTCTCCTTCGCCCTCAGTTAACCGTTTGCTCAGTTTCGCAGTCTGCAGCTGCATGAACTTTGTACACAGAGCGCCTTGCTCATAAATCTTTCAGAAACAAGACCCTTACTCATCATGGGAGGGAAGGGGAGGGTTGTCATTGGCTCTTTGCTTTGAACGACATATTTTTAACTGCACGGTGGCATTCCCTTTTAGTCACAAATGTATAGATTGAATTGGTTGTGATGACAGAGCTGTTGACAAAGTAGTGCCCCGGGGTGTAACAAGGTTATAAGTGTGTTTGAAAGACAGAAAACTGCTTAGAACATATCCAAACCACTCGGCCCTCAGCTCATTACGCTGAACTGAGCACACACTTCACACTAGGATCAGCAAATGAGAAACGTGATTGGTGCGTACTCTCGAGAGCTGGGCTTTTGAAGCACACAAGCCTTTAGCTCCTCATGCCAGCCCCACCCCCACCTTAATGTTTGCGAAGGACAAAAAAAATGGTCCGTAGAAGAAAGCCTCAGGATGCCTTTAGGATACAATGAGCTCCCAGGGTGCATATAGGTGTGCCGCCAGTAATCCCAGAGGTTTTCCACAAATTACGTGCTTATCTGGGTATGGTCATTAGCTCCCAAGGTGTATATAGGTGTGCCGCCAGTAATCCCAGAGGTTTTCCACAAATTACGTGCTTATCTGGGTATGGTCATTAGCTCCCAAGGTGTATATAGGTGTGCTGCCAGTAATCCCAGAGGTTTTCCACAAATTACGTGCTTATCTGGGTATGGTCATTAGCTCCCAAGGTGTATTTGCAAGCTCCAAATGACTAATAGTCACCTTTACATGAGCACCACTTGAACATTTCTCAACCCTTGCATAAGTCATACTAGTACACTTTCCAATACTTTTCTATATGCAATACTACACAGTACAGTCAAATCCTTTCACATTGGTCAGTCCTTGTGCATGCCAACCAAAAGTACGGATGTCATCGCATTTATAAGAAATGTAAGGACACATTTACAGTATAAGACAGGATTACAAAGGAGATAGTAGTGCACCATGCGCAGGATGGGATGGAGGCACACACAACTTCATTCTCAATAGCTTCACTTCCTGAGAGAAGACAACAGTTCCGCGGGGCCCAGCCCAGAGCCCCAGCCCCAGCCCAGAGCCCCAGCCCAGAGCAGCCCAGAGCCCCCCCAGCCCAGAGCCCCAGCCCCAGCCCCAGCCCAGAGCCCCAGCCCAGAGCCCCAGCTCCAGCCCCAGCCCAGAGCCCAGAGCCCCAGCCCAGAGCCCCAGCCCCAGCCCAGAGCCCCAGCCCCCCCAGCCCCAGCCCAGAGCCCAGAGCCCAGAGCCCAGAGCCCCAGCCCAGAGCCCCAGCCCCAGCCCAGAGCCCCAGCCCCAGCCCAGAGCCCAGAGCCCAGAGCCCAGAGCCCAGAGCCCAGAGCCCCAGCCCCAGCCTCAGCCTCAGCCCCAGCCCCAGCCCAGAGCCCCAGCCCCAGCCCAGAGCCCCAGCTCCAGCCCCAGCCCCAGCCCAGAGCCCCAGCCCCAGTCCCAGCCCCAGCCATTCCTTGGGCTTGTGGGGACAGATAATGCCTGGGCCTGTTAAATTGTTATCTGTACAGCCTTTGGCTATCTCTCTGTGCGGCAGGTCCGAGCCACACCCAGCCTTCAGAGGAAGCAGAAGGATTCTTATCTCTCCGAGAGGCCCTGAGGGCCCTGAGGGCCCAGCCCAGAGCCCCAGCCCCAGCCCAGAGCCCCAGCCCAGAGCCCCAGCCCAGAGCCCCAGCCCAGAGCCCCAGCCCAGAGCCCCAGCTCCAGCCCCAGCCCAGAGCCCAGAGCCCCAGCCCAGAGCCCCAGCCCCAGCCCCAGCCCCAGCCCAGAGCCCCAGCCCCAGCCCCAGCCCAGAGCCCCAGCCCCAGCCCAGAGCCCCAGCCCAGAGCCCCAGCTCCAGCCCCAGCCCAGAGCCCAGAGCCCCAGCCCAGAGCCCCAGCCCCAGCCCCAGCCCCAGTCCCAGCCCCAGCCATTCCTTGGGCTTGTGGGGACAGATAATGCCTGGGCCTGTTAAATTGTTATCTGTACAGCCTTTGGCTATCTCTCTGTGCGGCAGGTCCGAGCCACACCCAGCCTTCAGAGGAAGCAGAAGGATTCTTATCTCTCCGAGATGCCCTGAGGGCCTGGGTCAATGCTACGGTGATGGGCTAGTCCAAAACAGCAACATCAGGACGGCTGTAGTAAAGAAGATGGACATTTGTGCGTAGTCTTACTGTGTACAGCACCGTTTAAACATGAGTCTTACCATCCCATACTCTCAGTGATATGTGAAATGTTGATTTAGGAGATTGCTTTGTTGGGCTGTACACACACAATATATTTGCCAGGTTTCATTTTCCGAGAAGAAATTAAAATGAATGATGAAGGTAGAAGTGTGCATGTAGAGGAAAAATGTTCACTGAACTCTACCACGACGTTCCCCAAAACCATTCATCCATAGTGTCTAATAAAAACAAACCTCTGAATCGCTGAAGGAAATTCCAAATAGATACATGTACGCCTCTTTCTTCTTCTAGTTTGTTGTAATTTATTATGAGCAATTTAAATCAAATAAACTAACATCAATGTGTGTCATTAGAAAAGGAGGTGTGTGCAATATTAATAAATGAAGATGAATAAGAAAAATAGACTCTTATACACTGGATGGCAGGTATGTAGCGAATGGAGCATTGGGCCAGTATCCAAAAGGTTGTTAGCTTGAATCCCTGAGCCGACAAGGTACAAAATCTGTCGATGTGCCCTTGAGCAAGTCACAACCCTATTTGCTCCAGGGCCACTGTTGATAATGGCAGACCCTGTCCGTGACCCCACTCTCTGAGTGTGTTTCAGGGGGACTTGGGATATGCAAAAAACACATTTCCAATTCACACATGCTTATTCATACACACTTGTACATGTGTGAAAAAGGACAAGTATAAGCACCCACCTATTTATTGTAACTGTTTCTTACTGATATCTGATACCTCCACAAGTGTGTTTACAGATACATAGCTAGCACAATGCTCTGAGGTGAGCTAAGACTGTGGATGTGGTTGATTGTGGTTCACCTATCTGATAACCTTGGTGTGCTCCACTTCCTCAGTGTAGTGTAGTGCAGTGTATGCAGTGCATTGAGGCCTCGGGAGCTCTCTTTAACCTTTCGGGCCATCCTTAATTTGCCTGTTTACTGCCTGCTTGACCTTTTTTACAGGTGAGTTCATATGTCTCCCATCAGAGGTGCTCACCCATGTATGCACCGGCCATCTTCGTAAAGTGCTGCTCGCATGGTAAGAAACCAATCCCATCTCCATGCCGTGCTGCATACCTAGCCTCTGAAACAGGGCCAGCCCCTATAAATCAGCATAGCTGAGATATTTGTGGCTAACTTGGAGGAAAGATTTATGTCGGTGGGATATTGGAGAGCATCTCTCAGGAGTAGGGGGTGGGGTTGGTGGTGGAGGGGTCGGTGGGTGGGTGGGTGGGGGTAGGCTAAGGGGGATAAATGATAGGGATTGAAGGATTGAGAGGTGGTGAGTGGGTGGGGGTGGTGGATGAGGAAGGTGAGGTGTTAGACAGTGTGATGTGGGATGTTTGAGGTGGGCATAGTTTCTGAAATGTATGGATTTTATTAAGGGTGAAAAAAGACTAGCGTGGATGGTGGGGCTCTTGCATTGAGGAGTGGGGTTGGTGTGTGGGGAAGTGTGATGTCTGAGGGTAGTAGTTGTGAGAGGGGAGGGGGTGAGGTAGGGGGAAGGGGAGGCTCTGGGTCGTTACTCTGGCCCGTTAATCAGATTGCGTGTGGGGTTGGCATGCCACTTGAGACGGGTTCATATGGTCACGTCACCTGACCTTACACTTCCAAATGCTATGGTCATGATGGATGTGCATGTACAGTATACAAGCGTGGCTGACAACATTTTGATCTGGTCTTTTATGCCGTGTTTTTGGTTCATCATCGTAAGCAAGATTCTAGATGGGAACCATCTTTGTGGTTTTGGATTCATCCTTTCCTATCTGCTTGTGTGTTGATTCCTCATTGTGTTGTGTGTTCACTGCATGTCACTAGACTTTGCTGTATATTCACTGTCAGAAAGGCAATGTTTTTCAGTGCGAACGCTAAAGCAAACCATACACACATAATAGAAACCAAAGCCTTGATGTGCTATCATTCCAGTTAGACACAAGTGCTTGGATCAATCCCTGCTTTCATTCCAGAAATCTCAGTTGGCCTGGAAAGACATGTCTGGGAATCAGGCTCCTTGGAATTATGGGTATTGTTCAGGGGAAAAGACATGGCAGACAAAGGGCGAAAGCCTCTAAAATCCAATTTATGCTTGCTCTGTAAATGTAATCCGGAGGCTCCTTAATGAGGGTGTGACTCAATTGCAGAGCCTCTGGAGGCTTGGTGAGGCCAAATTGAGCTCTGTTCTGCATTGCCGTGTGCCTCCCAAATTTTGTAACAATAAGGGGAGCTCCATATAGTGCATTGACATACTCACTTCCTTGACAACTTCCTTCACAACAGCTCTGCCCTGCTCCACAAAGCTTAAAAGTATGTTTGCTCTGACTTTTGTGGAGGCCAAATCGCTGTAAATACTGTACGGCCACTGCAGATGTCGGATTGACCATGCAGAGCATTTAAGTATGTATTGCTTCATTCTTAACCAAGTGGGAAGTGGGAATTTACCACAGACGACAGGAAAAAGTCCACTTGAACGGCCCTCTAACTGGTAATTATTAGCGGGAAACTCGTCTATCATCCCTGAGTTCCGACTTCTCCACATGCTGACCTCTGATGTCACCTATTAAGAAATTCAGCATTTTCAGCAGTTAAATGTAACATCAAACCATTATTTACAATGATAGCTGTAGGCTTTGGTTTCTATTATGTGACAAGATGGTGCTGACAGACATGGCAGCTATGCTTCTAGCTCCTAAGCAACTTTAAAGTATTTTGTTTTTTTTGTGTGTTATTTCTTACATTATTAGACCAGAAAAAAATGTGTTATTACATACAGCCGGAAATAAATTTGGATATCAGAGCAGCATTAAATACAACTTTCCGATTTGGATCAGGGACATTAACATACTCTGTTAATGTTAACATACTACTCACATCATGGAATCACGGCAATCTCATGATATACTGTCCCCATCCATACAGCCAGCTGGGTTCTCAGTACATCGCGTAGATAGGAATAAAGAACTCTCCAGGAAGAAGAAAGGCGGAGGTGTATGTTTCATGATTAACTACTCACGGTGTGATTGTGATAACATACAGGAACTCAAGTCCCTTTGTTTACCCGACCTAGAATACCTCACAATCAAATGCCGACCGTATTACCTCCCAAGAGAATTCTCTTCTGTTATAGTCATAGCCGTGTATATTCCCCCCTCATGCCGATACCGCGACGGCCCTCAAGGAACTACACTGGACTGTGCAAACTGGAAGCCACATATTCTGAGGCCGCATGTATTGTAGCTGGGGATTTTAACCAAGCAAATTTGAGGAAAACGCTACCAAAATGTTATCAATACATTTTGCACTTCAAAAACTATCAACCATTGTTACTCTCCCTTCCAGGATGGCAACAAGACCCCCAGCCAATCAGATCACGACTCCATTCTGGCTCTCCCTTCCTATAGGCAGAAAATCAAACAGGGAGTACCCGTGCCAAGGTCTATAAAAAGCTGGTCTGAACAATCAGATTCCATGCTTCAAGATTGTTTTGATCACACGGACTGGGATATGTTCCGGGTAGCCTCTGAGAATAACATTGACGTATACACGGGCACGGTGACTGAGTTCATCAGGAAGTGTATAGGGGATGTTATTCTCACTGCGACTATTAAAACCTACCCAAACCAAAAATGTGGATAGATGGCACCATTCCCACAAAACTGAAAATGCAAACAACCGCATTTAACTTCTTTGGGATTGGTGTCCCTTACACAAAATGGTTGAGCTAACGTAGGCTAATGCAATTAGCATGAGGTTGTAAGTAACAAGAACATTTCCCAGGACATAGACATACATATCTGATATTGTCAGAAAGCTTAAATTCTTGTTAATCTTACTGCACTGTCCAATTTACAGTACCTATTGCAGTGAAATAATACCATACTATTGTTTGAGGAGAGTGCACAATTTTGAACATAAAGTTATTAATAAGCCAAACAAATTAGGCACATTTGGGCAGTCTTGATACAAAATGTTGAACAGAAATGCAATGCTTCATTGGATCAGTTTAAAACATTGCGCATACACTGCTGCCATCTAGTGGCCAAAATCTAAATTGCACCTGGGTTGGAATAATACATTATGGCCTTTCTCTTGCATTTCAAAGATGATGGTACAAAAAAATACAAGAGAACGGTGGTTTTTTTCTTTGTATTATCTTTTACCAGATCTGTTGTGTTATTCTCCTATATTATTTTCACATTTCCACAAACTTCAAAGTGTTTCCTTTCAAATGGTATCAAGAATATGCATATCCTTGCTACAGGACCTGAGCTACAGGCAGTTCGATTTGGGTATGTCATTTTAGGCGAAAATTGAAAAAAGGTCTGGATCCTTAAGAGGTTTTAACCACGGAAAAGTGACTGGGAATATGGTTGAATACAAACAGTGTAGTTATTCCCTTCGTAAGGCAATCAAACAGGCAAAACATCAGTACAGAGAAAAAGTGGAGTCACTATTCAACGACTTACACACGAGACGCTTACTTTACAAGCCCTTGTACATAGACATGGAATCACTGGTCACTTTAATAATGGAACACTGGTCACTTTAATAATGTGTACATACTGTTTTACTCTTTTCATATGTATATACTATATTCCACTGTATTTTAGTCAACGACACTCCTAGTTCAAGGCACGTTTGATGGCACCTTAATTGGGGAGAACAGGCTTGTGGTAATGGCTGTATCGGAATGAATGGAATGGTATCAAATACAATACATTTCCTGTGTTTGCTAAATCCACTTGTCACTTAAATCTCGACTGGAATTATTTTATTTTCATTTGACTCTTTCTCCCCCTTGCTTGGGTCATTTGTTTTTTCCCAATAACGTAACAACCGCAGAAACATTTGTAATGACCTGTCAAACACTTCGGTGATGACTGCAATGGGCTCTATTGACTACATAGGCTTCTGTTGCATCTATAAGAACGCTAAAGCTTTCTCTGTGATTTAATGCACCGTCTCAACAGTTACATCAGAAGAAAGAAAAGAAAGATAACTTTATTTTGATGGGTGTTGATTTTTTGTGCAATTGAAAAAAGTAATTATTTAAGTTGAAATATGTCTAATCTCGCAAACAATGTAAAGTAAATAGAGATAGATTTCATCTAGAGCCAAGCCTTTTGATTTTTAATCGCATAGTATCCTTCTCTTGACACACTTGCTGAATAATCCAAGAGAATTTGACAACAACAGTAATGAATAATTAATGAGGCAGTCTAGACAGCCACCAGTTGTTAGTGGTTACCACCCTGTACCACCCCTGTATATCAATGTATTACTGTCTGCAAATACACCCAGTGTATACTGTATATGCAGATGAGGCATGTATAATTGTCTTTATTTTATCTCACAAAGTATTAAAAAAATACCTGATATACTAAGAAAACTGAGCGAGCCAAATAAAATCTTTTGGTTGTACTCAGCCTCTGACACTGGCACCTCTATTTCAGGCTCTGAAAAGTACATTTTTCAGGCACCTCATCAATTCACTGGCACCTTATATTGGGAGTAGGGCCTTTTTGTTTGGTTGCACTGTTGTAATTCATGGTAAAGCGCTGTATATTCCCCATGGCTTTAAAGGAGTGATTTTGACCATATATGGTTTATTATGGGCATTTCTCAATGCAAATAGCCAAGGTCGTGCACAAGCACTGAGGCTGGCTGAGAACAATTTGTATTTATCAATGGAGATCTCCTACTGATGTGCGTATGACGCTCGTAGGATTGTTTGATAAATCGCCCTTTTTCCATGCGTACGAACATTCTAAATTCTGTTTGCAAGTAGTATTTAGAATAGTTTCAAACTAGTAAAGCATAGGGCTCTGGGATACGAATAATAACATCATACACGTAAGGTTCAAATGGCTCTCCTGTGAAATCGTGACTTGCGACATACGCCTAGTTTCCTGAAACGGGTCACATACAGAAATCGATGATGGTAGTCAAAATGACTCAAAATGACTTCACTTTTAACTCTAATGCATTTGATTGATAGCGATGACATGAACAGGTGTTGGGGTTGACATCCATACAGCATTATACTCTGATTTTTACCTCAACATGGTGTGTAATACATATATGAACAACAGCCTAAATGTAGGCTAATTTTGCTGGGGGGGCAAGGAGGAGACTCCAGATCTTTCCCCCACGGCCCTTTCCTCCACGCATTTCCATGGTAATTCCATTGTTTTGATTGACCTCTATACCACTTCTATTGTGTAAAACTATGTCTGTTTACAGATATTTCTTTAGGGCTGCGACAATTCCAGTATCGCGATACTTGTTAGTAGGGAAAGGGAAAGGGGGATACCTAGTCAGTTGTAAAACTGAAAGCATTCAACTGAAATAGACTCAAATGAGATGTCAAAAACATAGAGTATGCACGTAATTTGTGAGAAAATAAGCATAGGGAATTAGAGTTTACATGAGGCAATAAGTCATGTTTTCGTCTCTTTCAACTCGCTGTGAAAACCTACCAGTCAGACCTGACATCATAACCATTTAGCTGCTGCCATGGGTCCTCTGATGTCATGAGTTTGTATTTGCATGAAAAACTCCCCACATACTTGTAATAAATATGTTGCAGGAAAGGGCCTGTTCATTCTTGCCCCTGTGCCATTGCCAACGAGCATTTGACTTGGATCTGAACTATTATGTGTGTGTGTGAGGGGGCGTGGTAAAGGGAGAGAGGGAGAGAGAGACAGAAAAGAGGAGATAGATGATGGAGCTGAGAGAGAGAGAGAGAGAGAGAGACGCTAGTGAGAGAGAGTAAGAGAGTCCATTTGGAGAATGTGTGTGTGAGGGAATGTGTGTGTGAGAATCTAGGAAAGAAATAAAAGGTTGAGGGAAAATAACATTTTCAAAAGTGTGTGAACTTTCAAGGTCACCTGTTCTCTGCGTGTATTTGGGTGAGTGTTGTTTGCAACTCCTAGCCAGGCATGCGAAGAGAGATGGGGGTAAGTTAGAGTCCCAGTTTGGGAAGCAGGTCTCTATATGCCCTGAAGGCTGGAGTCTCCTTCAGTGGCCTTCCCACAGACAACGGCCATGCATTAATCATGTGAAATGTGATACACCCGACCGACAGCCATAAACAGACGTGGACCAAGCTGGGGGGCTTGTGCAGGTTCGTGTGTGTACATTTGTGTGCATGCAAGTGTATGCGCTTTTCCATGTTTCTGTGACTGCATATGGGCCTGTTGTATATGCAGTGATGTAAAGTACTTGAGTAAAACTTCTTTAAAGTACTACTTAATTCATTTTTTGCAGTATCTGTTCTATACTATGCATGTACTTCACTACATTACTAAGGAAAATAATGTACTTTTTACTCCCTACATTTCCCCTGACACACAAAAGTAGTTACATGTTACAGGACAGGAAAATGGTACAATTCACATACCTATCAAGAGAACATCCCTGATCATCCCTACTACCACTGATCTGGTGTACTCAAAAAACACATGCTTCGTTTGTAATTTCTTAGTGTTGGTGTGTGCCCCTGGCTATCCGTAAATAAAAAACACAAGAAATTAGGGCCGTCTGGTTGCTTAATACAGGTATTCCCAAACTGGGGTATGCGAAATGCCGTCACGAGTACGCAAAATAAAAATGTGATTCATATTTAAAAATAAAAATTACAAATTATTATTATGATTTTTTAAAATTCTAACAGTACATTTATATTTTCCAATGGGGCTATATATTTGGGTGAGTTTTTTTTCTCTCGCCTTAGTAACCTCGTTTCATTGCCTAAAATAAAATTAAACCATCAGCCTGTTCAGCGAAATTACAACACAATGTCAAATACAGGTCGCCAACTAATTAACATCCAATCACATTAACCGTTACTCTCTCACGGGAACTCCACTAATGGTCCGTATGTAGCCAAACATCATTCTGTTTGCTCGAAAATTGATAAATGGTTAAAAAGTATAGCACATAGCAGCTCTACCAGCAGTACTACACCTGCACCTTTCGACGACACAAGTTGCTCTGCTTCCACGACCACATCCAATGCTAGCATCAGTAATTCTACATTTTTTAGCCCAGCTAGCATGGAAACTGACAGTTGTGAGTCTGATGCAGCCGAAGAGCTATTGCCCCCTTAGCCGGGAAAGCACTGAACTACAGACATGGACGTTGGACCATCGAAGAGGCACAAGTATGATGAGAACTACATTGATTTGGGGTTCACTTATATTGGGAGTAGGGCCTTTCCTCAGTCACAGTATGTTATATGTGCAAAAGTAGTATTTCACAACTCAATGAAACCTTAACTCTTGCACAGACATTTAGAAACAAAACATGCCAATTTGAAAAATAAGTCACAGGAGTTTTTTGAGAGAGAATTAAGACGACCTTCGAGTAGCAAGACGTATAAAAGCAACAGATAGTTAATAATAAGGGGCTAGAAGCATCTTATATGGTGAGATACCCAGTGGCTAGGACAGACAAGCCCCATACTATTGTGGAGGGCTTAATTCTTCCTGCTGCCGCGGATATTGATGGGAAAATGCTGGGGGAAAAGGCCAATAACACCTATACAGACAATGTCTTCACCAAACAACACTGTTTCACGACGCATCAGTGACATGGCAGGAGATGTTTTGAAACAATCACTGCTTCTCAATACAAGCCAGGGATTTCTATGCGTTACAGATGGATGAGTCAACAGACGTGACTGGCCTGGCACAGCTCCTGGTTTATGTCTGTTACATGTATGGGTGATCAATTAAGCAATACATCCCCTTCTGCAAACCACTGGAAACCAGGACAACCGGAGAGTTTTTAAGTACTGGACAACTTTGTGACATCAAATGGACTTTGGTGGTCAAGATGTGTTGGTATCTGTACTGATGGCGCAAAATACATGACAGGGAGACATAGTGGAGTGGTAACACGCGTGCAAGCAGTTGCTCCCGACGCCACTTGGGTACACTGCAGCATCCACCGAGAGGCTCTTGCTGCCAAGGGAATGCCTGACAGCTTGAAAGATGTTTTGGACACTTCAGTGAAAATGGTTCACTTTGTTAATGCAAGGCCACTGAACTCTCATGTATTTTATGCACTATGCAATGATATATTGGCAGCGACCATGTAACGATTTATCAATGGGCAAAGTATTGGTACATTTTTTTAAATTGAGAGATGAGCATAAAGTTTTCTTTACTGACCATAATTTTCACTTGTCTGACCGCTTGCATGATGACAAGTTTCTCACACGACTGGCCTATCTGGGTGATGTTTTTTCTCACCTGAATGATCTGAATTTAGGATTACAGGGACACTCCGCAACTATATTCAATGTGCGGGACAAAATTGAGGCTATGATTAAGAAGTTGGAGCTCTACTGTGTCTGCATTAACAAAGACAACACACAGGTCTTTTCATAATTGTATGATTTTTTTTGTGTGCAAATGAACTCAAGCTTACGGACAATGTTAAATGTGATATAGTGAAGCACCTGAGTGAGTTGGGCGCCCAATTACGCAGGTACTTTCCCGAAATGGATGACACAAACCAATGGATTCGTTATCCCTTTCATGCCCTGCCTCCAGTCCACTTACCGATATCTGAACAAGAGAGCCTCATTGAAATTGCAACAAGCGGTTCTGTGAAAACTGAATTTAATCAGAAGCCACTGCCCTCACTAGCATGAAAATGAAATACAGGCACAGACTGTGTGTGGAAAAAGACTGAGACTCTCCAATACAACCCAACATTACAGAGTTATGTGCATCTTTTCAAGCATACCCTTCTCATTAACCTGTGGTAAGTTATTCACAATTTTCGATGAACAAATAAGGTTTTATATGTAAGATGGCTAAGTAAAGAGCAAAATTATTGATTATTATTATTTGTGCCCTGGTCCTATAAGAGCCGGGTTGTGACAAAAACTCACGCTCATTCTTATGTTTAATAAATGTATCGTATAGTGTGCAGCAGCCTTACAATGATGGCAAAAAAACAACATTTGACAGTGCACTGACCCTGCTGCTAGAGGGGGTACGCAGCTGGAGGTTGAATGTTTGAAGGGGTACGGGACTATAAAAAGTTTGGGAACCACTGGACTAATATAAGGAAAGTATTTTTACTTTTACTTTTGATACGTAAGTATATTTTAGCAATTACATTTACTTTTGATACGTAAGTATATTTTAGCAATTACATGTACTTTTGATACGTAAGTATATTTTAGCAATTACATTTACTTTTGATACGTAAGTATATTTTAGCAATTACATTTACTTTTGATAATTAAGTATATTTAAAACCAAATACTTTTAGACATTTATTCAAGTGTGACAATTGGGCATTTTTTCCACCACTGTGTATATGTCGGTGAAAGTCTGTGTATTTGTTCTGTGTATTTTCCAACATTCTAGCTCAACTGAAAATAATTGATCTTCTAGACACTCACACAAACACACTCACACGCACAAACACACACAAACACTTATATCAAACACACACACACTTAAAGAGTTAATGGCCCTAAAAAGCAACATCTAGTTTTGAAAAGGGCCTATCTGGCATTGATATGAAGTGTAAATAGGATCATTTTTGTCAAAAAGTCCGTCTCATCCAAAACGGACATTTGCGAGATGAAAAAATGATATGTCACGGAATGAAGGGTACCAAAACTGTATTTTTTTCTCCCTTGGGTTGGGTTTATTTTAATTCTGCCCGCATGCCCAAAACTGGTAGCACCTAAGTTATCATCAATTCGGAGTGCAGCTGCACACGAGCATATATACTGTAGGACTTACCTAAGAATAGTGATATGAAATAAAGCATAAGAAATTTGATGTCATAATCATTTCTACACTGGCTAACACAGGAACATATAGGCTAGTTCTGTTGTAGTATTTTACTGAAATGTGTAAGTAAACCCAGAAAATCTATGTCTCCATTACCATAGACACCAGGTACAATGGTTATTCGCTGTCAATATGTGGCACTCATTTGCAGCAAAATCAATACATTGGATCACTAACATAGTCCGGTTTTGCACATGGGCGATTTTCCAACTTCTATCAAACATCCGACTTACCTGAACAGAGTAGAAAAATCAATCCGATCTTTTAAATTAGCTGCATCTTGTTTGCTTTCAATACCACATTACAGAGGAGTAGGAAAGTCCCAAGTATGGGGCTAATATGACCCAAACAATGCTGTCCTCCACATTTAATTTGTTTAATATAAGTTATCTCTGTGATTAAGCACGAAATAAGAGTATGACTCGTTTCAACTTTCATCCATATTCATCCATATTAACGTCAATAGAGCTTCGTTGGATTCTGTTGTTTCTACTTTTATACTATTAGTGTGAATTTATTCTGTATAAAGATGGTGTGACTGAATGTGTATTTTTCTCAAAGACCAAATCAACCCATTTGTCAATGAAGCATTTAACTTGTTACCACAGCTTTGTAATGTAAACAGAGTTATTTCTAGCGAACATGTGTGCGACCTAGTATAGCCAAATCACCCGTTCCATTCCTTCCTCTTGTCGGACACATTATAATTCATTCATATCACTTACCCAATGTCGATGGATAACGAGTACCAGACAGATGTAGCTTAAACCCGTTTCTATGGTGTCCGCAGCAGCTGCACACTAGCAGTCTGACCCTGGCAATTAACACTGGGAGAGTTGTATTGAGCAATATTCAGGCATTGTTTATTTGGAGAAACAAAGAGATGGAGTGTGGGGGGTGGGGAGGGTTGAAGAGGGAAAAAGGAAGATGAAGGGAATAAAGCTTGAGAGGCTAGCTGTGGAGCTAATGGCTAACTAGGCTAACTAGCCGAAGAGATAATACGCTACTAAAGCTAGCGACTGGGCTAATAATAAGCTAGGGCTAATGGCTAGCTGTGGCCTAGCTGGCCCAGTGGAGGTTGTGTCTGTCTGTCATAGGGGGGTTAGCTGGTTAGGCTATGGTGGTGCTCGGCTAATGACTGGGCCTGTCAGGAAGCCATCCATTTCCCCATCGTGCCCTGGAGGTTCAGGGCCTCCTGTCCTTCAAGCATCTGTTCCAGGACAGGGACAACGCTCTGTATATTTATTATTTCCGTCATTATCTCTTTCTTGCTCTCTCCCTGTCTCCCTCTCATTTTCTCTATTTCGCTCAACCTGTTTTTGCTCAGTTTTTTATTAGTCTATTTGAATGACATCGAAGACCATGGGAGGTCCTATTTAGGATTTGCATTAAACACTGACATTAGCAATGTCAGAGTAAAGCGATATTTGCAGTATGCAACTTTAATACCTCTATTTAATTTAGACTGCCTATAACGTCTTTAAGTCATTCAATATTTCAATGACCACCCTTAGCAGAGGAAATGTTTTGCAGAGCCTATGATTTCTCTCATTGATCGTTATCCTAAAACATAATTGGAATACCACACCTCGATAAATGTCTTGAATAGACCATTTAAAACCATTAGCTGTAGGATAGCCTCCACATCCCAGTTAAGATAGCTCCTAGCTAGTAATGTATTGGAATGTCAATGCCGATTGTTATTGAGGTACATTTATTGTAATATTCATATTGTAGAATGAAAAAAAAAATGTAATGATTGATTGACGGATCTTAGTGTCTCTCTGACATTTGAGGATAAATTAATCTTGTTTTATTTATAATCTTATTTTATTTATAAAGTGCAAATGTGACTGATAGCTGACAAAATAATGCCAAACAACCACTATCTAATATGAAAAATACAACCACTTCAACCTAGTAAACTGACATATAGACAAAGGGGAAAAGAAAACATTCCTTCTTCGTTCCTGGGATAGATTTTGAAGCAAGCACAATGACATGCATGGCAGTAACTTCAAAGTCGGCCATTGGACTGAATAGGGCGAGGAGCTCTAGAGTAGGATTAAGACACTCTAGAGGGACACTAGCTCAGAGGGAAGTGTGTTAAGGTGGTATACAATCTAACCATTAGTATAACAACATACACATTGTGACATGTTAGATAAAGGAGCCCTTTGTGATCTGACGTGTTTTAATGCATATTGAGACGATTCATCGTGAAGGTTTTGACTGTCGACAGATTTAACTGTTGATTTGCTGTGGCAGAGCACTTGGAAGGGTTTTTGAGAAGTGCATCTCTTGTCAAATTCATATTCATATTTCCAAACTCACAGTAAGATAACTGATCTATACATTGCCCACAGAAAATAAGATACAACCTAAGGACAAATGTTGATGTGCTTACATGTGTGTGTATGTAGGTCTGTGTGTGTGCACGTATGAATGTGTGCTTATGTGTGTGTGCGTGCTTATGCACGTGTCCGTGTGTGCGTATGAGTGTGTGTGTGCTCCTGCGTGTGTGTGTGGGCAGGGGGCATGTGGTAGTGAGGGGAGCCTGTTGTTGCTGTTGTATGTTGGCAGGGCTCCAGGTTGGTAGGCCTTATCAAATATTGATCTGTAGAACCGTGTATCCTGCGGCAAGCTGATACATTTGGATAATATATGTAAAGTTTGGTTTGAAAGTTCATTCTCTCATAGCAACTAATATGTATACTATGTATACTAATGCATACAACAGTAACATCTGACTGACAGAGGGGGCTTTGTTTGGTGTATATTCCTAGACACCACCTCATGACCAGTGCCCACTCCTGTCCATTGAGACAAGACCACATCATCCACTGTTATTTTGGCATCTTAATGTTTCAATTTGGGCCTGTCCATATAGGCCAGTTCCATTGAGTTTAAGAAGCTACCGTTGATGTATCTTCACTATACTGCAAGCATCAACTGCAGCTTCTTTCAATTCTGTCATTAGCTACTGTCTTGTACAAAAGATAGTTTGCACTACTACAACACACTACTATGTTATTTCTCCTAGTACTTATTGAAAGTAGAGAAAGCTTTGCTTTTAAATCCCAATGAGAACATGTATAATATATGACTTGAAGCCTCCTCCCTGTATTCCTTCTCCTAAATAAACAGAATAATTTCAACTCTGAGATTTTTTAAAAAGAGACCGAGAGGAATCGTCTGATGTTCTGTGAGACGTGGAGAGGGGGCTGCTACGCAGAACGAGGGTGCCACTGTCATGGGTTAATTAGACTGTGTGTAGTGCATCCATGTCATGTATACGCATGCACATTTGTGTGTGTTTTATGTGTGTGTGTTACTGTGGGGACCATGTGACTGACATGCTCTTGTAGGGGCCTTAGAAGCCTTTCTACACCTCACTAGGAGCTCTGTGAGGCAGGGGTCTGTCTTTCAATGGCAAACCCAGGGCCTTTGATACATTTTTTAATAGGCCCCCACTGCACAGGCAATGATACTCACTGTGTGTCGGTGTCCCAAAAGGCATCCTATTCCCTATATAGTGCAGCGCATTACTTTTGGCTAGAGAGACACAGGCTCTCATACGATGCCATTTGGGACACAACCACTGTTTCTCTCCTCACTTTGCCCTTTTACTTCTCCCTCCCCATCATAGATCTTTTTCATGCTCAATATTTCTATCCCACCCCGTCCTCTCTCTGTTCACCCGCTGCCTCTGTATCTCGGTCTGAGTGGATGTACTGTAGCTAGCTAGCCATCCTACGTACACATGCTACCCTCCACTATGACACATTTATTTCAACATGAATCGTAGTGTACCGGATCTATTATGTTTGTGCTTTAGCCTTTAGCTCTACAGGGGGTGCATAGCCAACAACAGACTACTAGATTTTCCTCTGGAAGATTTCTTGACAACTAGAATATGAATTCTACGGCTACATCCAAGGATATATGCATGCGTAAAAGTAACTGGTTTACACTTTTCTTGCCGCTATCTCTCCTCAGAGAGGGAGAAAGAGAGAGAGGAGAGAGGAAGGCAGTCAGCCTGTGGTGTCCCACTTTTCCTACTTCTATCCCTCCACCCATCCCCCCCACCCTATCCTCCCTTTTCTCTTTTCCTCTGTCTAACGCCTACAGAAGCACACACACGTGGGGGAGTCTTGCTGTGTGTGTGAGTGTGCCTGCGGGCATGTCATGCCAGCTCGATCTCATCAGAGTGGCACTGACATCCTGCCCTCCCCCTAAGACTATCTGTTATCCCCTGAACAGCTCACCTACCCGTGTGTGTGCCCACCTGGGAGTATCCAGAGTCCTGCACGGGCCGTCATCCCCCCTCCCCTGTATCGTCACATCTAGTAAGGCAGCCTTCAACAGAAATCCCACGGGAGACTCATATACTATGAGACGTTAACCTTTGTTCAGGAATTATGCGTGGAAACCGAGCTGAACAGGCTCTCTCCGTATCTTGCTTCCTCTCTTTCTTTCTTTAAAGCTTAATCCCTTTTTGTGTTTTTCTTCGTTCCGTGTTTCCCCACATCTCCCTCGGGTGATTCCTGGGTTTTGTTCCTTTAGAAACACTCCGTTTACAGGTTTACCAGATCACTGCTGCAACAGGGTCCCCAGGGAAAGTTTACACACACACACACACACACACACACACACACACACACACACACACACACACACACACACACACACACACACACACACACACACACACACACACACACAGGTTGAACGGAAGAAGGGTCGTTCCATCTCAAATAGCATAAGAAAGAGGATTTCGACACCCACCATCTCAGATTTTTCTGAAATAGTTTCTGTTATTAGAAACAGATAAGGTGAGCGTTCTCTGAAAAATTAAGTTAATCGATTGCATCCAATGGCTCATTTTCAATTATAGGATTCATATAATTTTCAATAAATATGGTAACTAGAATCGGATTTGGACCAAACTTTTTTTCTAACAATGAGTTAGACATGAGGGATCCAAAGCAATAATCAAAAGCCACTCAGACCCCCCTCAGCACACGCCAATGCCAACCCAACATCAAGTACATGGTGTCAGTTATCTGTGTCTGACAAGTAGTATGAAGCTGCGGCTCTGAGCCATGTTTTTTCATCCTTTGAAATGTATTCCCAGTGAATTTGGTGATTATTTAACCCCTGTTCAGGCAAAATTGTCATTGAAGTTGTTAGGTTTATGTTCTATCTTGATATTACGAGGTTCTGAGCATTAGATGGTGCTCTTCCTGCTATTAGGTGAAAAGAATGTGAAGAATCGCACCCCGATGGTAGTTCACCTAAATGACAACATCACATTGGTTTCCGGTCAATTGACAAGGTAGGACAGCAACCCAAGCTTTGGTTTTGTTAATAACATTTTCACTCTTCATGTTCAAATAATCCTAATGTTTTCAAAAAAGGATTGTGCAACTCAATAATGTTACTTATAGAGGATATGGATATGAAGCCGAAAAGTGATAATATTGGTTCCACAAACGCTAAAAGGTTTACATTTGAAACAGTGGCCAGGTAAACTAAACCAAAGCATGGGTTGTTGTCATACCTTGTCCATAGACTGCTTACAGGGTAAGGAAACCAATATGTAATTTTGTAATTTGGGTGAACTATCCCTTTAACATTGAGGGGAACCTTTTTTTAAATGACCTAATAGCAGGAACATCAACATCTAGTGGTCAGAACCTGGTAATATTAGGATGTAGATGTTGATCAGACATAGAGAGCTGATACGGTATACTCGTTGTTGGGTTGGGATTGGCGTGGATTGTGAGTGGTCCGTGGGTGGCATTTGAGCCCTAAATAGAATGTGATGAGTGTTGAGATTTCTCAGTGGATTATGTGATTGTGACTGTGTTGTGTTGAGTATGAAAGAGGACCAAAGAGGTCAGCTGATCGAAACAGAGAGAAGGCAGAGAAGACAAGGACTCGCACAGTAGCGCAGATACAGCCACCTCGAATGGCTCCTGATCTACATACTGTATTTCATTCTTTCTTTTAATTGTTATTGTCTTTTTTTATATGTTTATTATTTTCCAATGAAAAAAAGAAGACAGAGATACAAACATTGACATTTGTGCTGGAGAGGATGGCTGCCGTTGTATTGGCTCTTAATTAACCAACAGTTCTATTTTGTTTATTTTTTTCGCATTCTTGGATCTTATTTTGTACATAATGTTGCTGCTACCGTCTCTTATGACCGAAAAGAGCTTCTGGACATCAGAACAGCGATTACTCACCCTAAAATGGACGAATAATCTTTTTTAAATGAGTCGGACGGGAAGGATTTACTCCAAACACCTGAACAGGCCCTCATCCCCGTCATTTGCTAGAGAAAAAAAACACCATTATCCCAGAAACCCTAGACCCACTCCAATTTGCATACCGCCCCAACAGATCCACAGATGATGCAATCTCTATTGTACTCCAGACTGCCCTCTCCCACCTGAAAAAAAGGAACACCTATGTGAGAATTCTGTTAATTGACTATAACTCAGCGTTCAACACCAGAGTGCCCTCAAAGCTCATCACTAAGCTAAGGACCGTGGGACTAAACACCTCCCTTTGCAACTGAATCCTGGACTTCCTGACGGGCCGCCCCCAGTTGGTAAGGGTAGGTAACAACACATCCACCACGCTGATCCTCAACACAGGGGCCCCTCAGGGGTGCGTGCTCAGTCCCCTCCTGTACTCCCTGTTCACTCATGACTGCACGGCCAGACACGATTCCAACACCATCATTAAGTTTGCCGATGGCACAACAGTCACCTACAATGATGAGGAGGAGGTCAGAGACCTGACCGTGTGATGCAAGGACAACAACCTCTCCCTCAACATGATCAAGACAAAGGAGATGATTGTGGACTACAGGAAAAGGAGGACCGAGCAAGCCCCCAATTCTCATCGACGGGGCTGTAGTGGAGCAGGTTGAGAGCTTCAAGTTCCTTGGCGTCCACATCACCAACAAACAATCATGGTCCAAGCACACCAAGACAGTCGTGAAGAGGGCACAAAACCCCTCAGGAGACTGAAAAGATTTGACAATAGGTCCTCCGATCCTCAAAAGAGTTTACAGCTGCACCATCGAGATCATCCTGACAGGTTGCATCACTGCCTGGTATGGCAACTGCTCGGCCTCCGACCACAAGATACTACAGAGGGTAGTGCGTACAGCCCAGTACATCACCGGGGCCAAGCTTCCTGCCATCCAGGGTCTCTATACCAGGCAGTGTCAAAGGAAGGCCCTAAAAATTGTCAAAGACTCCAGCCACCCTAGTCATAGACTGTTCTCTCTGCTACCGCACGGCAAGCTGTGCCGGAGCACCAAGTCTAGATCCAAGAGGCTTCTAAACAGCTTCTACCCCCAAACCATAAGACTTTTGAACATCTAATCAAATGGTTACCCAGACTATTTGCATTGACTCTGTGCCGGTACCCCCTGTAAATAGCCCCGCTATTGTTTTTACTGCTGCTCTTTAATTATTTGTTATTATTATCTCTTACTTTTTTGAGGTATTTTCTTAAAATTGCATTGTTGGTTAAGAGCTTGTAAGCATTTCACTGTTAGGTCTACACCTATTGTATTCGGCGCATGGGACAAATTCAATTTGAGTTGGAAGTTGTGGGAACCTACGTTTTTTTGTTTCTAATTGGTTCTGGGAACGAAGAGATAGGTTTCCTGACTGGTCAAATTTAACGCGTTTTTTAACATTCTGAGAGCAGAAGTGAATTTTTTTTTGCGTATAGGAGGGTCAGAGAACGTTTTACTCTGGTTCCTTAGAAGTTTTTTTCTTGGGAGGTTTTATTAATGCTCTGAGAACAGAAAGTTATTTGGAGTTGTTTTTATAACTCCCTTAATAACTGTTTCGATAAGACTTTAAATAACACTGCTAGCATGGAAATTAATTTCCTTAGGTATTATTCATGCAAACATATTTTTTTTATTGAGACACAGCATCAGTGAGATTCAGACCTACAGTGCCTTCGGAAAGTATTCCGACCCCTTGACTTTTTCCACATTTTGTTAGATTACAGCCTTATTCTAAAATTGATTAAATGGTTCCCCCCCCCCCCATCAATCTACACACAATACCCCAGAATGACTAAGGAAAAAATGTTTTTTAGAAATGTTTGTTAAGTTATTCAAAATATAAAACTGAAATATCACATTTACATAAGTATTCAGACCCTTTACGCAGTACTTTGTTGAAACACCTTTGGCAGCGATTACAGCCTCAAGTCTTCTTGGGTATGATACTACAAGCTCGGCACACCTGTATTTGGGGAGTTTCTCCCATTCTTCTCTGCAGATCCTCTCAAACTCTGTCAGGTTCAATGGGGAGCATTGCTGCACAGCTATTTTCAGGTCTCTCCAGAGATGTCCAATCGGGTTCAAGTCCCGATCTATTAGTTAAAAAAGAACCACGAGGAAACCTGTAGGAAAAGTTATGCTGAAATTCCTCTTTCTTAACATTCTCTGAACTGTCTGAGAATATTCCCAATGTCAACCCAGTTGGAGAACATTCCTGGAACATAACCAAAATTGAAATTAAATGTAACCATTTTTGACCATTTAGGAAACAATCTGTTAAAGTAATGAAATACCAAGAAAATAATGTTTTTTGTCAAGTTCCTTAAATGTGCTAAACATCATAGTATGAGTACCATAGTATGAGTCATAATACCCATAAAACCTAGCGGTCAAACAGGAAAATGGTTCCAGTCATTTTTCCACCATTCATTTTTCCCATAGGGGATTTTAGAAATAATTCTAAAATAATTCTAATAATTCTAATTCTGTGTTTTGTGTAGGTTTACTTTGGCATGACCTTTTGATAACCATGTAAGTCTCTCTCGGACAAGGTGACTTTTACCAATATATTTGCCTTTACCAATATATTTACCTCCCAAATAATGCTAATGCTAATTAGCTGCTAATAGCTGCTAATGTGGCTATCATAAAGAATTACAAATGCCATGATGATCTGGATGAGACTGACAAATCGAGGCAAAGTATCTAATGACTATCTTATGTTAGCTAAATGTTGTACATTTCTTTATATTGACAATTCTGAACAGTCTTATGCAAGTTTTACATTGACACAGTAATGGTGTCTGCTAGGGATGACGTGCAGGAGCTTGCAGGAATTTGCATGATGTCTACTTTGATGCTAATTAGCATTTTCAAATCTGAGAGTAAATGGAGCTGAAAATATTGATAAAAGTCACCTTGTCCTAGAGAGATTTACATGACTATCAAAATGTCACGCCAGGGTAAGCCTACACGAAACACAGCCCTAAAATCTCCTGTGAGAAAAATGAATGGTGGAAAAACGTTTTGAACCATTTCCCTGTTTGAACCATTTCCCAACTCCACTGTAGGGCTCTCTGTTCCAAAGCCAAGCAACTATCCTGCACCATTTCCCAACTCCACTGTAGGGCTCTCTGTTCCAAAGCCAAGCAACTATCCTGCACCATTTCCCAACTCCACTGTAGGGCTCTCTGTTCCAAAGCCAAGCAACTATCCTGCACCATTTCCCAACTCCACTGTAGGGCTCTCTGTTCCAAAGCCAAGCAAC
This sequence comes from Oncorhynchus tshawytscha, assembly GCF_018296145.1. Taxonomy (NCBI): domain Eukaryota; kingdom Metazoa; phylum Chordata; class Actinopteri; order Salmoniformes; family Salmonidae; genus Oncorhynchus; species Oncorhynchus tshawytscha. Next base: position 3,255,413 of record NC_056450.1, on the reverse strand, counting down.
TATCCTGCACCATTTCCCAACTCCACTGTAGGGCTCTCTGTTCCAAAGCCAAGCAACTATCCTGCACCATTTCCCAACTCCACTGTAGGGCTCTCTGTTCCAAAGCCAAGCAACTATCCTGCACCATTTCCAGAAAGTTGTGGGAAAGTTTTCTGCAAAAATAATCATAGGACAACCACACTCTCACCAAGCAATGTGGTTCTCAGAACGTTATGCGCTAACTTGGTAATAATACAATGAATTAAACATGACTAAATAACAAACTGTATGCAGGAGAGAGGGAGAGCAAGCGAAAGAAAGCTGTTGAGATACAAAGAGAAGCTCCAGAGTCTAATGAGCTGTCCGCGGGCCCCTCTTCTCTTGTAGTCCATGTGATTGCATGGTAATTGGGTCAGTCAATAGCCCCATACGGGTGGGAGGGTGGCTGGCTGGCTGGCTGGCTGGGCTGTGCCGTGCTGTGCTGGGGAGAGCAGAGCAGAGGAGTTAAGTGCACTGTCTGATGAGAGTCCTCACCATGGTGGGAAATGTGGGCCAGAGGAGCAATGCAAAGCCCCATGGCTCACCCTACACTGGGAAAATACCAGTCACCTGATCAGTGGTGGGTGGGCGAGCCAGAGGGATACACAGAACTGGGCGAAGAGGAAAGTTGGAGTTCCAAAGTTGTGTGTTTTTTGGGGGGGTTTCTTCTTTTTTGGGGGCTTTGTTCGACACACATCAGTTCTCATATGAACATATCGGAAGCAATTGTCTCATGTCATGTAACCTCATAGCGCATAATAAGCCTGATATGTCAATGATTCAAAGTTGGCCTTAGTGAGAGTGAATTCTATGAGAGTGACCTTACTGACTAAAGTATTTGTCATCATTTAATTTGAATGAATCACACAACTGCGAGGCGTAGCTCTGTGCTTGTGGTGTACTAGTGTACGGGGGAAGGTTAAGAGGAAAGTTCTTGTGGTAGATTGGCTGCTAGATTAAAGACTAGATTCAATCAGATCAAATGTTAACCGGCACAAGCCGACACCCGCATAGCTGATGTTTTGGCTGTGCCTAAGAAATCAGTGAGCAGCTGCTCTTGTGATCATTGTCACGAAGCCACACCCATCCCACTCGCGTTAGAAGGTAAGAATGAGAAAGTTTGTAGGTTGTATAAAAATAATGACACTCAAATTGAAAGTTATTTAACCTGTCTAGGACTGGGGAACCCCTCGCCAACAGCCAAGGAAATTGCAGGGCGCCAAATACAAATCAACAGAAATCTCATAAATCAAATTTCTCAAACATACAAGTATTAGGCACCATTTTAAAGATACAATTCTCGTTAATCCAGCCACAGTGTCTGATTTCCAAAATGCTTTACAGCGAAAGCTCCACAAACGATTATGTTAGGTCACCACCAAGCCACAGAAAAACCCAGCCATTTTTACAGCCAAAGAGAGGAGTCACAAAAATCATACATAGAGATTAAATGAATCACTAACCTTTGATGATCTTCATCAGATGACACTCATAGGACGTCATGTTTCACAATACATGTATGTTTCGTTTGATAAAGTGCATATGTATATCAGAAAATCTAATTTTACATTGGCGGGTTACATTCAGTAGTTCTAAAACATGCAGTGATTGTGCAGAGAGCCACATGAATTCACAGAAATACTCATTATAAATGTTGATGAAAATTCTAGTGTTATGCATGGAACTTTAGATTCACTTTAGATACACTTCTCCTTAATGCAACCGCTGTGTCAGATTTCAAAAAGACTTTACTGAAAAAGCATCATCTGAGAACAGCGTTCAAAGCCCAAACCAGCCAGAAAAATATCCGCCATGTTGGGTTGTCAACATTATTCATAAATAGCATTATAAATATTCACTTACCTTTGATGATCTTCATCAGAATGCACTCCCAGGAATCGCAGTTCCACAATATATGCTTGTTTTGTTCGATAATGTCCATCATTTATGTCCATTTATGTCCTGTTATACTCACAGACATCATTCAAACAGTTTTAGAAACTTCAGAGTGTTTTCTATCCAATAACAATAATAATATGCATGTATTAGCATCTGGGACTGAGTAGGAGGCAGTTCACTCTGAGCATATTCATCCAAAATTGAAAATAATGCCCCCTATCCCAAAGAAGTTAACAAAATAATGAGGATTTTTATCAGCCTAATAGAGGTGTAGATTAAATCTCACATTCCAGGGTTCGAACTTGTAAACATGGCTGCATGGAATTTCTCTTAATTCAACTCTGTGCAGCCAATGGCAATGTCTGCCACTTGTGGATTTGACAACTCTAACACCGCCAAAATAAATGGTATGTGGGTGTCAGCTAGTGTGGATCTGATCAATCAAATACATTTTTATTTATCACATGCTTCGTAAATAACAGGTGTAGGTAGACTAACAGCGAAAAGCTTACTTTTTCAACAATGCAGAGAGAAAAATGTAAAAAATAAGTTTAAAAATAACAACACAATGAATAAATACACAATGAGTGATTACCTTGGCTGTATACACAGGTTACCAGTACCAAGTCCATGTTCAGAGGTAGGAGGTAATTGAGGTAGATACAGTGGGGAGAACAAGTATTTGATACACTGCCGATTTTGCAGGTTTTCCTACTTACAAAGCATGTAGAGGTCTGTCATTTTTACTGTGAGAGACGGAATCTAAAACAAAAATCCAGAAAAGCACATTGTATGATTTTTAAGTAATTAATTAGCATTTTATTGCATGACATAAGTATTTGATACATCAGAAAAGCAGAACTTAATATTTGGTACAGACACCTTTGTTTGCAATTACAGAGATCATACGTTTCCTGTAGTTCTTGACCAGGTTTGCACACACTGCAGCAGGGATTTTGGCCAACTCCTCCATACAGACCTTCTCCAGATCCTTCAGGCTTCGGGGCTATCGCTGGGCAATACGGACTTTCAGCTCCCTCCAAAGATTTTCTATTGGGTTCAGGTCTGGAGACTGGCTAGGCCACTCCAGGACCCTGAGATGCTTCTTACGGAGCCACTCCTTAGTTGCCCTGGCTGTGTGTTTCGGGTCATTGTCATGCTGGAAGACCCAGCCACGACCCATCTTCAATGCTCTTACTGAGGGAAGAAGGTTGTTGGCCAAGATCTCGCGATACATGGTCCCATCCATCCTCCCCTCAATATGGTGCAGTCATCCTGTTCCCTTTGCAGAAAAGCATCCCCAAAGAATTATGTTTCCACCTCCATGCTTCACGGTTGGGATGGTGTTCTTGGGGTTGTACTCATCCTTCTTCTTCCTCCAAACACGACGAGTGGAGTTTAGACCAAAAAGCTCTATTTTTGTCTCATCAGACCACATGACCTTCTCCCATTCCTCCTCTGGATCATCCAGATGGTCATTGGCAAACTTCAGAAGGGCCTGGACATGCGCTGGCTTGAGCAGGGGGACCTTGCGTGCGCTGCAGGATTTTAATCCATGACGGCATAGTGTCTTACTAATGGTTTTCTTTGAGACTGTGGTCCCAGCTCTCTTCAGGTCATTGACCAGGTCCTGCCGTGTATTTCTGGGCTGATCCCTCACCTTCCTCATGATCATTGATGCCCCACGAGGTGAGATCTTGCATGGAGCCCCAGACCGAGGGTGATTTACCATCATCTTGAACTTCTTCCATTTTCTAATAATTGCGCCAACAGTTGTTGCCTTCTCACAAAGCTGCTTGCCTATTGTCCTGTAGTCCATCCCAGCCTTGTGCAGGTCTACAATTTTATCCCTAATGTCCTTACACAGTTATCTGGTCTTGGCCATTGTGGAGAGGTTGGAGTCTGTTTGATTGAGTGTGTGGACAGGTGTCTTTTATACAGGTAACGAGTTCAAACAGGTGCAGTTAATACAGGTAATGATTGGAGAACAGGAGGGCTTCTTAAAGAAAAACTAACAGGTCTGTGAGAGCCGGAATTCTTACTGGTTGGTAGGTGATCAAATACTTATGTCATGCAATGAAATGCAAATTAATGACTTACAAGTCATTGTGATTTTCTGGATTTTTGTTTTAGATTCCATCACTCACAGTTAAAGTGTACCTATGATAAAAATTACATACCTCTACATGCTTTGTAAGTAGGAAAACCTGCAAAATCGGCAGTGTATCAAATACTTGTTCTCCCCACTGTATGTACATATAGGTAGGGGTTAAGTGACTAGGCAAAAGGTTAGATAATAAACAGTAGCGGCACCGTATGTGAGGAGTCAAAAGAGTTCATGCAAAAAGGGTCCATGCAGATTGTCCAGGATGCTATTTGGTTAACTATTAATTAAGCAGTCTTATGGCTTGGGGGTAGAAGTTGTTCAGGGTTCCTGTTGGTTCCAGACTTGGTGCTTCCGTACCATTTAACATGCGGTAGCAGAGGAAACAGGCTTTGACTTTAGGGCCTTCCTCTGACACCACCTAGTATAGAGGTCCTGGATGGCAGGGAAATCAGACCCAGTGATTTACTGAAGCTTTCGACCCACTCCACTACAGCCCCGTCAATGTGGATGGGCGTGCTTGACCCTCTGTTTTCTGTAGTCCACAATCAGCTCCTTTGTCTTGCTGACATCGAGGAAGGTCACAGACCTCCTCCTTATAGGCTGTCTCATCGTCATCTGTGATCAGGCCTACCACCGTTGTGTCGTCAGCAAACTTAATGATGGTGCCTCACCACCTGGGGGTGTCCCATCAAGAAGTCCAGGATCCAGTTGCAGAGGGAGGTGTTCAGTCCCAGGGTCCTGAGCTTAGTGATGGGCTTGGAGGACACTATGGTGTTGAATGCTGAGAAATGGTCAATGAACAGCATTCTCACATAGTTGTTCCTCATGTCCAGGTGGGAGAGGGTAGTGTGGAGTGCAATAGAGATTGCGTTATCTGTGGATCTGTTGGGGCGGAATGCGAATTGGAGTGGGTCCAGGGTGTCTCGGATGATGGTGTTGATGTGAGCCATGACCAGCCTTTCAAAGCATTTCATGTCTACAGATGTGAGTGCTACAGTTGTGAGTGCTACAGCGCGATAGTAATTTAGACAGGATACCTTGGCGTTCTTGGGTACAGGGACTAGTGGACTGCTTGAAACATGTAGGTATTACAGACTGGGTCAGGGAGAGGTTGAAAATGTCAATAAAGACACTTGCCAGCTGGTCAGCGCATGCTCTGAGTATGCGTCCTGGTAATCCGTCTGGCCCCGCGGCCTTATGAATGTTAACCTGTTTAAAGGTCTTAAATAGGCTACATAGAGCGAGATCACACAGTCGCCCGAAACAGCTGGTGCTCTCATGCATGGTTCAGTGTTGCTTGCCATGAAGTGAGCATAGAAGGTATTTAGCTCGTCTGGTAGGCTTGCGTTACTGGGTAGCTCACGCCTGTGTTTCCTTTTGTAATCTGTGAAAGTTTACAGGCATCTGACGAGTGTCAAAGCTGGCGTAGTAGGATTCGATCTTAGTCCTGTATTGACGTTTTGCCTGTTTGATGGCTCGTCGGAGGTCGTGGCGTGATTTCTTATAAGCGTCCAGATTAGTATCCCACTCCTTGAAAGTGGCAGCTCTAGCCTTTAGCTCAGTGCGGATGTTGCCTGTAATCCATGGCTTCTGGTTGGGATATGTACGTTTGCTCAGTGTGGGGACATCATTGTCGATGCACTTATTAATGAAGCTGGTGACTGATGTGGTAAACGTATCCATATTATTGGGTGAATCCTGGAACATATTCTAGTCTGTGCTGGGGAACCAGTCCTGTAGTTTAGCATCTGCTTCATCTGTCCACTTCTGTATTGAGTGTGTCACTGGTACTTCCTGTTTGAGTTTTTGCTAGTAAGCAGAAATCAGGAGGGTAGCTACGGTCAGATTTGCCAAAGGGAGGGCGAGGGAGAGCCATGCATACGCATACATGGCTCTCCCTCACCCTCCCTTTGGCAAATCCGTTTCTGTGTATGGAGTAAAGGGTATCTAGATTTTTCTTGCCTGTAGTTGCACAGGTGACATGCTGGTAAAAATGAGGTAAAACCGATTTCAGTTTCCCTGCACTAAAATCACCGGCGACGAGAAGCATCACCTCTGGATGTGCATTTTCTTGTTAGCTTATGTTCTTATACAGCTCGTTGAGTGGCGTCTTAGTGCCAGCATTGGTTTGTGGTGGTAAATAGACAGCTACGAAGAATATAGATGAAAACTCTCTCTCAGTAAATAGTTTGGTCTGCAGCTTATCATGAGGTGTTCTAACCCAGGCAAGCAACAACTTGAGACTTCCTTAACATTAGAGGTTGCGCACTAGCTGTTGTTAACAAAGAGACACACCCCTCCCCTCTTCGTCTTACCCCATACTGCCGTCCAGTCTAGACGATGCATGGAAAAACCAGCATGAACGGAGCTCGTCCAGTTTGTTTTCTAGTGACTGTACGTCAGGGTAGCGGCGGTTAGGACCTGGCCCTAAGGTCAGAATACAGTGTTTCTGTAGAAACACCTCTGCCACACCTTCCTTTCTTTGATCTCCACCCCAAACGAATAGAGGGTGAATAGCATGCTAGGTCAGAATACGTGTAGAGAGAATAGTGCATTAATTAAAGGGAATTACGTTCTATTTACGCACACTTTAATGTTGCACTTGGTAACCATTTCTTGACCAGGTTTAACTTTAACTGTAAAATGTTTCCTTACAAAACTAGAATCTTGGTTTGATGAGGTAACTGCCAAAATAATGGAAACACTTGAGTAAAAGGGTATACAAAGTGTATTGAAAGCAGGTGCTTCCACACAGGTGTGGTTCTTGAGTAAATTAAGCAATTAACATCCCATCATGCTTAGGGTCATGTACAAAAATTCTGGGAAGCCCATTATTTTGTCTACCATGGCTATGCCCCCCCCCCAGTCTTTTCTACCAAAATTAACAAAACACCAAATTGTGGAATATCTTGTAGAAGAATGGTGTTGCATCCATCCAAAAGAGTACAAAGACACTTGTAGAATCTATGTCAAGTTGATTGGAGGTTGTTCTAGCTCGTTGTGGTCCAATGCCCTATTAAGACACTTTATGTTGGTGTTTTCTGTATTTTGGCAGTTATAATACGACCGATAGTGATTTGACCAAATCAAATCGTATCGGTTGCGTGCATAATTGAGCTGTTTTGGCGGGTGCCGCGAAATGCTAATGTTCCTAGTTCCTATCAATCATTGCAGTAAATGTCAACCAGCACACAGTAAGCCAAAATCAAAAAAATTGCCAAATGTAGTACAGCAGTAGATATTGAAATAGTATGTAAACATTATAAAAGTGACCCGTGCTCAATGACTATGCAGATAGTGCAGCAGTACCTAGAGCTTACTACAAGCTCTATGCAGACACAATATTTGACTACTCATTTATTCATTAAAGTAGCCTATTTCAAATTGATAAACAAATATAATATCAGCGACTGTTCAAACAATAAACCAAACAACAAGAATCCACCCAAAAATGTATTTAAAAAAATAATAATGATGTGCACGCCGAGGAACTTCAAGCTTTTGATCCCCTCCACTGCGGACCCATCGATGTGGATCGGGGCGTGCTCTCTCTCTGCCACAACCATGTTTCATGAGTGTAACTGAATGGTTTTACCTCTCTGTCTGAAACATCGACTTAAAAGCAAATGTCTTCCAAAGTTTGAATTTGATGTATTAAATCTTAAATTCATGACCTAAGATACAGTAATAATAGCTCAATGACTAAGCAACATTTACATGTCTTCGTACCTCTGCCACAATATCAAATGGGGTATGCATGCTCATAAGAGCGTTAACAATATATACTGTAAACAGCATAGCTATTGCAACATATTCTAAGTCATTGTCATGTATAAAAACTGTGACGCCCAAGGTAGGGGGATGAATTCAAGCCAGTCAAACTGATGGTCACAAGCAAGAAACAACCAGTTATAAGAAAGAAAAGTGGGTCATATAATCTGGACAAACAACTTTATTTCTGGTAATGCATCTATACACTGTACATTCAGTCACTGTGGTATATAAGCATAGCTATTTTCAAACATAATCTCATAAAGTCCTTTACTTTACAATATAGTCCGTGTCATGAGAGAGGGAGAGGGTGTCGATGGGGGGAGGTGGAAAAGGCGCGCTAAAACAAGGGAAAGGAAGGAATAGATAAATAAGCCAAGCTTTTTTTCATACTATATGCGTGATTAATAAACGAGAAAGCACACATTTACCTCTTACATAAAAATATTTCTAGAATTGTAAAGTTGATATAGTATTAGCAGCAGCGTAGGGCTAAAAAGATACAAGGATGGGAAAAAAATCTACGAGGTGACGGTAGTTCCTGTGTGACTCATTTTTACCATGGGGACACTATTTGATATTGAATATATTGTTAAAAATATATATGAACTGGTGAAAAAAGTCATTCAATATAAAGACTCTACAGTAAAAAAAAAAAAAAATCCAAACAATGGGATAAAAACATTTATGTAGGGTATATTCTCTAACGCACTGCAATAATGATTTTTAAAAAACATGTTCTCGGTTAAAACACAAACTCAAAAACACAAGACAGCTATTGTGTCAGAAAAGATTTCTTTTTGAATAAGGATAAACCTTGTACATATATAATACAATATTGTAAATGAAAAATTATTTACATTTGTAAATTCTTCTTTTTTAATCTTCACACTGGCTAGTTTTGTCTATGAATATGTACTGTTATTGCTGCTTTATTGTCGTCCATTTAGGAAAATGGTTCCTGTTTAGAAAATGATAAATAATTTAACCGTTTTTTTCTTTTACTTGGGAGCGAAGCGCCAATATCGTCATTTTCTCCCCTTTTTGTAGAAAACCATGAAAAGGAAACTACAAATATCAATTTGTTTGAGTGTAAAAACAACTATAAAATGTGCCAATTTAAGGTCTGTCAAAGTCACAAACTCAGTGTTAGTCTCTCAATAACATTGCCCTTTCTAATGTTGGTTAAGGCTTCAACATAATGCCCTCTTCACTAGTCATAGATGTCCACCTTTGGATAGGCAGACCAGATCATGTAAAACTGGTATGACATCCTTATCTACAATCAAAATTAACCTTATAATACCGCATCGCTATGGTACATACGTTTTCTGTTGATACCTATAATTGTTTTTGACATGCATATCTCTGAAAGAGCATTTCTGAATGAATTACAGATATTATTGTTTTTTTAGCAGTTAAAAGTAATTCAATAGTTTTTTGTTGATAATGTAGAGTAAATGTAATTACTGCCGTAAACTGCAATAGCTTCATCTTGTGACTTGAGCAAGGTAGTCAAGTCAGGCCTGTCGAGAGGGATAGTGCTGAGAGGAGGGAGAATGTTCTAGATACTCCCCTCGAGAGTGCAAAAAGAAAGTATCCCCTCCATTGACAGTGTCTGCACTGTGTGATAGGCTTGACATCTGCACTGTGACGGGAATGACATCCCGTGGTGGAGTTGACTCTGAGCATGTCCCTATGGGCCAGCTACAATTACTTCATCGCCAGTGTTCCTGATCTGGAAACCATCTGCCCACTTTCAGGCACTTGAGGTTGTCCAGCATTGCGTTTGAACTTGTGTTGTGTTTTGGGGTGTACTTGTGAAGTAGTTCTTCTTCTGATCTATGTAATAAACAAAGTTTAGTTTGCTTTAAAAATTAGGTTTTTTTCTTCTTTTAAAAATACATGTTTGCTGTATATTGCATAACACAATAAAACCCTTACATGTACAGTATCAATGCCCAATAATGACTATATGTATGGTAAACCTTCTCAAATGTCATGCATATGAAAGAAAATATGAGTTTTCGATTGGAAAAACAGACAAGCAATAAAAATATCCCACATTAAAAACAACAACAAGAACATCAACAACCAAAGGAAAATGGCATAAACACAACGTACATTCGGATTGCATTGTACCCACTGTGTATTTGGAGCAATATTAAATGTATTTTTTAATTAATCATGAATTTCTCCCAGGTAAACAAGTGAGCAATGTGTCTTCGGACTCTAACAATCACTGCTTTTCCATGACTGGTCAAACAGCTCTGTTTAACACCTTGGAACTTCGATGAATCATTGGCGTATTAATAAATACCAAAAATGGAGGAGAGATGGGCACTCGAAGACATTCTGTGTTTTGCAATATTACGTCCCACTATCTTTCTATTTTGAGGAGTGTCAACTGATTAAACAGCCAAAGGGGTATAATTAGTTCCAAAAAATGATTGAAATGACATTTTTCAACAGCCCAAACTGTATCAGCAAGCAAGCGTGTACACCCCTTTTCTCTCTCATTTTATTTACAATATTTTGTCTTAAACACATGAATACATTGCATTTAAATGAGTTGCATATAATTAACAAAATGCTCACTTGGATTTATATTGTTCTTGTCATGGATATGTCCTCTCCAATGGAAGATTGAAGACAATAGTGGGAGTATAATGCATTATAACAGTATTTTGTTATGACAAAGTGCGATTTATAATTGTAACGTAAAAAAAACATATCTATATTTACATAACATAATTTAATTAAAAATAACATTTTGTGGTTCTGGCTAAAGGTGCCACTTCCAGCCCTAAAATCATAATATTCAAATGTTTAATTTTTTTATCTTAATTTGAGCAAGTCATGTCAACTCTCGGTAATCAAATGAAAAGGAGGAAACACAGGCAAGCTAGTTTTAACCAACAGTCCCAGGGAAACTGACAGAGGTCTGGGCTTCAGATTGCACCCAGATCCAAATTGATCACAAAGTTTATCTTTATAAGTTCTTTACAAGTTCCAAAGAGATAAAATATCTAGTCCAATGCAATCCTCCTCACCTCTCCCATAGTAAACATGATGTATTTCTGGAATAGTACAAAAAAAAAAAAGATCAAACTTTTCCTCGGTGGATTGCAATGGCCTGCTCTACACACCGACGAACCATGGTGGTACTGGTGGTAGTTTGTCTTGCTTGTTGTCTGTTAATATATTTTGTATATCTTATTTTTAAGCTCCGATAGAACAAAGAATCAAAGATTTTTTTTTAAATATTTTTTTTATATCACTATGCACTCTTAAATAGCTTATAAAGTCATAAAATTATTTAACTTCTTCACGGGAAATGGAGTAGAAGTCCTGCTGGGGCACGTGGGCAGAGTCCAGTCCTCCTGCTCGGCTCGTCTGCCATTTTGAAAGCCCTCCATTTTGTTTCTAAACAGGCCAGTCTAATATCTTGTATTATTATCATGTTTTTTTCATCATAGAAAAGTCTGTATCCAAAATGCTCACCAGTTTTTGTCTCAGAGAAAATACAGGCACAACCATATTTTGTGCTATATTTTTTTCTTCTTCAGATTCAATTTTCAGTTTTTGGAGGAGAGGTGCGTTTCAGTGCTTGTCCTAGTAACACATACAGAGTTTGACTTGCTTTGTTTCTTGCTCCAAGGATGCACCCAAGCACTCATACATTTTTTGTGAGGATGGATACGTGCACATATAGAGGTTCGATATATCTGCGTTTCTCTATTTTGTCTCTGTTAACTCAGTCTCTCTAGTTGGGTTGGGTGGGGTGGGCGTAGTTTTGTTTTGGGGTGCTGATGGTGGGGGATTGGAAGGGGGTTGATGGTGGAAGGGGCTAGTTGTTGGCGGGGGTATCCTTGGTTGTCTTGTCCTGCTCCTTGGGCCACAGCTGCTGCTGCAGCTCCTTAACCACTCTCTCCAGGTGCTCCCTGGCCTCCCGTTCCAGCATTAGGTCTGCCCGGAGCTGCTCACGGTCTGCCTCGGCATGCTGGAGCTTCATTTGCAAGTCCTCGATCTGGAACAACAAAAAAACACTATGAAGGGTTGAGCTTAGGAACCAGACAATACACCTGCTTAGTGTGTCTACTTTCAGCATTTTATGTCTTTTTTTTTGTTTACTACCTAATATCATCTCTTTAACTCTTAAAACTTAAATCACACACACACACACAGCCAGTGTGACAGCAAGACGTCATACCCACATCCTTCCCCCCGCCATTGCAAACCTCTAAGCCTCTCCACTTCCTGACCCAGACACACAACAGTGAACTAGCGACACAGACCCAACTTAGCTGTCTCTCCAAATACCACAAACACTATAAACATTCACTCAAGTAAAGGCTTTTAAGACAGGGCTAGAAAGCAAATTGCTCTTTTTAGAGAAACCAGGACTCAAGGCCAGTGTACTTCTCTTTTGTTTTGTCTAATCTATATTTCCCATGATGCTTAAAAGGAACTACACGTCTCTTCCTGTTTCCTCTTTAGGCTAGCACTTATCTTGTGTCTGTGCTCTTTGGGTTACACCCATATGTTTTCGACCACGCAGAAGGAACGTTTTTTTTCTTACCTAGTTGACTTTGAGCGCTTAACCTTGGTGTTAGACAGAAATGCTGCAATTACTTTCAGGGATAGCCTCAGCTTCAGAGTGTTTATGTAATCGGACTACAGACACTTTGACTATGGCCTCTTCTCTGTCTGGGTTTGAGTAGCCTATGGTGTGTGTGTCCTCACCTGTGCCGAGTACTTGGCGCGCAGGCGGCCCGCCTCGCAACCCTTGTCACACACTCGGAGCTGCCGGGCCTGCTCCAGCTCCCTCTTCAGACGCATGCGTGACTCATTAGCCTCCTTCATCTTCTTCTCGCTCTCAGCACGCAAGCGCTCAATCTCCTTCCTCAGGTTCCGCTTGGCCTCCGTGGCCTCCCTGAGCTTCTCTTTCTTAGCCACCCGCAAGAACTCCAACTCCTATGGGACAAAGTTGACGTAAACATTAGGATGAGCTAACTAGCAGTAGCATTACTGAGTTACCATTAGCGTGTACAGGTTAGCAAAAGCAAATTAGCATTAGCCTACAGAGGAAGAGTTGGCATTACATGTAGTCAGGGACGCTAAACCAGACAACAAGCTAACTGTTGACATTGCACCTGAGGAAACCCTGTTGAACTTTGAATCCTCTGAATCTCATAGTGAACTCCTGGTAAACAGATAAAGAGATAGCATTAAATTATTTTATAAAAGTTCAAACTAACAATGAAAGTTTAACATTAAGTCTGTTGAAAACGTTCTACTGCACAATGTACCATGTTATAATACATACAGTTGAAGTCGGAAGTTTACATACACTTAGGTTGGTGTCATTAAAACATGTTTTTCAACCATTCCACACATTTCTTGTTAACAAACTATAGTTTTGGCATGTCGGTTAGGACACCTACTTTGTGCATGACACAAGTCATTTTTCCAACAATTGTTTACAGACAGATTATTTCACTTATAACTCACTGTATCACAATTCCAGAAGTTTACATACATTAGGTTGACTGTGCCTTTAAACTGCTTGGAAAATTCCAGAAAATGATGTCATGGCTTTAGAAGCTTCTGATAGGCTAATTGACATCGTTTGAATCAATTGGAGGTTTACCTGTGGATGTATTTCAAGGACTACCTTCAAACTCTGTGCCTCTTTGCTTGACAAAAAAATACATTGTAGACCTCCACAAGTCTGGTTCATCCTTGGGAGCAATTTCCAAATGCCTGAAGGTACCACGTTCATCTGTACAAACAAGAGCACGCAAGTATAAACACCATAGGACCACGCAGCCGTCATACCGCTCAGGAAGGAGACACGTTCTGTCTCCTAGAGATGAACGTACTTTGGTGCGAAAAGTGCAAATCAATCCCAGAACAACAGCAAAGGACCTTGTGAAGATGCTGGAGGAAAAAGGTACAAAAGTATCTATATCCACAGTAAAACGAGTCATATAATCGACGTAACCTGAAAGGCAGCTCAGCAAGGAAGAAGCCACTGCTCCAAAACCGCCATAAAAAATCCAGACTACGGTTTGAAACTGCACATGGGGACAAAGATTGTATTTCTGGAGAAATATCCTTTGGTCTGATGAAACAAAAATAGAACTGTTTGGCCATAATGACCGTCGTTGTGTTTGGAGGAAAACTATCCCAACCATGAAGCACGGGGGTGGCAGCATTATGTTGTGGGGGTGCTTTGCTGTAGGAGGGACGGGTGCACTTAACAAAATAGATGGCGTCATGAGGAAAGAAAATTATGTGCATATATTGAAGCAAGATCTGAAGACATCAGTCAGGAAGTTAAAGCTTGGTCGCAAATGGGTCTTCCAAATGGACAATGACCCCAAGCATACTTCCAAAGTTGTGGCAAAATGGCTTAAGGACAACAAAGTCAAGGTATTGGAGTGGCCATCACAAAGCCCTGACCTCAATCCTATAGAAAATAAAATCTTTATTTGTCACGTGTGCCGAACAATACAGTGAAATGCTTACTTACAGGCTCAAACTAATAGTGCAAAAAAGGTATTAGGTGAACAATAGGTAGGTAAAGAAATAAAACAACAGAAAAAAATACAGGCTATATACCTTAGCGAGGCTACATACAGACACCGGTTAGGCAGGCTGATTTAGGTAGTATGTACATGTAGATATGGGTAAAAACTTCTTCGGGCTGCAATCCCGTTACCGGGATCGATATGACAACAGCCAGTGAAAGTGCAGAGCGCCAAATTCAAACAACAGAAATGTCATAATTAAAATTCCTCAAACATACATGTGTCTTATACAATTTTAACGGTAATCTCGTCGTTAATCCCTCCAAAGTGTCAGAGTTCAAATAGGCTTTACAGCAAAAGCACCACAAACGATTATGTTAGGTCACCACCAAGTCACAGAAAAATTCAGCCATTTTTCCAGCCAAAGAGAGGAGTCACACAAAGCACAAATGGAGATAAAATTAATCACTAACCTTTGATGATCTTCATCAGATGACACTCATAGGACTTCAAGTTACACAATACATATATGTTTTGTTTGATAAAGTGCATATTTATATAAAAAAATCTCAGTATACATTGGCGCTTTACGCTCACTTGTTCCAAAAACATCCGGTGATGAGAGCCACATCATTTTACAGAAATACTCCTTATAAATGTGGATGAAAATACAATAGTTAGACATGGAAATATAGATATGCTTCTCCTTAATGCAACCGCTGTGTCATATTTCAAAAAATCTTTACGAAAAAAGCAAACTATGCAATAATCTGAGTACAGCTTTCAGACAACAAAGCAGTCAAAAAGATATCCGCCATATTGGGTAGTCAACAGAAATAGCATTATAAATATTCCCTTACCTTTGATGATCTTCATCAGAATGCACTTTGAGGAATCCCAGTTCCACATTAAATGTTTGATTTAGTTCGATAATGTCAATAATTTATGTCCAAAGAGCTACTTTTGTTAGCACATTTGGTAAACAAATCCAAAGTCATGAAGCGCGTTCCCTAGTTTTAGTCGAAATGTCAAAAGGTTCCGTTCCTGTCCGTAGAAACATGTCAAACAATGTATGGAATCAATCTTTAGAATGTTTTTAACATAAATCTTCAATAATGTTCCAAACGGAGAATTCCATTGTCTTCAGAAGTGCGATGGAACAGAGCTCCCTCTCATGTGAACGCGCATGGTCAGCTCATGGCAGACCTGACTCATTCCTCTCTCATTCAGTCCCACTTCACAGTAGAATCATCAAACAAGTTTCTAAAGACGGTTGACATCTAGTGGAAGCCTTAGAAAGTGCAACATAACCAATATCCCACTGTGTATTCAATAGGGGCTGGGTTGAAAATCAACCAAACTCAGATTTCCCACTTCCTGTTTGGATTTCTTCTCAGGTTTTTGCCTGCCATATGAGTTCTGTTATACTCACAGACATCATTCAAACAATTTTAGAAACTTCAGAGTGTTTTCTATCCAATACTAATAATATGCATATATTAGCATCCAAGCTACTCAATACTGCCCCTGCAGCCATAAGAAGTTAAAGTGACTATGCATATATGATGAACAGAGAGTAGCAGTAGCGTAAAGAGGGGTTGGCGGGTGGTAGGTGGCGGGACACAATGCAGATAGCCTGGTCAGCCAATGTGAGGGAGCAATGGTTGGTCCAATTGAGGTAGTATGTACATGAATGTATAGTTATAATGATTATGCATATATGATAAATAGAGAGTAGCAGCAGCTATAATTCTTTTTTTTTAAAGCGTAAAAGAGGGGTTGGGGGGGGACAATGCAAATAGTCCGGGTAGCCATTTGACTACCTGTTCAGGAGTCTTATGGCTTGGGGTAAAAACTGTTGAGAAGCTTTTTTGTCCTAGACTTGGCACTCTGGTACCTCTTGCCATGCCGAGCAATTGCAGTACCAGGCAGTGATGCAACCAGTCAGGATACTCTCGATGTTGCAGCTGTGGAACCTTTTGAGGATCTCAGGACCCATGCCAAATCTTTTTAGTTTCCTGAGGGGGAATAGGTGTTGTCGTGCCCTCTTCATGACTGTCTTGGTGTGTTTGGACCATTCTAGTTTGTTGTTGATGTGGACACCAAGGAACTTGAAGCTCTCAACCTGCTCCACTACAGCCCCGTCGATGAGAATGGGGGCGTGCTCGGTCCTCTTTTTCCTGTAGTCCATAATCATCTCCTTTGTCTTGGTTACTTGTGGGATAGGTTGTTATTCTGGCACCACCCGGCCAGGTCTCTGACCTCCTCCCTATGGGCTGTCTCGTCATTGTCGGTGATCAGGCCTACCACTGTTGTGTCGTTTGCAAACTTAATGATGGTGTTGGAGTCGTGGGTGAACAGGGAGTACAGGAGGGGACTGGGGAGCTCCAATGTTGAGGATCAGCGTGGCAGATGTGTTACTACCTACCCTCACCACCTGGGGGCGACCCATCAGGAAGTCCAGGATCCAGTTGCAGAGCGAGGTGTTTAGTCCCAGGATCCTTAGCTTAGTGATGAGCTTTGAGGGTACTATGGTGTTGAACGCTGAGCTGTAGTCAATGAATTGCATTCTCACATAAGTGTTCCTTTTGTCCAGGTGGGAAAGGGCAGTGTGGAGTGCAATAGAGATTGCATCATCTGTGGATCTGTTTGGGCGGTATGCAAATTGGAGTGGGTCTAGGGTTTCGGGGATAAATGGTGTTGATATGAGCCATTACCAACCTTTCAAAGCACTTCATGGCTACGGACGTGAGTGCTACAGGTCTGTAGTCATTTAGGCAGGTTACCTTCGTGTTCTAGGGCACAGTGACTATGATGGTCTGCTTGAAACATGTTGGTATTACAGACTCAATCAGGGACATGTTGAAAATGTCAGTGAAGACACCTGCCAGTTGGTCAGCACATGCCCAGAGCACACGTCCTGGTAATCCGTCTGGCCCCGCAGGCTTGTGTATGTTGACCTGTTTAAAGGTCTTACTCACATCGGCTACGGAGAGCGTGATCACACAGTCATCCTGAACAGCTGATGCTCTCATGCATGCCTCAGTGTTGCTTGCCTCGAAGTGAGCATAGCTCGTAGCTCGTCTGGTAGGCACTGGGCAGCTCGCGGCTGGGCTTCCCTTTGTAGTCTGTAATAGTTTGCAAGCCCTGCCACATAAGAAGAGCATCGGAGCCGGTGTAGTGTGATTCAATCTTAGCCCTGAATTTTTTTCCCCCAGGTTGCACATTTAACATGTTGATGGAAATTTGGTAGAACTGATTTAAGTTTCCCTGCATTAAAGTCTCCGGCCACTAGGAACGCCGCCTCTGGGTGAGTGGTTTCCTGTTTGCTTATTTCCTTATACATCTGACTTAGTGCCAGCATCTGTCTGTGGTGGTAAATAAACATCCACGAAAAGTATAGCTGAAAACTGTGGCCTGCAATTTATCACAATATACTCTACTTCAGGCGAGCAAAATCTAGAGACTTCCTTAGATTTTGTACACCAGCTGTTGTTTACAAATGTGCACAGACGACCCCCATCCGTCCGTCTTACCGGAGTGTGCTGTTCGTTTGTGGGAAGAACTGAAAAACCGTGTGCGAGCAAGGAGGCCTACAAACCTGACTCAGTTACACCAGCTCTGTCAGGAGGAATGGGTCCAAATTCACCCAACTTATTGTGGGAAGCTTGTGGAAGGCTACGGTTGACCCAAGTTAAACAATTCAAAGGCAATGCTACCAAATACTAATTGAGTGAATGTAAATTTCTGATGTAGGAAATAAAATCTGAAATAAATCATTCTCTCTACTATTATTCTGACATATCACATTCTTAAAATAAAGTGGTGATCCTAACTGACCTAAGACAGGGAATTTCTACTAGCATTAAATGTCAGGAATTGTGAAAAAACTGAGTTTAAATATATTTGGCTAAGGTGTATGTAAACTTCCAACTTCAACTGTAGTTGAACAAGTCAAGTGGTTTCGGTCAAGGGATGCAAAGTTAAGAACGTGTAGCCTAGCTACTGATACATTCATAGGCAGGTCACCAAATAGAGCTTTCCTCCATATACTGTACATGTACCTAGAATTCCTATTTCAATACGCCACAGCCCACAGGGTTTACTATAGGGATGGGTGAGGTCCTCTGAGTGAAGGGTTAAGGAGATGAGGGGGCGAACAGATGTGAGGTTTCCTTCCTCTTTGAAACTGAGAGACTAAGAGATTTATCTCTCTCTGTGTGTATATGTGTGTGTGTATATAGAAACACCCTTCTCATGGGAACCTAACTGCCAGGACAAGCATGTCTGTCGTCAAGCTTTGTTAGCTATTTCGTAAAAGTATGATTAAAAGGACAGAAAGAAAAAATCCCCCGTTCTACTTGCTCAATTTACAAAATGTCCTATTTGGTCACTTAAGTGGAACTTTTGAATAATGTTCCATGTCGGAGGATGCATGTTGTGTACCTTCACACACACACACACACAGTTGTCGTTTGTTTAAAAAATCGTTTCTTTCCAATACCAAAATAAAAATGGAAGTCTGCTCCGACTGCTTTTGCAGCAACATCCGTTTAAAATGTTTTTGCCAAGTCATGGTGTAAGCCGCCAGTCATCTGAGTTCTTAACATTTTGCCCTCCGTCTGGCACTTAGAGTTTGAGGAAACTAAGACAAACTGGCATAAGAATAGGGCTAAAACCTAGACATTAGCCCTGGGAGTTGTCAAATCTTAGCCAAGGTTCCCCATCACACAGGGATAGTTCATCAACCTGTCTCTGCAATTCTATATATTTTATATTTTATAAATATTTATGGATATTTGATTAAATATACACTGAGTGTACAAAACATCAGGAACACCTGCTCTTTCCATGACATAGACTGGCCAGGTGAATCCAGGTGAAAGCTATGATCTCACGTGTCAAATCCACTTCAAACAGTGTAGATGAAGGGGAGGAGACAGGTTAAAGGAGGAATTTTAAGTAATTTAACAATTCAGACATGGATTGTGTATGTGTGACATTCAGAGGGTGAATGGGCAAGGCAAAAGATTTAAGTGCCTTTGAACGGGGTATGGTAGTAGGTGACAGGTGCACAGGTTTGAGTGTGTCAAGAACTGCAATGCTGCTGGGTTTTCCACGCTCAACAGCTTCCCGTGTGTATCAACAATGGTCCACCAACCAAAGGACATCCAGCCAACAACTGTGGGAAGCATTGGAGTCAACACCTTGTAGTCCATGCCCTGACGAATTGAGGCTGCTCTGGGGTCAAAAGGGGGGTGGGGTGCAATTCAATATTAGGAAGGCTTTCCTAATGTTTAGTATACTCAGGGTACATGAATTGGGATATAGGATAGTTGATTGATGGGTCTCTGTACCTGTTGGAGGCTGCGTTTGGCCTGCAGAGCTGAGCCAAGCTTTTCCTCCTGTTTCACCCTCATCTTGACGATCTCATGCAGGAACTTCTCCTTAGACTCCTTGGAGTCCAGCCCGCTGTCCAGCGCCTGCCTCAGGGTCTCCAGCTCCGACTCAAGACCCCCGGCCCCGGGTACATCGGGGGCCAACACCACTGCCACTGCTGCTGCTGCTACCCCAGTGAAAGGGCCACCCTCTGGGGTCAATACAGCCGACGTCAATGTACACACTGGGCCCTGTGCGCCAGGCGAGCTCAGGTCCTTAGCCGAGCTGGAGGAGGTGAAGGATGGGGAGGAGAGGGAGGAAAGGGACGAAGTGACTGGGGAAGGAGAGGATAGAGAGAGAGTAATGTTAAGATTTGAGTCAGAGAAAGAGGTTTTCGGCTGTTGACAAACTTAATCTTAAACATGACATGTTTCTGGGATACTCACATTCCTCTCGGCTCTCCACCTCAATCTCAACCTCTGAGTCCTCCTGTGGGGGCTTGCTGGCTGCTGCTGATGGGGGGCAGAGGGGCTCAGGGCCTGGGTGCGGGAGCTCCACGGTGGCCATCCTCTTCCGGGGCCTGGAGATGGCCCCTTCTCCTGGGGCCTCCCTGGCGCTGGGGTGGAAGGTGCTGGGCACGGACGGGGACAGCGGCCCCGCCTTTGCCGGGGGGAGGGGTGTGAGGGCAACGTTTGGGGCAACGGCACTCTCCATCGTCTTGAAGTTGTAGAAGCTAAGAGGGAGAGAAAGAAAGAGAGAGGAGGATGTCAGAGGTGGTTGGTTTTTAGGTGTTTTTGGTTGGACTACAGGGAAAGAATTTGAATGCTGCAGATGCTTTGACAGTGAGCTAACAATGAGCATGCGTGATACTTTATGTCACAATCCAAAACGTCTGTTAGATATTCACTCCTACTAAGTGAAAAATTGTGAATGTAATGTGTGAATGTAATGTGTGTATTATGTGCTTATGTGTGTGTGGTGATTCACTCCGAGTGGGTGCACACTTTTGAGTGTGTGTGAGTGGTGCCGTGTGGGAGGTGGCGGTACAGTCAGCTCTACCCCCTGACCTCAGCCCACCCAGACAAGCCGGTGGGCCCTCCTGATCGTGAGGCATTCTGGGAGGGAGCACCTCCGTGACATAGGAATGAGCGCACAATTCCCATCCAAAATGGCTGCCGTGGTTGTACTCTCAAAGCAACCAAACTGTTGCTGCTTTTAAACAGTGGGGTTTTTACATTGTTTTAGAGCAGGGGTGTTGAACACATTTTGTCCCGGGGGGAGCATTCGGTCTTCACCCAAGTCCGGAGGGACGCTCTGAAAATTGGTTATATTTCCTTGCCGTTGAAACTTGGAAAAAAATAGTCTCTCTATCCATGTGTTTTATTTTATTTTTTGCTCCCTGACTGTCAATAAATAAACTGTATGAATGTAGGTTCAATGACTGTGCACAGTGATTATTAACGAGCTGGACAGTCAAGAAACTGTGTGAATATTGGTCCATAATCATTTCTACACAGTTTCGATTTGGTTGTAGTGATTTTAAAGTATATTGAGTCATTTTAAAGTATTTTAACTCTAACCACCCACGGGCTGGATTGAACACCCTCGCGATGTTTGATACCCCTGTTTTAGAGGCTTGGATGATTGACGTGTGTTTAAAGCATGGACTTGGTGTACTATGTCGACATGTGTGTTTCTTCAGGGTAGTGTGCTGTTGTTTGTTGTTGTGCGTATGTTGAGCTCACCTGTCTCTCAGTGCAGCCAGAGGGCGGTTGGGCGTCTCTTTGTCCCCAGCCGAGAGGTTAGGGGACCAGGGCCTGAAAGCCGAGGGTCTCTGTCTGGGCTGGATGCAGTTGAGCCCCGTATTGTCTGAAGCCGAGAGGGATCTTAACCAATCGGGTTGCTTCTCTTTCTCAGCGGACAGGGGCAGCGATGGGAAGTCTTCATGTTTAGACTTCTTGGCTGGGATGGGATCTGATGCCTGGGGAGGGAAAAGAAGGGAGAGAAGAGAAAATGGCATGTAAGATAATTTGTAGGGCAATTTTAGAAGTACAAGGTCAAATCTATGTTCTATTCAGAGACCGGACATTTCCTTTGTCCAGCGGATGGCAATTTGAGCCGCACCGCCTGCTTGGCATCCTCAATGGCCTACCAGTCTCTAATGCCAGTGAACTGAAAATGCATCCAGAGGTGTAAGATGGCTCTCACCTGTGTGTGTGTGTGTGTGTGTGTGTGTGTGTGTGTGTGTGTGTGTGTGTGTGTGTGTGCGTGCGTGCGTGAGCCCAAATCAACGATTAACTCCTCGAAACAGGTGTCACAGAAAAGGCGTCTGACAACTGGGATTATAAGTGTGTGTAAATTTAGGAGTGGTGTTGACTGTGTGTGTGTGTGTATTTGCTATAGTTGGGAGTGCTTGAGGGTTATTATAGTGTTAGACAACACAAGACGGAAGCCTCAACTCTCACACTGGAGCTTGCAAGCCCTTCTTAACCAGCTGGTATATTGCCATACTGTATGACCCACTTATAAGTTATACAGAGACTGTTTGACTGAGGTTGAGCTTGTTTTGGTCAAACAACTATCAACAGTGACAGCTTTTGAGCGGTGTTGCAATAATGTTGACACTAAGATAGGCTATATTGCTTCAAACACTTACAGTACACACACACGCGCTCACACTCACACACACAGTCTGCACACGCCAGTACTCCAGACAATTGTACTACAGTGTATTTCAGCAGAGGTGAGACGTCTCTCTCTATCCCTTTCTCTCTCTCTCTTTCTCTCTCTCTCTTTCTGTCTCTGAGCTGAGGGAGTCTTTAAAAAGCAGACAAGGGCAGGTCTGTGTTCCGGACTGCCATGACCTCAGCCTCTCCAAGCTGTGGCTGTCACTAGTCTCCCCCGCCCCCCGCAACCCTCCTCACTGCAAGTCTCTGTCTCTCCTCTTCTTCCTTCTCTCATTCTCTCGAGCCAACCAATAAACGTAATGCTGTGTATCCTTTACTACTATCTTGCTTGAAAAAGAGATACACATGTTTTTTGCAAATGCTAATAGTTGTACCGAGAGTGAATGACAACAGAGCATCTGGAAATGATATAGAAATATATAATAGCTATATAATTTCACTCCCTCATCATTAGCATCATAACACAAACCAAACCTTATGTCACAATTGCTGATTGTAATATATTGTTGTACACAAGAACAACATTAGAGAGCCCAAATCTAGCATTCGTTATATCACACGTGATGTTTGGCCACAGACAGACAATAGCCTATCGTTACAAAATCGACTCAAATGATTGAGAACGTGGAACTAGGACATAGGAAGAAAAGACACTTTGGAATATTGGGACGTGGCCAATGTCTCTGAGAGGAGCAGATGTCTTGCTTCCGTCTACCTGACCACCTAACCAGGGCTCTGCGTGTGCGTGTGTGCGCGTGTGTACGTACGTACTCTGGACGCGTGCCAAGGTCTTCCAGACCAAACAGGAAATGCTGGGGGCAGTGCTTTGTGGAAGGAAGTGAAATCTGAAGGACGGGCCGAGGTGAATCGTAACACTGCTGTCTCCCAACGTATTGTCTCACACACACCCCAACACTAACTGTGTGTGTGTCTGTACGTGTGGTGTGTCCTACACAAGGTGGGACACATCTACTTTTATTAGAAAGCCAACAGCCCTATGCTGATAAGCCACTGCGTTGCAACAGGATTGCCAATACCACCGATTATTAGAATAACTTCAGAGACAGAAAATCTCCTGGCTTGGGCTGCAAATGTGGGGCAAGAGTACATGCTTGTATAACAAGAGTGAGGTGGAAGAAAGGGAGGGGCAAGGCTTGTTTTTATGATCCTGTCTGGATTACACAGCGTAGACAGGATGTCACACTCAAATATAAGGCCTTTGATTAGCCAAGTTGTGTGAGAGACATGCCCAGGCGAGTTTCGGCTCACTGAAAATACCCGCTTTTGAAATCTCACACCTCGGTGGAGTCATAGTATCTGCACCCCCACCGCCTAGGAATAACCCGGGGTTGAGAGCGTGACAAAGCCTTTTCTCATGAGGGATGGCTGGGTGGATGGAGGTAAGGGGGGAGAAAATAGAGAGAGAGAAGATAGAGACAGTAGTGGGTAATGCTCAGCTGCCAGGAAGCTCTCCGGATGAGTGTGTGGCATGCATGTCTGCCAGCGTGTTTGTCTGCTCATGTGGGTGGGGCACGTCACACTCTGTCAGTCACACTCAGTCAAGGTCTATGTGCCCTATATGAAACTCTTCAAGTTCTTCTGTCTGCTAGCTATCACAGTGTGGTACACCAATGTAGCATCCAGCTCAGCACAGTCAAACACTCATGCTATGGCTAGCTAGCGCTGAGGCTAACACTAGAGCAGACGAGGAAGCAAAGGTCACCTCTGGCCACACAGGCTCTTACTCAGACAACTCCATGTCTGAGCCCTCAATGTTACACATCCAATGAGGGTTTTGGATGTTACAGAGCCAATCAAATTCCTAGTAAGTTAGAGAATTGCTTGATTCTGGGGGGTGACTTGGCAATTTTGGTGGGAGGATAATTGTCAGATCTAAAAAGGCTTGAAAAAAATCCTCCTCGCCGAAAAAGCCCAGGCTTTGTGGTACAGTGGATAGACGGTCTGTTTTCTCAAGAGGTAGAACTGACACTCCCATGACACAATCTGTCATTTTCATTGCTCTCTCCCTCGGTCTCTGTCTCTCACTGTCCCTGCCTCCCTCTGTCTGTTTGTCTGTCTCAATTCAACACTGCATTTCTTGTGACACAGATTACAGGATGTCCTCTCCAAACAAGCAGAATTCCATTCAACAAAAGCAAGCAAGCAAATCCAAGCTAGAATGAAGAAAAAAAGTCCCGACAACACAGGGAGGTAAACAAACAAACTGTCGGGGGTAAACAGTCAACCATATCTCAACCCAATTAAAAAATGTCCATCTCAAGATCAAAATGAAACCAAATTGCTGCAACTCTCGGACAATGCGGTTCAATGTCATACTCTGGTCTTATTCTGGTCCGGTTTCAACTATACGACATCTTGGTTGTCTAGGCAAACCCTGACCGTGACATTGACCGCGTGAATGAGGTCACTTCCTGTTTGGCCTGCCGACCTCACTTCCACGTTGAGTTTGCGGCCTGAGTGTGAAACCGTGTCAACAGTGTCAGTGACGTGGTTGTGTCAGAGAGAAGAATGGCCCGTGGCGCTAGATTATGTATATGTGGCACCAAACATGTTGTGTTAGCTAGTGCAAAGCTAACATCCTCTCAGACTAAGGGGAAATTAAAGTCTCTAACTATCGAGTCCCACCCTGCCTGTGACCTGTCTTTGACCTCCTCGCTGGAGGGGCCACACTGTGACTGCAGGAAGGGAGGGCCTTCCTGGAAATTAGCCTAGCACCTTGTCTAGTGTTCGCTGCTAGCTCGCAGAAGGACATGAAGCGAGAGATGTCTCACTGCGCCTTAACCGCAGAAACCTAAAGTCTACATCTGCTGGCAAACAAACAGGCGTCAGACAACACGTTTCCGTGAAAATGTGATTAAAACACACACACACACCTGTGTCTCTGTGCTCGGTGAGGTAAATAACTATAAACAGGTTTTTGAGTTACAGCAACACAAGCTCAACACTGCAGACTAGGCTCAATTTCATCTTAAGTGTCTACTCTATACTATAATTATTTAAATATCTAAGTCCGGTGCAACTGGATATGTGCATTTTGGAGATTCTACTTTTCTTCGCATTGCTGACTAAACTTGAAAGTACGTAATTTAGTATTCACTTTGATATACCGAGGAACACTTTCTCTGTGCTCAGCAGTTAAGTGAGTATGTTTAGTCCTTCTAGTTGGGCTGCTGTATAGAGAGGGTGTATTCAGTTGTTGATTGAATATCCCTGTTCTAAGGCAGTCATGTTCAAAATATACAGCCAGGGAATTACTGACACGTTTCTGTGTGCGCGCGTGTGTGAGCGTGCGCGCGTGTGTGAGCGTGCGCGTGTGTGTGAGCGTGCGCACGTGTGTGAGCGTGCGCGTGTGTGTGAGCGTGCGCGCGTGTGTGAGCGTGCGCGCGTGTGTGTACTAGTAGCAGCAAGGGGTGAGACGAGAGGCATATGTTCAGGTAGCTGACTTCTGTAGTGAGAGGGGTCAGCATCTGTACTACCTTTACATACACACAAACACCCTCATCTAGCAACCCCATCTCTTTTCATACGAGAAAAAAACAGCCCAATTCCACAACTTAACCTTAACCTGCAACTTCAACCTCCAACGGTCCTAGCCATCCCTTATCAAATCAAATCTGATTGGTCACATACACATATTTAGCAGATGTTATTGCCGGTGTAGAGAAATGCTTGTGTTCCTAGCTCCAACAGTGCAGTCATTTCTAACAATACACACACATTGTAAAGTAAAATAATGGAATATATAAATATCATGTAAGTCCAACGTTAAGACTTTGCTCCTGACAGCATTCTCTCAGTCTCCACGTCCTTATGGAAGGACAATGTTGATAACTTTCAGAAAATACAGACTACAGAACATAGTTGTCTTTTTTTATATGGCTGATGCACTTTGGGCTTTCCCAGAACAGAATGCGGTCTGGTGTTGTTCCTCCTCAACTGAGGTTTCCACTTCCAGGAAGAGTCCATGGGGACAGACATAACAGACCCTTCTACGTGGTTGTGCTCGGCTACATTAGGCTAGGCTAGAGGCCCAGGCTAGGGCCACCACAAAAAGGGGAGAACAGGCTAGCCAGCCGCAGCTAAATTAGGCTCAGGTCCCAAGGGGGCAGGAGTCTCACACACCCTAGCCACATCAGAGAGAGAGAAGGGGAGGAGGAGAGAGAAGGTGTCTGGGCAGATGGAAAGAGAGGGAGGGAGCGAAAGGGGAGAAGGGAAAGACTGAAGTAAAAGAAAAAGAGGCCAAATAACTACTGCGTGGCGAGGGATCATATTTAAGCAGACTACCGAAACTCTCCCTTAAATACAAATGTATGAGAGAGAAGCCAGAGAGAGAGAGGGAGAATGCGAGAGAGGGAGAGAGAGCAGTTAATGACTTTCCTTGTTCCACAGGCCTCCCATCATGCCTGAAAGTAACTGTCCAGTGACAATCTCACTTTTAAAAGTTAACATGTTGTTAACTCATAACTAAATAATGCGTATTTTTGTTGTGCTCCGATTACACGCAAGCGCCTAGTTCAGCAGTTTAAACATGATGACTTCAGCCTTATGTGAAAAACCTTACTAGCTAGCTAACGAGCTTTCCTCTTTTGTTAGTTAGCGACCTAGCCAACGTTAGCTCTCATTTGACTGGTATAATGTTACATTAGCTAGCTAACTACCTAGCTAATTAAAACAAAACCACATTCATTGGCTAGTGTAGAGAAATGCTATTTCTTATACAGGTGACCAAACTATTGTTAATATAGGGCTACGACTCAAAGTAAAGCCTGTGGGGTCCCCTACAGGATAGCTCCCGCATTACACTAATTGCCAAAACCAGCGCACACACACATAATCTCCTTTGTAGCTGAACATTGTGTGCCCGAAGAGGATTCTACGATGACGGACAGACAACTGAGCCAATGGCGGAAGACTACAGACTACACCCCAGCTGAACCAATCCAAAGATCCGATCTTCCAGAATCAACCTACTTTCTGTTCTATATATAAGTGATGTATTGATTGTAACGGTCTCTTTGCCTGCAGTTCCGTACGAACCAGCGGAGGAGCCGTATTTACGCTGTTCTAGATATCTTCACTCTGAATAAACTGTCGCTTGTCATACAATTTACCACCTTGTCTGAATCGATCCTTGACCGACTCGCCCGTCTACATATCTAATTTCTAACACTAGCTACCTTAATTTGCCTCTTCGTTGGCTAGCTAGCTTTCAGTTGACTGGTGTTAGCTAGATATAGCGGCTGGCTAACTGCTGGGCTTTGTACAAGCAAGCTAACGTTAGCTAACTAAAATATCTGTTTGCATTTATTGATTAACCTCAGCTTGAATACCACCATATAGCTAGCTATATAGAGTAGCCTAGGTTTGTTAGCATACACTTCAAATGACTGGCAGCAATACTCTTGAATTTTGGCAAAAAAATATGTTAGCATTGTCAGAATTTCTAAACAAAAAAGTGTCACAATGTTTCTTAACGGATTATTAAATTATCAATTTAATAAAAACTGTTGCACCCTACAAACTTAATCAATTCGTTTTTAAGTCCAATGATAACTTCATGGATGCTATAGTCTCGTTTTAATTCAACGTCTAGAATTTGAGCTAGGTACTATATGAAATACTCTTAAAACTCAACTGCTAACCACCCTGTTATAAAATCTGGTACGTGGATTTTTGGTAATGGACAGACGGATCATGACGAGAGACAGGGAGTGCGTTGTGTACCTCCAATCAAGTTGATTTGCGAATTTTCATTGAGATTGGTGTCATATTGGCTTATTTATAATGATAGGGAGATTTTAATTTAGCACTGAGCTTCAACCTATAACCAGAACAGGGTTGACTCATCCTATACTCATATGTGGCCAAAGCATACATTAAGAAAGAAAGAAAAGAGAAACACTTTATCTGAAAAACTTTTATCTGAAACAGGCTGTTTAAAAAATGCTTGCCATTTCCTCATAGAGGATTGACGTCATCCACCTGAGGAGGACGAGCTGTCCACTCAGCAGTCTACTCACATTAATATTTTTAATAACCAGTAGACGCCCTCACCATTCTGTTGTTGGGGTACGCCCACACCATTCCAACACAGAAAAGTTGCTTTTTAACACATATTGTAATTAATAGTACGTCATATTTCATAGAAATCTGGAAACACTGGAAAGTTACTTGAAGGCCTAGCAGAGAGCAGTGAACACACACCCACTCTGACACACACACAAAGACCTGGCATAGCACCAGTGCTTCAGAATAGTCTAAACCAGGTCGGAGAGTGAGAGAAAGAGGGAGAGTGAGAGAGGGAAAGGAGAGTGAGAGAGGGAAATTGGGGGGGGGCCTCCAAAAATTGGGGGGGGGAATAGTGCCTCCATTTCCTATGGCCAAATTCTTTGCTTTGGCAAAACTGTTTCCTAGATGGGAATAGTGCTAACATGAGACTGGTTCCCCTAAGCCAGAGAGGGCCATCGGCTCCACTGGAGGAAGGGCTGAAGCATGGGGGTGTCTCAACACCAGTGGGTAGTGGCCATGGTAAGCAAATACAGCTGGACTTTTCCATTCTCCATCCATATCTATAGCTAGATAATTCAATTGACTATATTTTAAAAGTTGTTCTAATCCCTGCCACACACTAATGGACAGTTTTATCGATCTGCCTCTGTGTGTGTGTGTGTGTGTGTGTGTGTGTGTGTGTGTGTGTGTGTGTGTGTGTGTGTGTGTGTGTGTGTGTGTGTGTGTGTGTGCATGCGCGTGCGTGTATGTGCATATCTCCTCCTTCCTGGCCATGAATGGAGAATAATTGTACTCCCCATCTTAATGATAACATGACTGACCATCAAGTAACAGAACACAACTCATGGATAATCAAACATGGTCATGTGGCCATGCCTTCTCACCATATCACAGTGCCATACTTCTCATAGCTATTGGGTGCTGTTGAGGCAATAGCTAGCCTAGAGAGAAGAAACAACATTTCTCAAAGGAATGCCGGACAATTTAGGTGGGGCTTCATTGCCGTGGGTTATGACAGGGCTTTAAAGTCCACTCCAGATAGTTTATTTGGCGTCAGAAGGCCTCCCCTTCATATGGATTATTCTGAGTGGGAATGGCAGAAGAGAACAAGAATGCCAGCCTTTACAGCCTCGTAAAGGCCTGCTCTGGTTAGGGAAAGGCTGAGCGGGACGGAGGAGAGGAATCCACTGAGGAAAACTAAGGCCCGTTTTCACAGGAGCAGATGTGGACAACAAGGCGAGGGGAACGGTGTGTGTGTTGGGGGCGGGGTGGGTGTACAGTTGAGCCTAGTGTGTGTGTGAAAGCGCACCCCCGTTTTTGTTTAGTTTAGTTTTTTTAACCTTTATTTATTTAGGCAAGAACTAATTCTTATTTCACAATGACGACCTACCCCGGTCAAAACCTCCCCTAACCCGGACGATGCTGGGCCAATTGTGCTCCGCCCTATGGGACTCCCGATCACGGCCGATTGTGATACAGCCCAGGGTGGAATCAGTGCCTGTAGTGACGCCTCTAGCACTGAGATGCAGTGCCCTCGGGGGCCGGTTGAGGTTGTATGGGATAGGGTTAAGCCGCATGGCTGAGTGAATACATCAATTGCAGTGAGGGGTGTGTGGGCATTGCATGCTCCAGCTGGCACGGATGCACACACACACCGCCAGTTTGATTTCCAAGTATTACTTACGGGGCAGTGGAACACCAGCGGGTACAGTGTTTTTGGGTGCTCAGGCTATTGCTGCACATGCCTCGACATGTGACGCCCTAAACCTACCACACACAGACAATCCCCAGAAAGCAGTGTGCAAGCTCCCACTGCTACAGACACACACACAGGCATGTTTACACACCTATGCCAAATTTCACACACACACACACACACACACACACACACACACACACACACACACACACACACACACACACACACACACACACACACACACACACACAAGCTGTGCCACACAAAAAAAGCAAACATGCCCACGACCACACTTCAAAGAGCTGCAGTGTGGGGTTAAGTTGTGGAGACAAGCCTTTACTCCATAACAATAAATCACAGATCTGAGGACCTAAAACTGACTCCCAACTGTTCCCAACTGCACTTCTATAGACACCCCAAACAAAACACACCATGGGGTGCCCTGCACTCACATAGATAACGTTAGGCCCCCTCTCAATACTTGAAAACAGGCATTTCTCCGTAATCCTCTTTTGAGGATTTTGCTGTTTGACAGAATACGGAAAGGTTTAAAGACAACTTCAAGGTAGAAAACCTATCACGTTAAATCAGTGATTGCAATGGGATAGGAGGAAGGAGGGATGCATGTCTCAAGTAGTTGAGACCAGCCACAGGACTTTCCCCATGCAGTGTGCCTATCTGTTGCTAACCTTGTTGTAACTGCTTTAAGTTATTGAACAGAGCTGCATTGACAACAGCTGAGCAGCAAGCTGCCTTTCTCTATGTGTGTGTGTCTGTCTGTGTGTTTGTGTGGTGCACTAAGGCCCAGGCATGGGGTGGGGAATTTAGTCAGGCTAGTTGTGAGGCAGCACAGGCTAGACATCACAATCCCCCCTCCCCTGTCTATAAGGCTAAAGCCCTTCCCTGGAGCCTGCCAATACCAGGGATAAGGACAGACGACCAATTACAATCTTAACCTCGATCGCCCGCACCCAAAGCCGCTTTGCTGCTTTCTCCTTTTTCCCTCTCTCTACAAATCTACCAAAGGGGGGAGCCGCCACACACAGAACCAGGAAGAGGAGACGTCGGCTCACTCTAGAGGGTGGTGGCCATTATAGAAGCAATAGAACAGAAGTAGTTCTGAAATGTAGGATCTGGATTGTTCTCTTTTTCTACAGCCACTATGGCTGCCTGTCCGTATAGCCCATCGCCTGCGCTACGTTTCAATATTCACACTGGCATACCACTTAGAATGTAATCCTTTACTTCATTGCAAGTGGTATGCTGGTATGAGTTTGGGATTTTGTGCCCATAGGGGCTGACTAAACTTGGTAGCTTGATTGTTTCTATTAGCTCCTATATGGAATTCGGCGTAAGGAAAGAGGACCTTTAAGCAATCACTTAGAGGTGGAGTGGTTTGTTGATGAAAGAGGTGGATATTGTGCCACATTGAATAGGAGTCAATGGACCTCGAGACACTGAGGATAATGAAAGGTATGAAAATGGTAAAAGGTGCGAGTAGAATGAAGGGTGAGTATTCTAGGGTTCTCAAGTAATCGTACTCACATCGAAGTAGCACTCGAGACCGATCCACGGCATTTATAAGGGGACTATTCATGTCAATATCAAGGTCCACAAGGAAGCTGGAGAAATTAGTGTATTTGTTTAAAATGTATGGGGTCTGTGTGTGTATAAGTAGTTTGTTTATTTGAACGTGAGTGTGTGTACGTAGGGTCCAATGTGCTAGAGTATTCCATGTAAAGGGTAGTTGTTTACCAACGGTTAAACTGCTGTCACTGTGATGCCATTCCAGAGTGTGTGACACTAGACAGACTGGGAGGCTAGCCCGTATTGAGTAGAGTGCAGGTCAAAGAGCAGGAACCCTTTCTCCCCTCTGCCGGCGGCAGAGTCTGAGCTGGAGAAGTCTGATTATTGCCATCTGGCATTGTCTGCCGTGTGTGTGTGTGTGTGTGTGTGTGTGTGTGTGTGTGTGTGTGTGTGCGTGCATGTGCATCTGTGTGTTGGACTGACTCTATGTCAGCGCCGGCCCTCATTTTCATAAGAAATCCTATAAATCCTCTCTCTACCTCCTTCTCCATAGCAACCCGGGGAGACACTCCGATTAAGCGGCTCCATCTCAGCCGGGCGCCCCCGTCCTTTTCATCTTTTAAAATTCTAATTGAGGACTCTTTTCAGAATGGAGCTTTTATGGCTTTTATGGGTCACCAAAGTCCCAGGCTCCCGTTTTTCCTACAGTTTTTCTGGTTCTTTCCGACGGATGTTGAGATAAAACCGGGGGCTGGATGTGGGATGTAGCGGGATTAGGCTCTTCAGGGATTGACCCCAGCCGAGCTGTCTGCTCAATCCTCTTGATTAAAACCGGGGAAGGTGTGATACGACAAACGGATCTCGTCGCGGTTTCCCGCCGGGCGCAACTAAGGTTAGGGCCTTATAGACAATCCTGAAAGAAAACATCCAAAACACGTGTGTGTGGGTCGGGGTTGGGGGAAGCAATGCTTCCCAGTCCTCACACACACAACTGTATAAGCCCTGAACCATCTGACACAGCAAGTTTTTCAGATCTCTAACACGCCAGAGAACGCATTTATCCTAGAAGAGAGAAGGGGGGGTCACTCTCCTTCCCTTTCGTCTTCTTCCTTCCTACGGGGCAAGGTAGGTTAGCCATTTTACAAACCGATTCAAGTCAGCCGTGGCGGTTGACGTATGGCAGCGAGCGAGCGCGACTCCCAATGCCGATTTGGGACACCCAGACTTCCTGAGACACAGCCACTCCTGTGGAGCGTACAGAAGGCGGACTGTGTTCACTGACGGACGTGTTTGTTGTAGTTGGGCATTCGGTGGGCCGCTCGGGGCTACGGTAATGAGCTTGCAGACATGCAGGTCAGTAGATGGACCACGCTGGGTACATCATCATCGGAGCAGGAGAAACAAGTTCTAATACATAGTAGGACTGACGTGGAGGACTCCATTATATAGAGAGGGACAAAACAAGGAAGGCGGAGGGGAAGGCTGAGTCTGGATGAAATGAACGGAGCATGCTGTGTTGAATTCCATAGTGACTGCAATGTATGGTTGTGCAGGAGAACAAGTGGGAGATGCAAAGAATAAGCTGTCAGAAAAGGTTTCAGAAAAATTACAGGGCCTTTGTGGGGGGAAACGTTGACAATGTGACGCATGTTTTCAGAGATAATTCGGATATCATGTCCATCGACTTCAATTACAATAAGAGATTTGGATTGTAGAAAATGGCACATTGTAATTCGGATATCATATCCTGTATGTAGAGTAGCCAATGTATTGCTGCTGTTCAGTTTAGCAGTTCACTGGTTATACACTTGCTTCCATAGAGCCAGCTTTTCCGCTTCCCTTCCCATTTAGACTGCAAGACAAGTCAATAGTGGAACAGCTGCAGCCACCCCTAGTCCTCCCCTCTCCTACCCAGAACAAACCCACCTAGGACAGGCAATCATATGTCAGTACTATAGCATTAGCACAAATTCCAACACTTTAAACGCAATGACAATGAGTGTGCTTGTCCACAACTGTCATGACAAAACACTCTATGTGATGGCCAGCCAGCTGTTTTCCATACCCTCCGACAGTCAAACACTATGGAAATGATGCGATGGGCAACTTTTGCATATAGTGGCCAGCTCCTGTGGTGCGAGGTTGGGGGGGGGGGCGAGACATTTACGGTCGAGCCACTGGCATTTTGACAGTGGCTGCCATCTCATTTGCAAACCACTAGAAAGCAGGAGTGGCTGAAGTCGCCCAAACAAACACTATTAAATGTTAGACTATCAGACAGGAAGCTGCCAATCACAATCGGGAAATAGGTCCAGCCGAGAGACGTCAGGTCACATCGTCGGGGGATACTGCACGGTGGCCTGAGGAGCATGCAATGCATGGCCAACAAAGTTTCTCCATTGACTCCAATGGCTCAGCTTAACAACTCCCCCAAGTTGTTAAGCCTAGCCTAGCGGTGTCTTCCAGCCTGCACTAACTGTGACAGCGATGAGGTTATTTTTGGAAAACCACAAAAATGTCCAAGCCAACCGTCACAACTGTCATGTACTGCACAGCACCGAGTTGACGCCACACCAAGACACTGACATTCCATCCTTGGCTGAGCGGGAAGAAAATGTCAGCTTCTGTGCTTTTGTCTGCCGCAAAGTCGCATTTCAGTGTCTGCAGCAGCTTGTCTTGCTAGTCAGTGGCTTGACTCGAAGTCAAGGCTGTTCGGTGAGTGAGGCACGGTGGTCCGGGGGTTGTTACAGCTCCAACGTTGGAGTGATGGAATGTTTCTGACAGCTTTCAGACACAAGCTCACTAATGACACTCTGCATGCCCGATAGGCAATTTGGATTCCCCCCCCCCTTCTCTCGCTCCCTTCCACAATCAATGTACCATACAATTTAACCAGCCATGCAAACAAGCAGCAGAATGCCAGCCCATGAGCTCATCCAAGGTAAATACTATTGGGGAGATGTGTGTCCAAGTTAGAACTGTGTCTACGCTAATACTCTTTAAATAAGGCTTTGGTCGTAACCAAGTCTATTGGAAAATATTGACGCTTAATTCATGTCTATAAAAAGTCTGCCTGGGATACTTCCTAGGTCTAAACTATAAAAGCAACCTTTTAACTATAGTATGTGTGTCAAATCTTTGTAACAAAACAGTGTTATCGGTTCGTTCTTTTCTCTGTCTAGCTAACAATGATAGATATTAGACATTTACATTTAGAAACTAAAATTACATCTATACTAATCTACCAGTCTACTGTTTGTCAAATCCTTGTTATGTCTACACTGTAGCCTATTGTAGGTCGAAGCCTAGTTCCACCAGCCAGTAGTGGGAGGGAGAGCAGCGGACGTGAGGGACAAACCAATGAGCAGCACCATTAGGGGGGTGGTAGGGTTATTGTTAATCAATGAGCAGCCAATTCATTTCCATTGATACCATCAGCCTAATGACGCTGTGTAATAAAATTATAATCAGGACTTTAGCTTGCACAGATGCAAAGTTTGGTAACAGAATGACGGCACAAACATCACAAACCATCATTCTGTTACCAAACTTTGCATCTGCACTGTTCTTTAAGTAAATGTGTTTTTGTAAAATATTCGGTGGAAATTGTTAAAACTAGTCATAGTGCATAGAGTTGTATGGTTTGTTTACATTTATGGTTGTTTTTTGTTTGACGTACATTTTAAAGTGAAACATCGGAGTCTCAGCGTTATTCTGCTACCGTGGAATTGCCATAAGGCTACAAAAAGTTGTTTGTTTTATTGGTTAAACAGTCGCTGAGATTATACTTGGTTATCTTTTTATTTTATTTAACCTTTATTTAACTAGGCAAGTCAGTGAAAAATAAATTCTTATTTTACATTGACAGCCAGTTGTGATACAGCCCGGGATTGGACCAGGGTCTGTAGTGACGCCTCTTGCACTGAGATGCAGTGCCTTAGACCGCTGCGCCACTCAGGAGCCCTTATCAATGCAATAGACTGCTTATTTGATTGAAGCATGGTCTATAGATCAGATTAAGATCTTCACAACACTGCCCCCCACCCCAACGTACGGAATAATACATTGCACAAAAAAATTGGAGCAGAGAAAATCTGCGTAGCGCCATAGACAGGCCTACATGCTACAGAGAGCCGCCCATTTCGTGACAAAAAAACGACATGCACATACTGCGCTATGCTCAGAATCGCTACATTGCGTGAATTCTGCCGAGGCTCTAAGCCAACCCACATTCCCACTATACTGGGGGAATGGGATCCATGTTCAGCCCTTTGAGAACCACAGACATCTGACACGACAACCAATCAACTGAGACAAACTATCAAAAACCAGAGGTCAAACCACAAATAAACATAATTGGATAGCGGATCACGGCCGGGCTATGTGCGAGTGAGAAAAGACGAAGTCATTTATCGGAAATATTGTTAGGGTTTTAGATTGTGGCGGGGCCAAACATTCCTGGAGTCGAGGGTTCCCGTTTGGCTGTTGTTGACGTAGAGAATTAAATGTGGGTCAGCCCATTGTGAGGCCAGCTGTCGGGGCCTAGTTACCCATGGTCCATTGGTCCGGCTCATTAAAATGACCCCGCACCCCTCCCTTCAGCCCAGCCAGAGAACACATCAACTGAGCCCTGTCTGGGTCCAGGTGTCACACAGACAATTGCAGATGCCTAAAATGCCTCACGTGAACAGTTAAGCCCCCCCCCCCCCCTGTCACTCCCCTGAGCCTAGTATGAGCTTCCTCTCTGCTTGCCACGCACCCTTAGTCCATACGCCATCAGACAGACAGACAGGCAGAGGAGTAGAAATAAACACTGACTACTGCCAAGCTCTATGCCCTACTTCCCCCCCACACCCATGTGCCAGCCCCTCCAGTGCGGTGCCAAGCTCCCTCTATGTTGCCAGCCATTATAGAGGACAGGGCGATGCCACAGGAGCCGATGTCACTCATGTGAAATCTATATCTGTAAATCAATTCTGTCTGGCGGCGAGCGTGTGCACTGACGACAGATGAAGTCTTTGAAGATGGGTTTAGTCTCGGGCACTTGGGAGACACGAGCCAGAGTACTATCAATCGAGGTGGCGTCGTAATAGGGTTCCACATAGTTCACATACCTAGTAGATCAACGCGCTCCAGCTCCCTTGTGATTTGCCACGTCTGTATGACAGAGGGAGAGAATATCTTCCAATATCTTTTCATAGATACCGCAGCTACCTGTAAAATCCTAATTTGGAACCTTTGCCACACATGTAAAAAAAAACAGGATCCACTCAGCTAAAGCAGGGATACTGTCAGTCTGTCAGAACTGAGGAAAAGGTGGCGGATTGATGAGAAGAAATTAAAAGAAGTAGTAAAATAAAGTGAATGTTGGAATGAAAGGGGTGGGGGCAATGTTAAGTGAGTGGGGGGGGGCCATATACTGAGCCATCCCATCAAAGTCCTGCTACAGGGGCAGGAACAGGGGCAGGGGGTGAAGTTGGGGTCGCATTGTTTCGCCTGGCAGGAGGATAGTTGTGTCTGTTGCAGGAGTTCACCCAGAGGTGAGCGAGAAGACTGGTGCTGTAAACAAGTCTGAAGTTTATAGCCACTTTTGGGTTTGTTGTTCCTTCAGCCCATTCTACCCCCACTGCTCTCGGGTGGGCCACAAAGCAACGATGGCGTCAAGAAAAGCAAGGGCAGGCCGTAAAAGAAGAGTAAAAACAGCCATGTGGTAGCTCAGGGGACCAACTGGCCCGTTAAGACTGGGGTCAACTAAAGAGCAGCTTCAGGTCAAGCCCCCATGTCTTTCATTCCCGTCCTCGGTCGGGTCAGCCCAGGAGACATCTCGTTTTACCTTAGCCCTGTTTTGGATTCCCTTCTGCTCTACTAGGAAGTTCAGTCAATGTAATCTCAGGGAACTACAGTTTAGACACACGCAGGACAGAGAAGAGGGGGGAGAAAGGGATGTTGTGGTTGAGGAAAGAACAGAGAGAGAGAGAAATCAAAGAGAGAAAAGGCCAGCACCCTCTTTTCCTCACCGGAATCCGCTTTAATTAAAAAGGATTGGTTTTTATGTGACTGCCCGAGGGGAGATGTGTTTACTGCAAACATGTTCAGAAACGAGGGAGAGACTGGAGGAGGGAGGGAGGCAAGAAAGGGGAGGAGGCTATGGGAGGGTGAAGTATATGGCTATTCTTTCCTAGTAGCTCACAGCTACGGGGCAAAGCCCTACTTTATTGCAGGCGATGAAAGCTAAATGAATAGGTGGTTTGGAGGTCGGGTGAGAAGCAGATTAATAGACCTGGCTGGGACTACTTTTCATCAGTTTTGTGCCACTGCAAATCCCAGTGAAAAATCCCATGTGACTGTTTCGTTCAACAGTTGGATCCTTCCCTGTCTCGTCAATCGGGATTTGTTTGGTAGGATGTGTTAAACACCACCTCCTTCGCCAGCAACACACATCTCCATGGGAACCTTATCCTCCATAAACACCAGTGCTGAAACAGTATTTCTACATTTACGTCATTTAGCAAGACGCTCTTATCCAGAGCGACTTACAGTATTTTCATACTTTTTTGTACTAGTCCCTAGCGGGAATCGAACCCACAACCCTGGCGTTGCATGCTCTAACAACTGAGCCACACGAAACTACAACTGACAGACGCTGGTGTTACTGGATATTTTATGGCGTCAACCTCAGGGACCACTGTCACACACAGAGATGGAGATTGATGTCACCAATAAGCTATTCTGTTCAATTAAATAGGTTAATTATGTCAATGTAAATGTATAATGTTCCTTCAACAGCGACGTAATGTATTCTTTTTTATGTATCTATTTATATTTAAAAATTGAATCACAAATCATCCTCCATCAATTCCAGTATTTGTTTACGCCCAGATATGTCTAGGCGATGAGGTAGGTTGCTTGGACTGTGTGACGTAAGAATAGCAGACACATTCCTTGGTCATGGAAGATGTTGCGAGCCAAAGGGCCAACCGAACAGGACTCTGCACCATAGCAACGAGTAAACCCAACAGTTGTGGAGAAAGGCTAGACTAAACTGTTCACGCTCTCTGACTCAAACCAGAACAAGCCCTTTGATCCCTTGACCAGACATAACACATACACACAGGCATGCAGACACACACACACACACACAGCCTTTCTGCCCACAGCCTGTACAGGGGGCATTGTGATCTGCCAAAAGCCAGGGTACATGGTGTTGTTGGTCAAGGTGACATCTGCTGGGCAAGGAATTTGACCAAACGGGGTGTGTGTGTGTGTGTGTGCGTGTGTGTGTGTGTGTGTGTGTGTGTGTTAGCAGGGCAGGGGTGTGTGGGAGTGGGTGGCTGAGAGAAAGCCCACCCGGTGTGACTGGAAGGACACAGATAGTGAGTCACCTCGCCAGTCTACCATCACAATTGGCGAGGGGGCTTTGTGTGTGTGTGTGTGTTGGCACCGCGTGTGGGAGCAGTGGCTCAGTTCCCTTACTGCAGGTGAGCTGCATACCAGAGCATAGGCACAGCTAGACAGATAACAGGCAAGCAGGTACGGGCACGATCCACACACACAAACACTTATTGAGGAAAAACGTAACGCAGCTGTGTATGTGAGAAAGAGATCTTACTAAAATACACAAATGAGAAAACAATAATTTATCCCCAAAATTCTTAAAACAAACACACACCAATCAATAAAATGGATGAGTGGTAGCAGCCGTGCACTCTACTCTGACCTTTCACTCATTTCAATTTGTTAAATACAACGCACCCCATCAATCTACTGTCTGACAACACTAATATACCTCATCTCTCATTCATTCTCTCTCTCTCTCACACACACACACACACACACACACACACACGCATGCACGCACGCACGCACACACACACACACGACCCCACATACTAATGCATCTCATCTTTCATTCATGGAGGGGGAAAAGCGTGAAAAAGCCACAACTCTGTTCATACTAAAATGTCTGATAAGCACTCCTATGCAACATCATAGGTTATAGGGCCAGGACAGATTTAGAATGAAAAGGGCCATGAGAAAATGTAACAATAACGATCATATTCAAATGGTGGTGCATTCCAGCTTGGCTTTGCTTGAGTTGTTTTCTCCACACCAAATATTTGAGGGGATCTTTTCCAGCATAGACATGACTCCTCCTTATGCCTGCCAGACCTGGATAGGTATTTTACATATCAGCTCACCACTTCATATGTTACAGCAATCTGTCAGTCGCTGACACAATCAATGAAATCGCAAGCAACCATTGGTTGATGCATGCAACGTCTGAGTAGGGGAACGCGACCGGAGTCTGCTGAGTGAGACAGCAGCCATTTTGTTTCCATCAGACTCCATTTTTCATCCACTGTCTGAGGGAGGCTGTTACTCCTCATTCACTCACTCCAGTCTCTCTCTCTCCACGCCCTGCAAATTCTTGGATCGAGTTTCCTCGCTTTTTTTCTTTCCAACATGTGTTTTTTTTTATTCCTTGTACTCTTCGGAGTCTGGCATGGCCTGTGTTATTCACCATAGAAACCGACATAACAGGCCAATACGCAGCCAAGCTCAAGCTCTGCAAACAGAACCAAATAAAATCTATCATTCAGTTGCTCTGTGCGTATGGGAATACCCCCCCCCCAACCCATGCCATAGTTTTGAGCTGGGAGGTTTGAATTAGGTTTAAACGTGGTGTTGGGTGCACCTTCCTGACTGCTAACACAATTAAGCTAGCCATTCAGGCAGAAAATAGCCCCCCCATCTGATCCGTTTATGATGTAATTCCCCTAAAACTTGGATATTTGTTTTAGTTACGTAAGTGCTCTTGCTACAGATGGAATGAGTGACAAATCTCAGATGTTTGGTGTTTCCTGTCCAAGAGGTGGTAGGGGTAATTTTCAACAATTTCCCAATGCATAAGAACAAAAGCGTTGAAATCTGGGAAGCACAAAGCTACGTGAAAATCTTTAAGCCTGACTGTCATACGAAGTCGTGTACAGTACATATAAGGAATTATACACAGTATATCCAGAATATACAGCAAAGGTGTTATATGTGTTTGCCAGTATAAGTAGGCTAGTGTGTGTGTGTGTGTGTGTGTGTGTGTGTGTGTAGCCTGTGACAGTCGCACACACACAGTGGACCACACCAGCTGACATTGGCCAGCGCAGACCCCAGCCAACCAGACGTCTGTGCCTCCAACCAATCACCTCTCTGCCCTCAGCCAAACTCTCGCCCTCTGGGATATGTGTCCTTCAAGAGCGGGAGATCATGATTGGTGGGCCGGGGAAGTGGACATGACACACAGACAAGAGCCAGAGAGACAAGCTATAGGAAGACGTCATAGTGCCGCTATCACCGGCCTGCTCTGGACTTTGTCAGCTCTCCGTCTGTCTCTTCCAATATCTATCGTTCTCCCTCCCTTTTTCTCCTCCTTTCCCTAATGATCTCTTTTCCTCTTTCCTTCTTTCTCTCTCTGTCTCTGCGTTCCCCTGTTAGTATGTGGTCCTGGGTTTGCGTCACACCCCAAAAAAATCCCCCAAAACTCACTAAAACACCCCTCTCTGAGTTCCACTTGGGTCTCATCCATGACACTATTACATAATGGCATTTAGTAAACAATGAGGCCCCCCTCTCCCCTCCCCTCGGTTATGCCAGGGCCAGCATGTTGTGTCTGGGGCGCAGGAGATGGATTCCAGACAGACTTATCGCAATCTGTTTGTTACAATGCTAGGCACACAGAGTTACTTTTATCTGCCGTCTCGTTCTCTTTCTAAAGGCAAATTAACGAGAGATGACAGAGTTCCTGACCCAATATTCCCTTTCCCGCGATGCCGAGCATTGCATAAAGGGCTGATAGTAAACTCTAAGAAATAGTTTATCAGTTGTTATAGGTTAAGACAAAAAAAATAGCTTGTAGGTTATTATAGGGTTACAATGGAAAAGTCTCTGAGCTCTTACACTAAATATTCGGCTTTCTTTCTGACACAAGCCCATCAACACAACTGTAGGTCGTGTCAGGAACTCCAGTCCTGTGCCAGGAACTGATGTTTGGTCTAATTTGTCCCTGGTGACGCCTATATAAGCCGCGCACAGAGGGAAACGGACTAAGTGGGAGAGCAGAAAATGAAAACAGCTGTCTCTCTATGAGAAGGGAGGAAATACAAGTGTTCTCTCCAGAGCTAGGCCCCAAGATTTTTCCACTGACATGTTTCCCCAAGGTTTCTCTCTTCTTCCTTCTCTCTCTCTCTCTTTCTTTACCCAACTAACCCTGCTCATAGAGTGCACACACACACTGACCTAGCCAGAACGATAGAGAGAGGACGTGGGGATGTGAGAGAAAGGGAGCGGGCATTTCCTTTACTTTTTCCATACTCTGTATCTTGGTTAGCCGAGGGGGAGGAGACAAGGTTCCATAGCCTACCGGCGAAGATGAAAAGACCGGAGAGGGAAAGCAAAGAAAAAAAGAGGGAATATGAGGGGAAAAGAGAGAGAAAAAACACACCGAAGAAGAACAATAAAAAATGCATCGGAGGGGAAGCAGGAAGCAGCCTGTGGGCTTAAGTGCTGTGGAAATTATCATCAAACCGTCCCTGATCTGCAGCTAGCCGCAAACAAGGCCTGCCCCTCCCCCCGCGTCTATAGAATCATAAAATATACATTTAAAGAGTGGAAATTCACACATCCCCTCCTGCAGCTGAGGTTAGACAGAACACAGAATGGTCTAGGATGAGTTGTGCACCAAAAGATACTGTAGTGTACTACACGTAAAGACTTGAAGCTAGGAGGATGTGCGTGCAAGCCTGCGTAGATAGACACAGAGTACAGACTGAACCTGTCTTAGCTAAATAGCTACATGAGGGAAGCCTAGTGGCGAGTTCATCTCAACCACTGTGACACACAACGTCGTTTGTCGCTTCACTCTCGAAGATGTTGTGGCCACGTACATGAACTTCCATTGTGTAGACGCCAAAGAGATGTGTTGTATCTAGCTGTGTTGGACTAAGACCGAGTGTGATTCAACACCAAGCCCTTCCGGCTTAAGGGCTTAGGCAGGCAACCCAACACTAGCAGATCTCCACTGGTGTGTGTATGCAGCTAGCTACACATATCGATTTCATTGAGCAGATTAGATTTGGGGGAGTACACAGGCTCACATCGATGCTACTTTGTGAGGGGGGGCATGAGGCGCCTGCCTAGTCTTTTGGAGTCTGGCTGAGGCATGTAGACACACACACACACACACACAAGCCCAGGGAGTAGCTAGCAGTCAGGCAGCTGTTAGCGTTTCAGAAAAGATTAGCACCAGGTTCGACTGTCAACAATGAGCTCATTCTCCTGCGCGGCCCGAGTTGCAAAACTCTCTCCACATCTGCTTTGGAACAAGCTGCCTTATTCAAGCCCCGCAGCGAGCGAGCGAACAACCCACGTACACCCCCTTGTAAAATAAAGAAGAGGGAAAGCACATGTGGGGGAAAGGGGCTACTTTCGAGTCATGCTGTGTAATGGCATGTCGTTAGCCATGTAGCTCGTAACCGACCATGTTCCCGATTCCTTCACCAACGCTTGGCTATGGCTAAATGCGTAATGCTACCGCTAGTCCGCGGGGCCAAGCGGCCTCCCATAACGTGGCTTCCTGGTTACGTTCTGTGCTGGAGTGTTGTGTATCTGAAGTCCACAGCCACACACTCCTAGCGAGGCTTTATAACTGCTCAAGAGCAAGGTGTCCATTTTGAAGGAACACTCTGATTCCTACTCTGTCTTCAATAAGCTCTTGGGTGAAGCATGAGCTTGGCGTACGACCACCTATAGTATACACACTAGGGGGGGAGGAGGTAGTGAAGTCAAAAGCACATCCCATGAGTCAGGCTTGGTGTGTGTATGTGTGTGTGTGCGTGCGTGTGTATGTGTGTGTGTTCGTATGCAGGCATGTCATGTAATCATGGAAGTGTGTGTGTGTGTGTGTGTGTGTGTGTATGCCTGAGCGTGTCCTAAGCTGGAGGACGGGTCTGCTGGCCTGCGAACCACAGACGAGGGGAACAGGTGGCACCCAGGTGGGGGTTGGCGTGGAGGGGGTTAGGGCTCAGAGCGGACCGGG
This sequence comes from Oncorhynchus tshawytscha, assembly GCF_018296145.1. Taxonomy (NCBI): domain Eukaryota; kingdom Metazoa; phylum Chordata; class Actinopteri; order Salmoniformes; family Salmonidae; genus Oncorhynchus; species Oncorhynchus tshawytscha. The sequence goes on along the minus strand of NC_056450.1, from coordinate 3,211,672 downwards.
CGCCGTTGCCCTTTCACGCTCCACGTGCCATCTGCCTCTGTTGGCACGGCAACACTGCAGTGACTCACCTCCGAGCGTGCGCGCGGGAGGGAGGGAGAGAGAGAGAGAGAGAGAGAGACATCTCGTTGTGTGTGTTATTGACAATGGCTAATACCTACTATTATCACTAAGAGTGGTATCATTATTAGTGGTTGTGGTAGCAGAGGTAGTCATAGTGGAAGTGGTGGTAGTTGTGGAAGAGCAGTAGTAAGAGGCGCATAATGGTAGTGATTAAGGCTGGAAATTACCTGGGACCTTATAGTATGATATCACGATACTTGAGTGCTGATATGATATGTATGCGATTCTCGCAATTCTATTTGTATTTCAATTTTATACAGCAATTTTATTGCAATTTGATTTCCCAAACATATTGCTCAATATACAGTATGTCTGCTGCAGAGAGACAAGAGACAGCATTAGAAAACGAATTTTGATCAGTCATGGAAATAAAAGTGCTGAAAACATGTTGGCTCACTATTTAAATAGAAGATGGAGAACAAAGCTATAGAATGTTTTGGGGCAGGTAAAGATATGTAACTGTATAGATTTTTTAACCCATCACCAGTAGTGATAGTAGTAGAAGTGGTACCAGTCATAGTAACTGTAGTAGTGGTGGTAGCAGTCATAGTAACTGTAGTAGAAGTGGTAGCAGTCATAGTAACTGTAGTAGAAGTAGTAGCAGTCATAGTAACTGTAGTAGAAGTGGTACCAGTCATAGTAACTGTAGTAGAAGTGGTACCAGTCATAGTAACTGTAGTAGAAGTGGTAGCAGTCATAGTAACTGTAGTAGAAGTGGTAGCAGTCATAGTAACTGTAGTAGAAGTGGTACCAGTCATAGTAACTGTAGAAGAAGTGGTACCAGTCATAGTAACTGTAGTAGAAGTGGTACCAGTCAAGTGGTAGTAGAAGTGGTACCAGTCATAGTAACTGTAGTAGAAGTGGTACCAGTCATAGTAACTGTAGTAGAAGTGGTAGCAGTCATAGTAACTGTAGTAGTGGTGGTAGCAGTCATAGTAACTGTAGTAGTGGTGGTAGCAGTCATAGTAACTGTAGTAGTGGTGGTAGCAGTCATAGTAACTGCAGTAGAGTTGGTAGCAGTCATAGCAATTGCAGTAGTGGTGGTATCAGTCATAATAAATGTAGTAGTAGTGGTACCAGTCATAGTAACTGTAGTAGAAGTGGTATCAGTCATAGTAAATGTAGAAGTGTTGGTAGCAGTCATAGTAACTGTAGTAGAAGTGGTAGCAGTCATAGTAACTGTAGTAGTGGTGGTAGCAGTCATGGTAACTGTAGTAGAAGTGGTAGCAGTCATAGTAACTGTAGTAGAAGTGGTAACAGTCATAGTAACTGTAGTAGAAGTGGTAGCAGTCGTAGTAACTGTAGTAGAAGTGGTAGCAGTCGTAGTAACTGTAGTATTGGTGGTAGCAGTCGTAGTAACTGTGGTAGAAGTGGTAGCAGTCATAGTAACTGTACTAGTGGTGGTAGCAGTCATGGTAACTGTAGTAGAAGTGGTAGCAGTTATAGTAACTGTAGTAGTGTTGGTAGCAGTCATAGTAACTGTAGTAGAAGTGGTAGCAGTTATAGTAACTGTAGTAGTGTTGGTAGCAGTCATAGTAACTGTAGTAGAAGTGGTACCAGTCATAGTAACTGTAGTAGAAGTGGTAGCAGTCATAGTAACTGTAGTAGAAGTGGTAGCAGTCATAGTAACTGTAGTAGAAGTGGTAGCAGTCATAGTAACTGTAGTAGAAGTGGTACCAGTCATAGTAACTGTAGTAGAAGTGGTAGCAGTCATAGTAACTGTAGTAGAAGTGGTAGCAGTCATAGTAACTGTAGTAGAAGTGGTAGCAGTCATAGTAACTGTAGTAGAAGTGGTACCAGTCATAGTAACTGTAGTAGAAGTGGTACCAGTCATAGTAACTGTAGTAGAAGTGGTACCAGTCATAGTAACTGTAGTAGAAGTGGTAGCAGTCATAGTAACTGTAGTAGTGGTGGTAGCAGTCATAGTAACTGTAGTAGTGGTGGTAGCAGTCATAGTAACTGTAGAGTTGGTAGCAGTCAAGTGGTAGTGGTGGTATCAGTCATAATAAATGTAGTAGTAGTGGTACCAGTCATAGTAACTGTAGTAGAAGTGGTAGCAGTCATAGTAAATGTAGAAGTGGTACCAGTCATAGTAACTGTAGTAGAAGTGGTACCAGTCATAGTAACTGTAGTAGAAGTGGTACCAGTCATGGTAACTGTAGTAGAAGTGGTAGCAGTCATAGTAACTGTAGTAGAAGTGGTAGCAGTCATAGTAACTGTAGTAGTGGTGGTAGCAGTCATAGTAACTGTAGTAGTGGTGGTAGCAGTCATAGTAACTGTAGTAGTGGTGGTAGCAGTCATAGTAACTGCAGTAGAGTTGGTAGCAGTCATAGTAATTGCAGTAGTGGTATCAGTCATAATAAATGTAGTAGTAGTGGTACCAGTCATAGTAACTGTAGTAGAAGTGGTAGCAGTCATAGTAAATGTAGAAGTGTTGGTAGCAGTCATAGTAACTGTAGTAGAAGTGGTAGCAGTCATAGTAACTGTAGTAGTGGTGGTAGCAGTCATAGTAACTGTAACTGTAGTCAGAAGTGGTAGCAGTCATAGTAAATGTAGTAGTAGTGGTACCAGTCATAGTAACTGTAGTAGAAGTGGTAGCAGTCATAGTAAATGTAGTAGAAGTGGTAGCAGTCATAGTAACTGTAGTATTGGTGGTAGCAGTAACTGTAGTAACAGTCATGGTAACTGTAGTAGAGGTGGTAGCAGTCATAGTAACTGTACTAGTGGTAGGTAGCAGTCACGGTAAACTGTAGTAGAAGTGGTAGCAGTCATAGTAACTGTAGTATTGGTGGTAGCAGTCATAGTAACTGTAGTAGTGTTGGTAGCAGTCATAGTAACTGTAGTAGAAGTGGTAGCAGTTATAGTAACTGTAGTAGTGTTGGTAGCAGTCATAGTAACTGTAGTAGAAGTGGTAGCAGTCATAGTAACTGTAGTAGAAGTGGTAGTATTAACACCACACCAATAACAGCACACTGTCTCTGTTTTTAGGAATACAGACCACAGTGCATCACATTTCACCAAGCAGAAGAACAAAAAACTGTGGTAAAACTTAGTTGACCGCGTCTCCAAAGACTTGACGATGGTCGCACTCTGCCAATTTCATTTGGCAACCCAATTCATGGAATTGTTAATTGCAACACTGCTCTATTTAATTGTCCAAATGAGTTAGAGGGGGTGTTCTGTACCGTGTTCTCGAAGAAGTCAGAAGTGTGCTTGTGTCTTCTTGGAACTATGAGAGAGAAAGCAAAATTGCTGTGGCATAATGCTCAAAGGCTGTTTGAGTATTTGGCGTGAAGTAAAATGGCATTCACTTCTGGTAATTCATTACAAAATACTTGAAATCTCTAAGTGTGTGTTAATAGACAATTGACAATGTGAACAGGCTTTTCAAAATTTGAGAATGGATGTTGTTGTGTATACATGTGTATTTGTATATGTATATTTAAACATGTATGTTGTGGCCAGTGTCCATTCAGACCGAAATACGATTCAACATACTTCTCAGCTCAGATCTGTCAGGATTTTTTCTCTCCTTACTTCTCTCGTTTTTGCCCTTTTCGAAAGAGAGTAGAAGAACAAAATGATATGTTCTATTTGCAAACAAGGTCAATAAGAATGGGCATGACAAGAAGCCAACATTCTCTTTCTCTCTACCTCCCTCCTACTCCCTCCCTCTACCTCCCCCTCACTCCTTCCCTCTCTCTCTGTCTGTTAGGCAGGCAGGCAGGGAGGGGAGCCACTGCTCAGGAACTCAATAATAACTTTCAGCAGTCTAGCCAGGAGGCTGGAGGCCCAGACTGCAGCTGTTCTGTCATCTTGAGCTCCCTCCCCCCTCCGCAGCCTGGCTCCCCTCTGTTCCCTCCCCCTGTCGGCCTGCTCCACAGCACTAATGCATTCTGCAGGCAAGTCTCTCTCTCTCAAAGGGCCAGGCGCCTAATTTTTCTCCAATAAAATCGCTTCAATTAGATACCGCCGCCAACTAACACAGGCAGCCATTATTTTCCTTCCCTCAGCTTTTCGATCTCTCTCTCTCTCTCTCTCTCTCTCTCATGGCCTTTTTCTTTTTTGTCGGTCCCCATCTCTTGAAAACTCAACAGACCCACCACAGAGGAGTGGGCGAGAGGAGAGCGGAGAAGGGGAGATTGGGTGTGAAATGTGTTAGTGACTTTGAAGGAAATGGAGCGCAGCAGCGGTACTGCCAGTGTAGGGCAAACGCACCTTGTCGAGGGCTTCCTTTTGATCTTTCATTTAGAGAGCGATGTGAAAAAAGGAGAGGAGTAGAAGTGTTGAGTGTGCTGAAACCCCTCTGTTTTCATCAAAGGATTTATGATTCTTTCATATATATTTTTTTTTCATTGCACTGACGAATTACTACAAACAGAAGTAGCAGAGTGCGGGAGAAGAAGAAGGGAGTGTGAAAAGGAAGTTAGCAGGGTTGCGTTTGCCTGGGCAGTTTGGGTTGTGATCTTGTGCGGGTCTAGTTGTTTTTTTTTGACTACATTTGTCAATCACCCACCTTTGTGTGTTTGAGGAGTGCTAGCTGTAGTGAATGATAACAAGACGCGACATGAATGAACCCTGAAGGTATAGAACACTATAGGTATACAGTATAGACTGACCCGTCATCGTCTTTCCTCTTCCCTCCCCCCCCTCTATTCCCCCTTCCCATCCTTTAACTCTCCTCTACTCTCATCTGGTTTCTACTCCTCTTCTCCCCATTCTACCAAACTCCTTTCCCATCCTCTCTTCTTTCTCATCTCCTCCCCTCTTCTCCTGCTCCCATCCCTCTCTTCTTCTCTTCTTCTCCTCTGCTGGGGAGTTTTCCGTTTGTGGTCATTGGGTGAAAAAGTGGAGCTGTGTGCCAGGCAGAGGGAGGAAGCAATTAAAAATGAATGGAAGCTGAGTGATAAGAGAGACCTGCAAGGGCGTGCCGCCCGCCAAACACACACACACACACTCTGCTTCTCCCAGCCGTCAGCGCTTTCCCATCCATCCATCCATCCCTCCCTCTCTTTCTTTCTCTCTCTCTCTTTCACTCACTCGTATAGTCTCTCCCTCCTTTCACTCACTCGCTCGTTCCCTCTCTCCATTGCTCATACAAGGGACGTCCAAAACGGGAGAAAGATGATGTTATTCGGTCTAACCAGTTTCTTCAGAGGAAATGGCACACAAAAATAGAATGCAATTGTAGCGTATACGTAAATCGTGATTAATTACCAACATACAATATATGGGAAAAGGTAGTGTGTCCATCTCCACAATCTCGCTCTGTCTCTGTCTGTCTCTCTCTCTCATCATGTGACACAGGCTTGCACTTTGCTCCTGCTTCACTCTGTGCTGCTGTACTCTGTGGAGAGTTGAACCACACTCCCCCTCCTTCCAACCTTACCTCCCCTCCCCCAGAGAACCCCTCCCCCGTTCTTACTCTCTCTCTCTCTCTCTCTCTTTCTCAGCTGGTCCTGACTGATCTCTCCGCGCCAGGAGACCCCCTCGCCAATAACCCCCACAAGTCCCCTGAGGCACGCCATATTAACAACCCCGGGGCTCATTTGCATGTTGGAGACCTTGCCGCCTGTCCCTCCGGAGAGGCCGACCCCCCCCCCAGGGGCCATTTCTAACCCTTGACCTTTCTTTGTCCCTTCCCCTAGTCTCCCACAGATGTGGCTCTCTCCCCAGGCTGGTGCATTATTTTAGCCCTACAGAGATAGATGGTTGTTGCAGGCAGTAACCCCATTGTCCTGGGTGAGACATGTCAAAGTGGGCATGGAAGAGTGGGTTGAGGAGCAGGGTGGATGGAATTCACTCCATTTTTTGACCAATGTGTGTCTGGCTGAGTACAGTCTGGCTGGTTACAAGAATGGACATTGAGGGACAATACAGCTCTCGTCATGTCAAGTCGAAATGAAGCAAAAATGAAGCACAATATTGATAGGTGCAACCATCTATAGTCAAGACAGCATGTCACGTGACAGATGCTACGCAGACAGTCCAACACTGGCACTCTCCAAAATGCTGCCTCATATTAACTACTATCTACTGTGACAATAGAGACAATGGAGAGAGGAGTGGTGGAGGTTAAATGTACACAAAACAACAACTTCACTTAGACAGACTATCAAGCAAACGTGCGTCTGTCATTCAGTGTAGTAGCTTGTGTGATTTGGGTTTGTTGCATCAAAGCAGAAAATAACCCACGCGGTAAGCCCTACTGGCGTCCTCTATCAGAGAGACTGTTGTGGGCGGCCATTTTGGTTTTGGTAAGCCAAGCTCGGTCTGCACCGGGGTTTCAGTACTGTGGCGCGCAGGCGCTCTGAACCCCCCTCACCACAACAGCTCCCTCTACTTAGTTCCTCCCTTCGAACACAACAGCAGCACTGAGAGTTATCAGACGAATCTCTGCTTACACAGGAATCCATTTTAAGAAGAGGGGAATGCAATTCGTGTAATGTAGGCTGCATAGTGGTTTAGACTGTTTAGGTGGTGCACTGGGGTGTAGTTGGGTATTCAAAGTGATGTATTCACCACACTCTCCTGTCTAACAACCTTTAGAAGGTATCTTAGAGGCAGGCCATTTTTTGGGACATTATTTTGGCCCCCATGGCTATGGCCCATAGGATGAAAATCACCCATCCACATGGCATGAGTGGTCACTGAATGGTTTGATGAGCATGAAAACACTGTAAACCGTACACCAAGGCCGTCTCAATCACCAGATCTCAACCCAATTTGAATGTGCATGGGGGATTCTGGAGCGGCGGCTGAGATAGCGGTTTCCACCACCATCAACAAAACACAAGTGGAAGAATGGTGTCACACCCCTCCAATAAAGTTCCAGACACTTGTGGAATCTATGCCAAGGTGCATTGAAGCTGTTCTGCCTCGTGGTGCCCCAACGCCCTATTAAGACACTTTACGTTGGTGTTTCCTTTATTTTGACAGTTACCTGTATGTGTTATGTGGTGTGTCATCTGCATGTAAGGCTATATGTGCTGTAGGTGTAGAGGGCAGGCATCATGGTCTTGCTGGGAGGAAAGGGCCCACTAACTGTACCGCTGATTCGGTATAAAATATTCGAATTGGAATGAAAGACACTCACCTATTGATGACCAAGGACAGCACCAAGGAGACATGGAATAAAAAATAAAAAATAGGAAGATTAGTCACATGACAACGTATCACAATGATCAAAGAATCTTTTGCTTTGTGGTTTGAAAAACAGCTGAAGTTCACGGGGAGGAATGCCTAAAGTCCCATAGGGGTAGCCCCCCCCCACACACACATCTCATGAAAGGTGCGCTATTTTTTTGCATCTGCTACTCTATGGGCGGCAGCTTTTTTCAGCAGTTGTTTTATTTTTCCTCCGTCTGCTTAACTGACACGGCGAAGAGGGCCTGTGAAACTCCCGACAGGCTCATTAAAGGCAGTAATTGCTTTGAGAACAGTGGCTCGTAAAGGACTCCGCTGCCTCCATCTCTTTCTAGAAAGTAGGGGCGAGGGAGGGGCCCCAACTGTGGTGGTGGGGGGCTCAACAGCCCTCCGCTCCCCCCTAAATGACCTTTCCCCGTGAATGTGAGACTGAGTCCCAGCACACACATCACACTGTCAAGCACACAACTAACATGCGCAAATACACATTGACAACGGCAACAAACAAAAAAACGAGACAGAAACAGATATCTTACTATCGGACTCCATTTACTTATTTTATCTTTGGAGGGTAAGCTAGGAAAGAGGTTATGACCGCAGTACGCTTTATGGCTTCTTAACCACCACCCTCTTCCACCCCTTTATCCACATAGCCAGAGGGCCATAGGCACTGAGTGAGTTCCCCTGCACAAGGCTGGTTAATGAGGGCAAAACCTCCACACTCGGCTCTGCTAATTACTTCCTAGCTATACTATAACCCCACAGTTTGCATAATCATACAAGTTGATGCTTCGGTCCTCCATGCTAATGATGGTTCAAACGGATTGGCTGTAAAGCACGAGTTAAACCTCTAATAAATATATAGCCTGTGTAGTTTGCTTAGCCAGATGTGGGGTAGCTCGGCTCGGGTATACAAAGGGTTGAGACCGAAAAGTGGCTTTCTTGCACAGGCAAGTATAACGTTCGTGTTTTATGGAATTTCAATGTTCTCTGATGGAATCTGTGTGGGTATCCGGTGAAGTACAGTATTTTTCAAAGTGTCTCAATCCCACCCTGTTTTAATAGTTAAGCATATAACATCCTTTGTAGAAACCCAATGTCCTTTGGTGGGAAAACCGTAGAAAATATCCCAAAAACCTCACCCACCCACGCTACTGTTAGGTGAACTCTGTGCTATTTAGGCCCGGGGAAAAAACACATCAGAGATAAATGAGTTAACATTTCAAGGTGCATAATTCTTGATTGTCGATTTCCCACTGAAGAAGATTGCCCCCTCCTTCTCTTCTTTTACATTGATGCCGCTAACAGGATTGGTCTGGCTAATGTTCCCTGCTTAACATGTTTTCAGTTTGGCTGAAAAGTGTTTTCATGTGAAAGGGTGGATCATTTTGAAAGACAAAAGAGAGATGATAGTCCTTGACTTTCTCTTTTTGGGGGCTCTTTTCTCTCTCCTTCACTGGGTCACAACGGGCTTGGCTTACCCTCCACGTAGGCTCACCACATCCTCCCAGCTAGCAGGGGGGCTAAACTTTCTCTGCGCTAAAGGGATTAGCTGTAATTGGGACAAAAGGCTTGTCCCCTAGGTTTTCTAGCCCTGGGACTCCCATTACAGACTGTTAGTTGTTGGATATCCTCTCAATTCAACCCCCAAGTTAGCCTCTTTGCTGATGCCTCGCTCTGATGTAGCATTTCCTTTCAGGCTGATATATTTCAGCTTCTCTACTGCTAAAGCTAGATTCTCTTGAAGAGCTCCTAATTCTTGGCCTCCCAATTCAGCTACAAACGCTAACTGACCCATTCATTAAGTCTCGCTGGTGAGGTGACACATGCATTTGGTGGCTGTACGTCTCAGGATAAGAGTACATTTTCCTTTATCTCTGTGTGACCTTTGAACTGGGACTGCTGTTATATCTGCCCAGTCTATCTCTGGTGGCGCTGAGAATGTTCGTATGTTTCCTTTCTCACTCTCTTATCTGTCTGTCTACATGGTCTAGTCAAGTCAAGTACGAAAGTGGTGGTATTAAGGCAGAGAGAGAGAGAGAGAGAGAGAGAAAAAAAAGTGTTAGCGAGAAGAAAGAAAAAAAGTGTAAGAGAAAGAGGAAGAAAGAGAGAAGAAAGAGAGGAGAAAGAGAGAAGAAAGAGAGGAGAAAAGCCTGTTCCTGTGACTTATCTATCGAAAGTGTCAGCAAACAGAGTTCTCTCTGTTTCTCTTTCAGACTTACAAGTCTGAGCGGAAAGGAGACTGCTGTGTAAAATGTTGCCGCTGCACCCTCCTCGCAACCTTCAGCACACATTCCACGGCCAAACAATCTATAAATAATGACGAGAGCTCAACATCTGGGGCTCGCTACTGAATTTGTCAGTCGCGTGTTTCTCTCTTTAACGTGACAACCTGGTGACACCCCCCCCCCTCTCTTAACCCCGGCCCGGACAGAAACACTTACTTTCCGACCGAAATCAAAAAGACAACAGGTTTGAACTTTTGACCCACTTAGCTCCCCGGATTTGGCGGAGTGAAGCTGTGTGGAACTCTGACGGAAGGTGAGAAGCCAGGGGCAACCCAGGAGTCCACTACTTCTCCCCTTCCTTTCCCTCTCTCTCACCCCCTAAGAGCCTCATTAAAGAGCACAAAAGTCGGACTTACTGGGCTGACTTTATGGCTACCAGATGGCATGAGCTGGGCCTGGGCTGCATGTGAACTAGCCTCCACCCCTGTAAAAGACTGACCAGTTGACCCTGAGTGCATATAAACCTTCCGTCTAAGACAACAAGGCCCCAACCGCCGAGACACATCACGCCAGACAGTCAGCCAGTCAGTCACACAAGGAGACCCACCGGCTCTGTCTTTAAACTGTTCTTCCTGCCTCCATTTTAACTCATGGTTTGGTGCGCACTACAGAGCTGTTCTCTGAAGCTAAAATGGCTGTAGAGTGGAGCCTTGGAGTGGAGTGTTTTCTCCATGCACAATGAGGGGGGGGGGGATATAGAGACTCAGTTGAAGGCCAGGTGAATGTTGGAATCATAATATTTCCTGAGATGAGCGATTTGACCCAAGGACAACTGGACTATGGGATTTTTTAACAGCACATATACAGTACAGTTGAAGTGGCATATCCAGTTTGTGATCAACAGTTACACACTTAATAGCCATGTATAGGTTAATGTCGATAGCACTGAAATATGTAGTCCGGCTGCTGCTTAAGCCAGCATCTTATCAGTGACCCTCATGATGGTGCTTGATAAGAGAAACGTGTTCAACACCCGACTTGCAATACATGAACCCCGGGTGTCTTGGAGGGTTCACGATCCTCGCTGACCTCGCTCTGGAACGGCCAAAGCCCCCCCCCCTTCCCCGTTCCCCCTGGACTAGGTTTACGGTATGAACCACTGTAAAAAATAAATAAATAAGAACATTTAAAAAGGTGGGGAGGGAAAAGGAGGGGGAGTCTGGCTGTTCCTTTAGAGATGCAGCCTCGCTCTTTAACGCTATCATGAGAAGTAATGAAGGGAGGGACACTTAAAGCTTCATTCCACCAAATGTCTTTTAATGACTCCAGTCACAGCCTCCTTAATTAATGGCCAGGCTGGGGAGCCAGGAGCCTGGCCTGCGGGATTCAGGAGGGGGTCAGGTTGAATAACAGGGACGTAAACCCTGGGTCGCCTCCAGAGGATCGGCCCACATGGTGGGGATAGAGAGGAGAAACTGGAACTGGGAGCTTCGCAGAGGCTGCAGGGGCGTCAGGAAAGGCATTTGTTCAGGAAGGGATGCAGGCCTAGTAGGCAAGCCAACTTTTAGACGCCAAGTATAAAATACCATCTACGGTTGGAGGGGGTAAACTAAGGGGTAATGATGTCATATCTGTGTGGCTGTCGGATTTGTGTGGCGCCACGCAACATTATAATGAGCAACTGAGTGGAGTGTCACTGGAGCCAAAAGCAATCAATAAATAATAGTCATATTTAGAGAATGGGAGAGAAATCTTTGCTAATTTCCATTTTTTTGTTCCTTCCTGTCCTCCTTTCCCTTCTTTTTGCACACATCTGGAAAGCAAGACTGTGCCAGCCCCATGCCTCGCTCCAACACACACACACACACACACACACACACACACACACACACACACACACACACTCTCGCTCCCAGGCACTGACATCATGTGTATCTTACTGCCTGATAGGAAACACATTAGGGGGGTCATCAGAAAACTGCCAGAACTTTCTACTCTTCTCTAGCCTTTCCCCCTTATCACACAGCTCTGGTGCTAGAAGATTCCCTTCCCCATTGACCGCAGCATATTCTCATCCACGCGGCCTTCCAAACAATTTTTTCTTCATAAACTTTTCAAACAGCCGACTGTGCTTAAAACGAATGGCCGATAACTGTGATGCAACCCCCCCCCACACACATTCCACCCACTCCTATTGCCATAGTTAGCAAAATAACAACATTCAGGATATATATATATATATATATATATATATATATATTATTATTTTTAAAGAGCAACTCGCTGGTTTTGAATATGAAACTTATGTCCACAGTCATTTGTCCTCCTCCCTTTAGCAAAATAAGCCGAGCGTGGAAGGGGTAACAAACCATCTGGGCTGGGGGGAGAGTTTCTTGCCTTGGGTGGCTAACGCTTCCCATGGCTTTACTGAGCACACCCCCACGGCGCCTCTACCCTGTCCTGTGTCTCAGCTTCTACTTTCTTCTGCCTGTTGGTGAGCCACTGGAACTCACAAGGGGACAACATGGTAGAAGAGGTGAAGGAGAGGAGGGCTTGATCGATACTTGTGCCCTAACCTTTTGAAATTATACATAACATTGTGCTGTAATCATAATCATCACAAACACTGTCCTAATACTGCACAGAGACACACACACACACACACTCCCACACACAGGCTACTCTGCATTCATGAAGCTAATCCTGTAGGTGCAAGTAAACAACTGGCTAATGCAATTAATTGGAGCTGCTGTTGGAAGAGGACTCAATGGAAGCTTCATTTCACACAGTTCAGATAAGCTTGTGTAATGAAACAAACCCCATTTCCCCTGTTTCATGTGACAGAGTGAGAAAGCCACACTGCCACATTTCCTGTCCCTGCCTCCCTCTCCCTCTCCCTCTCTCAACAACGTCTCAGTGCGAGTCACGCCTGCCAACATGGGTTAGGTGCGAGCTCCAGCCGATACACACGCACACACACAAACATCTACAAGCACTGATGCACTCTCACAAACAAACGGAGACTAGTCCAAATAAAGAAACACAATAATGAACACAGACACACCCACACACACTGCAGCGAGTGCAACACATACAACTAAACAAAAGAAGATTAGAGTCTCAAGTGGAGGAGGCGGTGGTGTAAATGAATTGTGCGCACTCTGCAGTTGATAAGCCCCTTCGTGCCGAGGGGCTGGCCGATTACCGAGTTTGCACGATGCTAATCTGAAAAGCTGCTTGGGAGTTGTTTTAAGATATACGACTGTGTGGTTGAAGGCTGTCCTCTCTCGCCTGTCTCTCTCCTCTCCCTCCCTCGGCCTTGCCAGGGCTAGATTCAGAGGGATGCTAATAGCGCTAATTCAAGAACAATGAGGCATGCCCGCTGCAGTGAAGAGCGGAGGAACTGGCTCTATTTTAAGGATAGCTAGCCCTCATCTACCCATCCCTGAGAGAGTGTAGGCACGGCTGGAAATAAGGCCAGACACCACCGACGAGAGAGAGAGAGAGAGAGAGAGAGAGAGAGAGAGAGAGAGAGAGAGAGAGAGAGAGAGAGAGAGAGAGAGAGAGAGAGAGAGAGAGAGAGAATTGATGAGGGACCAAAGGTTTCCCTCAGGAAGGGGAGCTAAGTGTGAGTGTGTTGGTGTCCTCCACGCTGATGTCAAAGGCAACTTACTTTGTCTAAACTGGACAACAACACCAGTAGACCTTCTCTCCTGTAGTCCACCTCCACCTCTCCCCAGTCCCTCCTGTTTGTCTAAACTGGACAACAACACCAGTAGACCTTCTCTCCTGTAGTCCACCTCCATCTCTCCCCAGTCCCTCCTCTTCCACACACACTCAGTTTTTCTCTCTTCCGCTCAAGTGTCTAAGACCAGATCATAGCCTCATTACGTCCTCATTACGTCATTACGTCCATCATAGCCTCATTAAGTGTGTGTGTGGGTGTGTGTGGGTGTGTGTGGGTGCGTGTGGGTGCGTGTGCATGTCTGTCTGTCCTTGTAGATGTGTGGCGATAAGTAAACTATCACGGTACAAATAAATACTTTGCCTGAAGCTTCTTCCACAGCTACTGTAATTGCTTACAGAAACCAGTGAGCTTTAAGATTAGAAGCTGTACCCAGTACAGTGCATAACATGTGGGCTGGAGTTGGCCAGTGAGCTTTAAGATTAGAAGCTGTACCCAGTACAGTGCATAACATGTGGGCTGGAGTTGGCCAGTTAGGTCCTTACATAAACGCCTCAACAGTGGCTTCGCTGGCCACCCCCTTGATGTCACAGCGAGAGGGACGGAGGGAGAGATGGAGAAAGAGAGGAAGGAGAGAAAGAAAGGATTAGAGGGATAGAGGCCGAGTCCCATGTCTGGGTAATTGGGGGTGACAGGCCTGGGATGCTGCATCAGCCTCCCAAACAACAGGTAATCTGAGAGAGAGGGAGAAAAGGGATGGATGGAGGGGAGAGAGTGAGAAAGGGAGAGAGATAGGGGACCCTCCCAAAAAACTTCTGAGTCAGCCATGAAAAAAAATAGGGAGAGAGAAGGACGAGTGCTAATGAGCGGGGGGGGGGTATGGGACAGGAGAAGAGAGGGGGAGAACTAAGGGGAGACATCAGCCCTGACACGGCGTCAGGTTACATGGCTAGCGAGGTGGTAATCTAGAACGTGTCTAAGAGCACGCTGGCTTCGTTTACCTCTCAGGGTTTCTGTCGACATGCCGGGCCCCGTGTGTGTGCGTGTGTGTGTGCGTGTGTGTGTGCGTGTGTGCGTGTGTGCATGTGTGTGCGTATGTGTGTGTGTGTGTGTGCAGTGCAATGCACATGTGCCAAAGTAGATATTCCCTAACCCTGCAGAATGCGTCACACACCGACCGAGCTTTCCACCCTGCCTCGCAGAATGCTGCAACGCAAAGCGTCACTATTTACACGTGTATATGTTACACTGACCTAGTACACCAACGCCATGAAGTAGTCTATCTAATACGTAGCTGCTTTGTAAGAAAACAATTATGGCATTGTCATTTTGGATCGCTTTATATTGCTATAAAACAGACTTTATCCGTATTGTCATGTTATAGGGTAGATATACTCCATAGGCTATGCCGCCACCAACACCCAGTTTGTCTGTACTGTAAGTAACTGAGGTGCGTGAACATGCCAGGCCGGGCTGTGGGAGAGGGGGGAGTGTGTGTGTGTGTGTGTGTGTGTGTGTGTGTGTGTGTGTGTGTGTTTGTGTGTGTAAATCTGACTGTGTGAGACCGAGCTGTGCTGCAGAGTCGCTGAGGTGCACAGTAATGTGGCTCCGGAGTGGGGGAGAGAGAAAGAGGAGAGACGTGCTCGACTCACGCACACGATGCCGACTAGAATCAGGTCAGAGCAGGCACAGGAGGCCCCCTCGCAAATAGAACTGGGCTACAGCAAAGCTCTGTACTCAGTGGCCTGCCATTCACACGTTCCCACCGCCTCTTTCTCAGGCCCTTTTGTTTGGAAAGAATTTAGTGGTCAAAACAGCACTTAATAAAAAATTGTAATGATGTCGATAGTAGTTTTCTATTTGTTCTATAGCGTGTCATAGCTGTCCCACAGCGCAAATGTTATTTGTGTGCTGTTTATTTGAACTTATGTGTAACTAGCAGTGGAAATACATTTAGAACTGTCGGATGAATACGGTGACTGGGTTCATCAGGAAGTGGATAGGAGATGTTGTACCCACTGTGACTATTAAAACCTACCCAAACCAGAAACAGTGGATAGATGGCCACATTCGTGCAAAACTGAAAGCGCGAACCACCTCATTTAACCATGAAAAGAGGTCTGGGAATATGGCTGAATATAAACAGTGTCGTTATTCCCTCCGTAAGACAATCCAACAGGCAAAACGTCAGTACAGAGACAAAGTAGAGTCGCAATTCAATGGCTCAGACACGAGATGTATGTGGAAGGGTCTACAGACAATCACGGACTACAAAGAGAAAACCAGCCACGTCGCAGACACTGACGTCTTCCGTCCGGACAAGCTAAAACTTCTTCGCCCACTTTGAGGATAACACAGTGCCACTGACGCGGCCCAATACCAAGGACTGTGGGCACTCCTTCTCCATGGACGATGTGAGTAAGATATTTAAGCATGCTAACCCTTGCAAGGCTGCCGGCCCAAACGTCATCCCTAGCGGCTTCCTCAGAGCATGTGAACAGCGAACAGCTACCTTTGCCTTCTTGCAAACAGCTGGCTGGAGTTTTCAATCGTTCCCTATCCCAGTCTGCTGTCCCCACTTGCTTCAAGATGGCCACCACTGTTCCTGTTCCCAAGAAGGCAAAGGTAACTGAACTAAATGACTATCGCCCCGTAGCACTCACTTTTGTCATCATGAAGTGCTTTGAGAGACTAGTCAAGGATCATATCACCTGTACATTACCTGACACCCTAGACCCACTCCAATTTGCTTACCGCCCCAATAGAGCCATCTCACTGCACACTGCCCTATCCTATCTGGACAAGAGGAATACCTATGTAAGAATACTGTTCATTGACTACAGCTCAGCCTTCAACACCATTAGTACCCTCCAAGCTCATCATCAAGCTGGAGGCCCTGGGTCTTAACCCCGCCCTGTGCAACTGAGTCCTAGATTTCCTGACGGGCTGCCCCCAGGTGGTGAAGGTAGGAAACAACACCTCCATTTCGCTGATCCTCAACACAGGGCCCCACAAGGGTGCGTGCTCAGCCCCCTCCTGAACTTCCTGTTCACCCATGACTGCGTGGCCACGAACGCCTCTAACTCAATCATCAAGTTTGCAGACGACACAACGGTAGTAAGCCTAATTACCAACAATTACGAGACTACAGGGAGGACGTGAGGGCCCTGGTGGAGTGGTGCCAGGAAAATAACCTCTCACTCAACGTCAACAAAACAAAGGAGCTGATCGGGGACTTCAGGAAACAGCAGAGGGAGCACGCCCCCATCCACATTGATGGGACAGTAGTGGAGAAGGTGGAAAGCTTCAAGTTCCTCAGAGTACACATCACTGACATTCTGAAATGATCCACCCACACAGGCAATGTGGTGAAGAAGGCGCTTCAGCGTCTCTTCAATCTCAGGAGGCTGAAGAAATTTGGCTTGTCACCTAAAACCCTCACTAACTTTTACAGATGCACAATTGAGAGCATCCTGTCGGGCTGTATCACGTCCTGGTACGGCAACTGCACTGCCCGCAACCGCAGGGCTCTCCAGAGGGTGGTGCAGTCTGCCCAACACATCACCGGCGGCAAACTACCTGCCCTCCTTGACACCTACAGCACCCAATGTCACAGGAAGGCCAAAAAGATCAAAGGACATCAACCACCCGAGCCAAGGCCTGTTCACCCCGCTATCATCCAGAAGGCGAGGTCAGTACAGGTGCATCAAAGCTGGGACCGAGAGACTGAAAAACAGCTTCTATCTCAAGGCCATCAGACTGTTAAACAGCCATCACTAGCCATCATACACCCGGTTACTCAGAGGCTGCTGCCCTATATACATAGACTTGGAATTACTGGCCACTTTGATGATGGAACATGATTCACTTTAATAATGTTTACATGCTTCCCGGGTGGAGCAGTGGTTAAGGGCGCTGTACTGCAGCACCAGCTGTTCCACCAGAGACTCTGGATTCGCGCCCAGGCTCTGTCGTAACCGGCCGCGACCGGGAGGTCCGTGGGGCGACGCGGGAGTTGTAGCGATGAGACAAGATAGTAGCTACTAAAACAATTGGGGAGAAAAAGGGTTAAAATTCACACCAAAAAAAATAAAAAATAATAATGTTTACATACTGATTTACTCATCTCATATGTACAGTATATACTGTATTCTACTGTATTTTAATCAATGCCACTCTGACATTGCTCGATCTAATATTTATATATTTCTTAATTCCATTCTTTTAATTTTAGATTTGTGTGTATTGTTGTGAATTGTTAGATACTACTGCACTGTTGGAGTTAGGAACACAAGTTTTTCGCTGTACCTGCAATAACATCTGCTAAATATGTGACCAATTCAATTTGATTTGATTCAGCATTACATGGAGGTCTGAGCATTGCACTATGGGAAAAGGGAAGCTCTGGGATAGGCTACATATCAACTATGAGACTTCTGAGTAGAAGCTTACTGTACACAGAAAATGAATGTGTTCCAAGTAGAAGTGAACTGCACATATAATGTGTTAAGTTAAGTAGCCTCCAATGCTGAGAAGGTCAAAGTAAACGACACACACACACACACACTCACACACAACCCCAAACAAATTTGTTTGAAAGTGGATCCCGTTCTCTATCTCTCACGTCATACAGTCACATCTTGGCATCTGGCTACGCTAATTGCTGCGCCACCTGTCTCGGTGTCCTGTCAGAATTCTAGCCAGGCGCTAAACGCAAGGCTGCCCTCTCCATCCAGCAGTTTATTTAAATTGCCTTGAGGAACTGACCCTTTCCCCCTTCACCTTCCCCTGTCTCTCTTCCAGACGGACAGTTGACCCACACCTGCAGGCTCGGATTACAGAAAACCTAGTCGACAACTAACGGGAGAGCACTATAGTTACGCTAGGCTATGCTAAGCTAAAGCTCCTGGGCCATTCTAAGGTAAAGCTTCTTCTCCAGTAGAGGAGGACGTTTCACCGGCTGGGCCACCCAGAAATAGACTCAGTTGTGGCCCAACTTAGCAATGAGTTGTGTTAGCAAGATAGGCCAATGATCTCTTCACAGCAGGCACTTCCCTCGCCCATTCAGGATGGGCAAAACGGATTAGCGCATCAGCCTATGATATGATTATTATATAATGATTACTGGGGTGATTTCATTGAGAAACTCCACGTTTCCTGTTGTGCTCCCTGGAGGGCCTGGCTGCTTCAGCACAGACAGACTGACGGACAGACTGCTTCCTGGGACAGCCAGACATGCAGACAGAGCCAAGGCCCACGTGCAGCTGTGTGTGTGTGTGTGTGTGTATGTGTGTGTGTGTGTGTGTGTTTGCGAGCGTGTGTGCAAGCATGTGCCTTCGTGTGTTAGCACACTGGCACGCTCCCCTCCAGTCCAACCCACAAGCCAGGAAGCAGCCGACCCATTATTTTTTTAGCACAGGAAGGGCAGATTTGCTTAGCAACCACATTAGTGCTCCAATCAGAGTGGCATTTGGGATAATGTGGGGCCAAGCGTACGCGGGGGGCGGTGCGTTAGACACATAAACACAGAGAGACTACTGCTTCTCCTCTAATGCTCCAGCTCTCTCCAGGCACGAGAGAGAGCGTGGTACAGTACAGTTTGTCACACTTTCCCTTAATGCTTGAGATGTCTCTACGCACAGTCTCTCTCTCAGAGAGAGAGAGAGAGAGAGAGAGAGGACTCCCCCCGCTGTCTGGCACCTTGACACACACACTTAAGTAAATACATTATCACTCCCCCCTCCCTCCGTTATCCCTCCCCCGTCCGCCACAGAGGTGTCTGACTGTCTGCATCACCACATCAAACTAATAGACTGAAAAAGAAAATCCTCTGCCATCCTGGCTGGTGTGAGCCGCTGCCTTGAGCCCTGTACTGAAAGCCTTTCATAGCAGAGGACACTGTCTGCTTCCCAAATGTCACCTCATTCCCTATAGTGCACTATATTTCACCATAAACCTGCAGGCCCTGGCCAAAGGTAGTGCACTACATAGGGAATAGGATGCCACCTGGGACGCACACACTGCACTGCAGCGCTATAGTTCTATAGTGAACTCTGGGTCATTGAACTTGAGGTCAAAACTAAATACACCCTTCCAATGGGAGTTCCTTCAGTAGTATCTCCTACCATATATAGCCTAGCTTTCACCAAGGCCGTTGTATTTATACAGACAGGTGTTGGAGTTATATTTAAGCCTAAACATTTTTATTTGTGTGATATGTTACATTTTGTGAAAGTGTTACATGTAGGATATTTGAGACATAGACATGCACCAGAGGCTCCTGCACCAGAGGCTGTGTGGTTATCGACGGCTAAATAAACATTTATCTACCCCCGGCGTTGTGTTTACTACGGTAGACATGGCCAAGGCCCTGAGCCAGGGTTCAAAGTTCACCAGGCACACCTATAGTTGAAGTCGGAAGTTTACATACAGTTAGGTTGGAGTCATTAAAACTCCACAAATGTTTTATTAACAAACTATAGTTTTGGCAAGTCGGTTAGGACACCTACTTTGT
The DNA here is from genome assembly GCF_018296145.1 of Oncorhynchus tshawytscha. Taxonomy (NCBI): domain Eukaryota; kingdom Metazoa; phylum Chordata; class Actinopteri; order Salmoniformes; family Salmonidae; genus Oncorhynchus; species Oncorhynchus tshawytscha. Next base: position 3,191,979 of record NC_056450.1, on the reverse strand, counting down.
GCATGACACAAGTCATTTTTCCAACAATTGTTTACAGACAGATTGTTTCACTTAATAGTCACTGTATCACAATTCTAGTGGGTCAGAAGTTTACATACACAAAGTTGACTGTACCTTTAAACAGCTTGGAAAATTCCAGAAAATGGTGTCATGGCTTTAGAAGCTTCTGATAGGCTAATTGACATCATTTGAGTCAATTGGAGGTGTACCTGTGGATGTATTTCAAGGCCTAACTTCAAACTCAGTGCCTCTTTGCTTGACACCATGGGAAAATCAAGAAATCAGTCAAGACCTTAAAGAAAGAATTATAGACCTCCACAAGTCTGGTTCATCCTTGGGAGCAATTTCCAAATGCCTGAAGGTACCACGTTCATCAGTACAAACAATAGTACGCAAGTATAAACACCATGGGACCAAGCAGACATCATACCGCTCAGGAAGGAGACGCGTTCTGTCTCCTAGAGATGAACATACTTTTGTGCAAAAAGTGCAAATCAATCCCAGAACAGCAGCAAAGGACCTTGTGAAGATGCTGGAGGAAACAGGTACAAAAGTATCTATATCCACAGTAAAACGAGTCCTATGTCGACATAACCTGAAAGGCCGCTCAGCAAGGAAGAAGCCACTGCTCAAAAACCGCCATAAAAAAAGCCAGACTATGGTTTGCAACTGCACCTGGGGACAAAGATCGTACTTTTTTTGAGAAATGTCCTCTGGTCTGATGAAACAAAAATAGAACTGTTTGACCATAATGACCATTGTCATGTTTGGAGGAAAAAGAGGGAGGCTTGCAAGCCAAAGAACACCATCCCAACCGTGAAGCACAGGGGTGGCAGCATCATGTTGTGGGGGTGCTTTGCTGCAGGAGGGACTGGTGCACTTCACAAAATAGATGGCATCATGAGGATGGAAAATTATGTGGATATATTGAAGCAACATCTCAAGACATTAGTCAGGAAGTTAAAGCTTGGTCGCAAACGGGTCTTCCAAATGGACAATGACCAGAAGCATACTTCAGAAGTTGTGGCAAAATGGCTTAAGGACAACAAAGTCACGGTATTGGAGTCGCCATCACTTAAGCTAGGATTAAATGTCAGGAATTGTGAAAAACTGAGTTTAAATATACTTGGCTAAGGTGTATGTAAACTTCCGACTTCAACTGTACATATACACACTGAGTCAAAAAGACTTTGTTAAAAAATAGACATAGTAAAGGGTGTGTTCGGCTTGAACAGTGTTCTTTGCCCTTCCTAGGGGAAACGTCCTTTGCCCTTCCTAGGGGAAACGTCCTTTGCCCTTCCTAGGGAAACCTCCTTTGCCCTTCCTAGGGGAAACCTCCTTTGCCCTTCTTAGGGGAAATCTCCTTTGCCCTTCCTAGGGGAAATCTCCTTTGCCCTTCCTAGGGGAAACCTCCTTTGCCCTTCCTAGGGGAAACCTCCTTTGCCCTTCCTAGGGGAAACCTCCTTTGTCCTTCCTAGGGGAAACCTCGTTTGCCCTTCCTAGGGGAAACGTCCTTTGCCCTTCCTAGGGGAAATGCCCTTTGCCCTTCCTAGGGGAAACCTCCTTTGCCCTGTTGCGTGGTCATTGTGACTTAGGATATGAGGGGGAAACTGAAAAAAGTCATTTTTACAGCAGCTTCTTCCTCTTACTTATTCACGGTTTTATTGGTAACCTCCATAACATTGATAGTGCTACTGTACAAACAGGCTGGTATGTGTATTTATTAAAATATATATATTTTTACGAGGCGAGGCACAAAGGCGGTTTAGTTCAGGGAGCCTCAAACAAGCCAGGGTGGCCAGCACATGCTGGAGCTTTCCACCCCAGCCCCGGACATTTTGTTCCAAATGAGTGAACTCCGGGAGATAGAAAGAGGAAGAGAGAGAGAGAGGGACAGAGACTTCGCTTGGAGGCCAGATAACAAGGGCTCAGAGTGGCCAAGTCTCAACAGAGAGGGGGGAATGGGGTAGAGAGAGAGAAAAATAGAGGGGAGGGGGAAAGGTGGGAGACTGGTGGGAAAGAATGAGAGAAATAAGAGGAGAGGCAAATTAAGACACACTAATATTCGGGTAACATTCAATGAACGATTGAGCCCTCTCGTACTATTTCCTGTACACTAGAGATGTGCCATAGGCCTATGCTATGCTCACAATCCAGCTTGCCTGGTAATACACCAAGCTTGGAGTAGCTAATAATAGGCCGAAGATAATTGATAAAGTGCAGGAGAGGTGAAACTCCCAGAGTTACAGTCAAATGCAGAGTCACAACAACCTAACCCTGGCTGGGTGTGTCACAGTCGCATAGGAAATCACTGTGGTGTTACATCTAAACCATAGTCTCCGTTCCACCGCAGCCAGGGAGGGGGGAAGAGTCATAGCGAGACACTGCAGACTAGTAGCAGCGCCCACTTATTGAGACATCTGCATGCTTAGAATTGTGTGATGTTTTGTTCATTTTGGACTTCGGTCAGGGTTTTTTCAGCAGTCCGAGCACATTACATTTTTTCTGAAGGCTAACCGAAGTCTACGCCCCTTCGTCGGTTATTGGTCAACAGTAGGGATTCTTAGTGCGACTAAGATTTCTTCGATAAAAACGTCAAAATTAATGACAGATTTAGTTTTTCAAGCGAAGGTTTTTTAAGGGAGTATGCGAGCTCACTCTTTTGGTTCGGTTAGCCAGTTCGGCCGAACTGAAGCATGCTACCGCCTTTAGTCATTCAGGAGGAGGAAGTGGAGCTCTCTGGATTGTGTGTGGGGGGCTCTGTGGAGGGGGATATGTGTGTGTGTGTGTGTGTGTGTGTGTGTGTGTTAGGACCGTCCGTTCCTGCGTGACCCCTGCTGCTGTTTGTCCACTGGGCGATCACCCCACTCAGGACACGTGACACGCCCACATAGGCGGCCCACTGTTTGGGGACAGGGGTGGGACAGGGGGCAAAGGGGGGTGGGGGCTAGCTGGGACTCTCCAGAGAAAACTCTGGCATCAGCAACCTCGATGACCTTTGAACTGTGGCCGGCCTGGCGCACGCAGAAGGAAACAACAATGGCCTTTGACATCCCCGCTGGTGGAAAATACCAAAATACACACAGCCAGCTAGCATAGCATGGAAGCTCGGATCTGTGGGAAGCTAACTCCATTCAATAACATGCCAAAAAAGCATAGCATTGAAGCTACCAAGCTAACTCCATTCACCCAGAGCTTGATACAAAAAACATGTCTCCACTAAACAATATCACAAGAGTGGAGTGTTCGATTTAGCAGTTTGTCGGCAGCCATTTTGTCAAATTGGGCTATGAATGAGCTCAGTACATTGAAGAAGGAGATGTGTTCTGTTCTTTCCTTTCCTCCTCGTCAGTCTTTTCTCTCTAGTTTTGTTAGTTTCTCTGGCGGAGGACGATGCTAATGGACATATTAGCTGCTGGGTTTTCCCAACATGACGATTAGGTGCCTGTGAGGTCATCCTTTCACTTCTGGCCTGCTCACATCGGGGTTCTATCATTTAATTACCGCTGCACTGAGGGAGGGATCCTCCTTCCATCCCATCCAAATGCCGAGTGTAGTGGGTTTAGCTTGTAGCCTAGCACGGGTAGCATTTAGCATAGGATAAGCAGTAAAATGAAGCCTGAAAGGTTTTGCTAGTGCTGTTTGCAGTGGCGCTGGGTGAATTGCTGAAAGCTTGCAGACAAGGCATAGCAGTATCCCTCCACACCACATCCGTTTTCAGCCAGGGAGGGTGGGGTGCTCTGATTCCCTGCCATTTCCAGCAGTTAGTCTGAATACCACAGACATTTTGAGGCCGCCACTACATAAATGGTGCAATAAACCTTTTTATTTTTGGCCAAGTCTAATTCCAACACAAGGGCAATTAGATTATCCTCTTTTCTGATGTGTGTCCCGAGGATGTGTGTGTGTGTGTGTGTGTGTGTGTGTGTGTGTGTGTGTGTGTGTGTGTGTGTGTGTGTGTGTGTGTGTGTGTGTGTGTGTGTGTGTGTGAAAGCATGCCATTGCAGATTTGCGTGTGTGCACGCATTCCCAGCCGTATGCCAATGTGTGGGTCTGCACAGGACCTGAGATGTATTGATTTCTGCAGGAAGTGGATTCTGATGTTTCATGGCACGTCCTGAGTCGGATGGCTTCTACACGAGAGCCAGGGAAGAAAGGAACCCCAGCCAAGGAGAGAGGGAGGGAGGGATGGGGAGGGGGAGGCAGAGAGACAGAGGAAGAGAAAGCTAGGGAGAGAGGGAGAGAGAGAATACCAGTCAGAGAGAAAAAGATAGAGTAAAAGAAAACAAAAAAGAGAACATTAGAGAGAGAAGAAGAAATTGATCATGAGAAAGAGAGACATAACATCTCTCCCTCTGTCCATTCGCAAAGACTAAACACTTGCCCTGCATCTAATTTCCTCTTACAATAATACCGACCGGCTAGGCAGGAGCGTGGAAAATCAAACATGTACAAAACCCAAGCTCTCGCTCACTCCTATGAAACTAACCTTGCTAAGGTATCATTCCTACCACAAAATACAGACGGATTGGATTTCCAAATCTAAAATAAATACACAGTCTCGGACGCGAAGCGGGGCAAAGAATTCTCTCCTTCTTTTGTGACCGTCCAACAAATTCGGGCGGCAGCATGTAGGCCTATCTGTTGGACTGTTGGGCGTTGCGACACAGACTGTCGGTGGCTAGTGTTTGTGAAAAGGTGCATGCTGTACAGACCACAGACATACAGAGAAAGGCACACACACACACACACACACACACACACACACACACACACACACACACACAAAGGAGTCTGTTTAATCCAGAGCCTTGCAGACCACCAGTTGTCAGGCCTGGAGATGGGGAGTGGAAGGAGGGAGGAAGGTTTTCCATCATTCTCTGCCTTCTCCAGCCTCTGGATGAGTCTGTGTGGCCCAGAGGGCAAGGTTCACCGGGAGCCTTGACCTGTGTGTGTATGTGTGTGTGTGTGTGTGTGTGTGTTTGCAAAGATAATTAAACAGGGCAAACAGATGAGCTGAGTGAAGGGGGTAGAGGTCACAGGAGATGGAATAAGGATAAGATGACCGCCCGCCTGCCACCGCCCCACACCCATACACACAGACACACACCCCCACAACACACGTGTGTGGAGGGAGATTAACAGGGACGGATATAAATGGTGGTATGCTTTATATAAACAGATGTCCTACTGCTGAAGATAGCTTTGACAGTCTCCCCCTTGAAGAACAGCTAGGGATAGGGTCTTATGCAGGGAAATAATGCCTTTGTCCTGGGGGGGCTTTACACTGAGGAGGCTGTTAAACACTCCACACATTTGCCTGTCTGCACATCTACAATTACATGAATTATAAGCCAGAGGCTTCAAGAGATCCATTGTCTGCCCTGGCGGAGTGTTGGTGGTGCAAGTGTGTGTAAATAGCATGTGCGGATGTTTGACTGTGTGAATATTTATGCATTTGGGCTTGGACTATGGGCGTGTTTGTTTCATTGGTGGTGAGTGTGTTTGACTGGAGTGTGTGTGCATGCCGTCATTTATTTGTGTGTGTGTGTGTGTGTGTGTGTGTGTGTGTGTGGCACAAGGGACATTAAATCAATAGGTTGCACTCAAGCCTAGAGAGGTGGGGAGAGAGAGAACCATGGGATATGTAAAGGACAAATTAAAGAAAGAAAGAACAAAAAAATGAAGAGTTGTGTGCCGTGGTCGGTGGCAGCTTCCTTAATTTGAGACCCAGGCGCCCTATAGCCAGGACTCCAGGAGGAGGGATCCCCTTTCAACACCTTGTTTTATTTAGTAACTATGCTGCCAGTTCATTTGCCAGAGTGGGCTAGAATGGGATTAATTGGGGAGATCAGTGACTTGGAGGTGGAGGTGGGGGAGGCTGGAGGGAGAGACTGCAGGAAAGATGTTAATGACATTATAAGACATTGTTTCAGAAACTTCCTTCCTGGGGCATAAACTGAGTCAGGGAGCATGGCCAGGAGAGGAGGGGGGTACACACACATTCACATCCCACCCCAAGCTCTAAACTGATCCAACATTGCTCTCTAAACAGTGAGCTCCCTTGCTCCCTTGCACCAGTCTAAATTCCATCTCTTTGCTCACTAGTTCCAGTCTAAACTTCATCCTCAAAGCCCTCCTTTACTGACTGACTAACAGACAGGCGTAGAAGGTGGATCATTTGGGACAGACATTCTTGTGGAACCAGTCCGGTGACTTCCGGCAGCCTGAGGGGAAGAGTGGCATGTGACTAGAAGTTGATCTCTGATCCCCTGGGTGAGCCACCAACAGCAGAATACCTTATCTCTCTCGCTCCTCGAACCCCCTTCTCTCTGTAACTTCTCCACTTCTTGACTGTTCTCCAGCCCACATCTAATATTTGTATTGGAAAAATAATTACTTGAATCTAGAATCGGTAAAATTACCAAAAACGAACCACGTAACTGTTGTTGGATCAATGTATAGCAGTTTACATAATATGGATAGCTAGTCCAACTGAGTACTGACATCTATAGTGGATAGTTAAGATTGGAGTACAGACAGAGAAATGTGTTGTTCTATTTGTTACTAAATGTAGCCTAGATGTGGTGATCAACAGTTGCAGTTTCTAGTCACCGGTCAAAGTTCGGAACAAGTGCTTTGTTGGATCGATAGGGCAATTACTTCCGTCTCTCTCGTCGGATTCATCTTGTGTAAGATTAACCCAGGCAGAGAGCAGGCAGACATCGCAATGAGTCGGTCGACTAAACAAAGCAAAGATCACGGACGTTTACAGATTCATATCGCTGCTCTACCCTCTTTCTCCACACAAGAGAGATGCCACATGTCACACAATTCCTGCCCTGCCCAAAAGTAAACAGCCGCACGACAGAACTAATAGAACTAACAGCCGCACGTACATTCAGTCATTTCCGAGGAAATTTTTATTTCATTTTTACCTCAGAAAGAAGAGGCTAAGCTACATTGTGGCTAGCTACATCATGACTCTATAAAATGTTCTATAATCTTCTCTAGTATACTAAAGGATATAAGATAATATAAATGTTTATGATGCTACGGTGTCAATGTCCTGAGTTCAAATACTTTGAAATATCTCAATTACTTAAAATCGAAGTAGGTATTCAGATATACAGTACCAGTCAAACGTTTGGAAACACCTACTCATTCCAGAGTTTTCTTCATTTGACTATTTTCTACATTGTAGAATAATAGTGAAGACATCAAAACTATGAAATAACACATATGGAATAATGTAGTAACCAAAAAAGTGTTAAACAAATAATATTTTATATTTGTGAATCTTCAAAGTAGCCACCCTTTGCCTTGATAACAGTTTTGCCCACTCTTGGTATTCTCTCAACCACCTTCATGAGGTAGTCACCTGGAATGCATTTCAATCAACGGGTATGCCTTGTTAAAAGTACATTTGTGGAATTTCTTTCCTTCTTAATGCGTTTGAGCCAATCAGTTGTGTTGTGACAAGGTAGGGGTGGTAAATAGAAGATAGCTTTATTTGGTAAAAGACCAAGTCCATATTATGGCAAGAACAGCTTAAACAAGTAAAGAGAAACGACTGTCCATCATTACTTTAAGACATAAAGGTCACTCAATCTGGAAAATTTCAAGAACTTGAAAGTTGAAAGTTTCTTCAAGTGCAGTTGCAAAAACCATCTAGCGCTATGATGAAACTGGCTCTCATAAGGACCACCACAGGAAAGGAAGACCCAGAGTTGATTTATTTATTCTTCATTTAACTAGGCAAGTCAGTTAAGAACAAATTCTTATTTTCAATGACGGCCTAGGAACAGTGGGTTAACTGCCTTGTTCAGGGGCAGAACAACAGATTTTTACCTTGTCAGCTCAGGGATTCAATCTAGCAACCTTTCGGTTACTGGCCCAACGCCCTAACCACTAGGCTACCTACTGGCCCAATGTAGAAGTTACCTCTGCTGCAAAGGATAACTTCGTTAGAGTTAACTGCACCTCAGATTGCAGCCCAAATAAATGCTTCACAGGGTTCAAGTAACAGACACATCTCAACATCAACTGTTCAGAGACCGCATTAATCAGGCATTCATGGTCGAATTGCTGCAAAGAAACCACTACTAAAGGACACCAATAATAAGGAGAGACTTGCTTGGGCCAAGAAACACAAGTGTATGATGAGTCCAAATTGTAGATTTTGGTTCCAACCGCCGTGTCTTTGTGAGACGCAGAGTAGGTAACCGGATGATCTCCACATGTGTTGTTCCCACTATGAAGCATGGAGGAGGTGTGATGGTTTGGGGGTGCTTTGCTGGTGACACTGTCAGTTATTTATTTAGAATTCAAGGCACACTTAACCAGCATGGCTACCACAGCATTATGCAGCGATACACCATCCCACCTGGTTTGTGCTTAGTGGGAATATCATTTGTTTTTCAACAGGACAATGACCCAACACACCTCCAGGCGGTGTAAGGGCTATTTGACCAAGAAGTCGAGTGATGGAGTGCTGCATCAGATGAATTGGCCTCCACAATCACCCGACTTATTGAGAATTTTCTAGAACATGTGTGTCCATTATACATTTCAGGATAGTCCGCAAGACTAGGTCATTAGACACCATTAGACATGCACCTGTCTGGGGAGTGGACATGTCTGGTTATTTCTGTAAAATGTATCTATGGACTGTTGCTATGGTCCTACATGCATGAACCTGTTTTAGTCGAGAACATGTCTGTATTTTTGAACTATTGGTGTGGCTCTACAGGTTCAATGCCCTAATGTGAAACCAAACTAAAATTAGTGCAGGGCAATAAGATAACTGTGGCTAAATGCCAGAGGGGATGAGTCATTAAGAGGAGTTGCTGTGTGTGACGTCAGGAGGAAAAATGTATAAGAAGTATGTGCCAAGACTGGAAGGATAGTTGATTTCATGAACCAGCTCGGCTTGTATTATATTGTCAAATCAAATCAAATCTTATTTGTCACATACACATGGTTAGCAGATGTTAATGCGAGTGTAGCGAAATGCTTGTGCTTCTAGTTCCGACAATGCAGTAATAACCAACAAGTAATCTAACTAACAATTCCAAAACTACTGTCTTATACACGGTGTAAGGGGATAAAGAATATGTACATAAGGATATATGAATGAGTGATGGTACAGAGCAGCATAGGCAAGATACAGTAGCTGATATCGAGTACAGTATATACATATGAGATGAGTATGTAAACAAAGTGGCATAGTTAAAGTGGCTAGTGATACATGTATTACATAAGGATGCAGTCGATGATATAGAGTACAGTATATACGTATGCATATGAGATGAATAATGTAGGGTATGTAAACATTATATAAGGTAGCATTGTTTAAAGTGGCTAGTGATATATTTACATCATTTCCCATCAATTCCCATTATTAAAGTGGCTGGAGTTGAGTCAGTGTCAGTGTCAGTGTGTTGGCAGCAGCCACTCAATGTTAGTGGTGGCTGTTTAACAGTCTGATGGCCTTGAGATAGAAGCTGTTTTTCAGTCTCTCGGTCCCAGCTTTGATGCACCTGTACTGACCTCGCCTTCTGGATGATAGCAGGGTGAACAGGCAGTGGCTCGGGTGGTTGATGTCCTTGATGATCTTTATGGCCTTCCTGTAACATCGGGTGGTGTAGGTGTCCTGGAGGGCAGGTAGTTTGCCCCCGGTGATGCGTTGTGCAGACCTCACTACCCTCTGGAGAGCCTTACGGTTGAGGGCGGAGCAGTTGCCATACCAGGCGGTGATACAGCCCGCCAGGATGCTCTCAATTGTGCATCTGTAGAAGTTTGTGAGTGCTTTTGGTGACAAGCCGAATTTCTTCAGCCTCCTGAGGTTGAAGAGGCGCTGCTGCGCCTTCTTCACGATGCTGTCTGTGTGAGTGGACCAATTCAGTTTGTCTGTGATGTGTATGCCGAGGAACTTAAAACTTGCTACCCTCTCCACTACTGTTCCATCGATGTGGATAGGGGGTGTTCCCTCTGCTGTTTCCTGAAGTCCACAATCATCTCCTTAGTTTTGTTGACGTTGAGTGTGAGGTTATTTTCCTGACACCACACTCCGAGGGCCCTCACCTCCTCCCTGTAGGCCGTCTCGTCGTTGTTGGTAATCAAGCCTACCACTGTTGTGTCGTCCGCAAACTTGATGATTGAGTTGGAGGCGTGCGTGGCCACGCAGTCGTGGGTGAACAGGGAGTACAGGAGAGGGCTCAGAACGCACCCTTGTGGGGCCCCAGTGTTGAGGATCAGCGGGGAGAGATGTTGTTGCCTACCCTCACCACCTGGGGGCGGCCCGTCAGGAAGTCCAGTACCCAGTTGCACAGGGCGGGGTCGAGACCCAGGGTCTCGAGCTTGATGACGAGCTTGGAGGGTACTATGGTGTTGAATGCCGAGCTGTAGTCGATGAACAGCATTCTCACATAGGTATTCCTCTTGTCCAGATGGGTTAGGGTAGTGTGCAGTGTGGTTGAGATTGCATCGTCTGTGGACCTATTTGGGCGGTAAGCAAATTGGAGTGGGTCTAGGGTGTCAGGTAGGGTGGAGGTGATATGGTCCTTGACTAGTCTCTCAAAGCACTTCATGATGACGGATGTGAGTGCTACGGGGCGGTAGTCGTTTAGCTCAGTTACCTTAGCTTTCTTGGGAACAGGAACAATGGTGGCCCTCTTGAAGCATGTGGGAACAGCAGACTGGTATAGGGATCAGAGCATGCGCAGACCAGCTGGACGGTGTGTTTACGGACATATTCAATCAATTATATTGTAATAAAGTCTATTTGAAATCACAGGCTCCGGTACTTGAGAAATATGATTGACTGAATATTTACACGACAACCTCAACTCAATTGAGATGGTTTGGGATGAGTTGGACTGCAGATTGAAGGAAAAGCAGCCAACAAGTGCTCAGCATATGTGGGAACTCCTTCAAGACTGCATTCCTCATGAAGCATTCCTCATGAAGCATTCCTCATGAAGCTGGTTGAGAGCATGCCAAGAGTGTGTAAAGCTGTCTTCAAGGCAAAGAGTGGCTACTTTGAAGAATATAAAATATATTTTGCTTTGTTTCACACTTTTTGGTTACTATAGAGGTCGACCGATTAATCAGAATGGCCGATTAATTAAAGCAGATTTCAAGTTTTCATAACAATCAGAAATCGGTATTTCTGGGCACCGATTTGGCCGATTTTTTAAAAATATATACCTTTATTTAACTAGGCAAGTCAGTTAAGAACACATTCTTATTTTCAATGACGGCCTTGGAACGGTGGGTTAACTGCCTTGTTCAGGGGCAGAACGACAGATTTTCACCTTATCTCAACTTATCTTATAAAAAACAATCAATCAATCATAATCATTAGTTATAACTACACATGGTTGATGATATTACTAGTTTATCTAGCGTGTCCTGCGTTGCATATAATCGATGCAACGCTGGGGGATGATTTTACAAAAGCGTCAGCCTAATGGCTGGTGTAACCGATGTGAAATGGCTAGCTAGTTAGCGGGGTGCGTGCTAATAGCCTTTCAAACGTCACTCGCTCTGAGACTTGGAATAGTTATTCCCCTTGCTCTGCAAGGGCCGCGGCTTTTGTGAAGCGATGGGTAACGCTGCTTCGAGTGTGGCTGTTGTCGATGTGTTCCTGGTTCGAGCCCAGGTAGGGGCGAGGAGAGGGGCGGAAGCTATACTGTACACTGGCAATACTATAATGCCTATAAGAACATCCAATAGTCAAAGGTATATGAAATACAAATAGTATAGAGCGAAATAGTCCTATAAATACTATATCAACTACAACCTAAAACCTCTTACCTTGGAATATTGAAGACTCATGTTAAAAGGAACCACCAACTTTCATATGTTCTCATGTTCTGAGCAAGGAACTCAAACGTTAGCTTTCTTACATGGCACATATTGCACTTTTACTTCTCCAACACTTTGTTTTTGCATTATTTAAACCAAATTGAACATGTTTCATTATTTATTTGATGCTACATTTATTTTTATTGATGTATTATATTAAGTTAAAATAAGTGTTCATTCAGTATTGTTGTAATTGTCATTATTACAAATAAATAACAAAATTGTCCGATTAATCGGTATCTGCTTTTTTGGTCCTCCGGTATCGGTATTGGCGTTGAAAAATCATAATCGTTCGACCTCTAGTTACTACATTATTCCATGTGTGCTATTTCATAGTTTTGATGTCTTCACTATTATTCTACAATGTAGAAAATAGCAAAAATAAAGAAAAACACTTGAATGAGTAGGTTTGTCCAAACTTTTGACTGGCACTGTATTTTATTTGAAAAGACATGTAGTTTAATATTTTAATGTATTTGTAAATACACTTGGAAAGTATTGGAAAACTAAAATACACAGAGTGAAATGCACTCCCATACGTTTAACACAGCCATCGAACATAGTATTCAAAATAAGTATTTGAACATACTGTCAAATACAATTTGCAGACTATTTGGTTTATACAAATAACCATTCAAATACTCAAATAAAGGTATTTGTTTGGGTATTTGAAAATACTAAAATAAACAGAAAAACTATATATTTTTAAACCAGATACTCAAACACACATGTATATAAACCCAGGTCTGCTATTTATATGTAGGCCTATCCCTTCTTGGCACCTTAGCTAGCATTCATACATTTATAAGTAAAACTCTAGGGAGGGAAGAACAAACAGAGGAGAGTAAAGGTAGAGGAGGGGGAAGGTAGGGGTCCGATGATGAGCAGTTGTCTGTGACTCAGTAGCTTGGGACAAGTAATGGGGCGATAAAGGGGGATGGGGAGAGCGCAATGTCCCAGCTGATGCCCTCCATAGAAAGAGATGACAAAGGCCAGCCACAAAACCCCGTAGAGGAGAGGGTCACAATACCCCCCAGAGCCCATGGGACCTGCCCTTCGACATGGCTGCGGCTAAGCATGCACAACCACTCTTTAATAACTAACCCACCCCCCAAAAGAGGGGGTTGCAGCCTCCCTCCACCACAGAATAGCCCCAAGCCTTTTCATAATTCAATAGCCACACAGGGCCTGGCATCCGATGTTTGCTGTGATAGATCATGACGCCGCTATTTAAATTTTTGGGGGAGGGGGGGCTGTGGGAATTGTGACATTTGAGTCCCCCCATCCTCTGAATGAGAGATGCAGTGTAGGGGACAGCAGGCTCTCTCTGTGTGCTATAAGCATGTATGTGGTAGGATCTTTCAGATGCAGAAGCTTTGTTTTTCCAACCAGTCCACCCCCGATCCCCACCATCACCATCACCCACATACATTACTGAACATATGCAGCCTACATACAGTTCATCCACTGTGCAAAGCAAAGCGATTTCCCCTATTCATGGGTTGCACGTTTTATCACAATATTGTTCGGAACGTTTGTTTTGGACTGATGCCCGACTGAGCATTTTACTCCATGCCTCGTCAATGAGCGCTAATGAAGATCTCATCAAAAGTGCATTACAGTGGTATGGAAATAAAACAACATTCAAAAGGGAGGCAAATAACTAGTAGGAAAGCCTTTTGTCATCATTTTGATGTCGCCAGATTGGCTTTAGATGCTGTATAAAATTGACCGGATTTTAGCTAGCTAACGTTAGCATTGCTAGCTATTTTTGACAAACATTGCTAGCTAATGACAACATTGCCATCAGTCTCAAGTAAATTTGACGACATGATAAGGCTGACAAAGTATTAATATTTGACTACTTTAGCAATGTCATTGTATTTCCAGGCACTATAGTGTAATTTAGACGAAACCGTGGTTCGCCTCCGTCCAGAATGACTGGGTTTCTCACCACTTTAGGGCACCACTATGGCGCCGCTGTTAGAGGACGACTTGAGAGCGGTCATAACAATGGCATGATGCGACCGAGTAACGGAGGTGCCACCTATGAGAAGTACACTTAGCAGCTGCCCTCCAGTCTAATCGTGCTGTTTCAATCTGAAACAAGATTAGCCAGGCATTGGAATTGGCTTTTCCCATTACACAGTGGGAGTAGGATCCTGCCAACCTCATGACTCTCTCCTGTGAGCCGCCTAACAGCCTCATAACAGTGCCTGCCTACACACCTGACACCGGGAGGTGTGTGTGTGAGTGTGTGTATGTGTGGAGAGGGGGCAGGGAGAGGCAAGCCTCCATCACCGTGGGAGACAGACAGATGGAGATGGAAATGAGTAGGCAGTGAGAGGCAAACCTCCTCCTACAGCTGATCCAGGCAGAAAACAAAGCAGACACACACACGCTTGCCCAGGCACAATCACAAACCCAAAGAGGCAGAATAGGCCATTCCTATTCAAATGTTCCCTTGTCGCTCACATGGGTATTTGGCTAGTTAAGCATTAGATGATTAGATGAGTGTAAATATAAAAAAACACCTCACTGCGAAGCATTATATCTACAAAACAATTTCACCAAAGCAGAATGTAGTGTTCTTTCCTTTTAAATGACTGTACTGTTGACAAGAATTTGTGATAGTGCTGTATAATACTTTTTATGTGATTGCGAGTATGTATGCTGCAGTGTGTGTGCTTTTGTGTGTGTCTGGCTTCCTTCGTCAGACAGCCATCTGCCCCCGTGGGAGCTGTTCTGAGGCACACTATTGGCTTACGTGAGCTGAAAGAGCTGAGAGGGTGAGAGGGATCATCATTTTGGGGGAGGTCATGTGACAGACCGCTCTTTCAAAAGGCCGACACCACTGTCACACAAAGAGAGTCCGGGCTGACGCAGCACAAATCGCCCCCAGCCAGCCATGCCAATGAAGCCCCCCCCTCCTAATCTCCCCTCTCTCTCTCTCTCTCTCTCTCTCTCTTCTTTCTCTCAGCAATCGGCTACCTTCTACACACAGCCGCTTTCCCATTACAAACCCACACAGGATTGGACCAATAGGACTTCAATGAGCGTCATCAATTCATAATGTTTACTGACACTCCCTAATAAAAATGTTCATGCAATTTCATTAAAATTATAATAAACTGAAAAATAAATCAGCTGAATTTCAATGGGTGGAGGAGAGCATGTAGTCTCCCGGTTGTTCATGACAAGTTGTATTATTAAAGTATATGGAGGTAGTTTCTCTCTTTGTCTCTCTCTCTCTCTCACCCCCCAGAATGATTGAGTTTATAGCAGGCTGAAGCGTCTGAGTGCCCGTGTGTGCCAACGACAGAGTCCTTGTAACTGGGCCACTCCTTCAAACAAACAAAAAAGAGAGAGAGAGAGAGAGAGAGATACCGGACATACTACTACTGTACCATAACGGCTCGCCAAACACTGCATCTATCTTTATCCACACACAGATGCACGAGAAAAAAGGCGGCGTCTCATTTTTAGCCTCTTGATATAGTGCGATATGTGGCCGTGTGTCAAAACAAAAAGTATCCACTCCGAGGGGGGTGATTATTGTCAGCCGTGCGAACACAGAAATAGACTAGGATGTTTATCGTGCGCACACAAATACTTGTAGGGAATTCCCTGTCTGGCGGTGGGCTAATATCTTCACAGTGTGAGATTTATTTTAGAACCAAGTACTGTTGGTTACCAAAGTGTATGGTTTTTCATGTCGGGCATATATGCTTCATTGAAAACTTTTCCAGTCTTGAAACCCAATAAATGCCCTACGTCATAATTTAATTAATTGGCTGACGGCTGTAGTAGCTCTGAGGACGAGGCGGCGGTCGTGGTTGATTGGATGGAGGTTGAATGTGTAGCCAAAGTAAGCCCGGGTAACCTGTTGGCACTACTTTTTCACTTTGGGTAGTGGAAGGATACCCGTAGTCATTTACTTGTACGGGGACCTTTCCCTGTATCCCCCTCCTCCTCTCTCACCGTCCCTCTTTCCTTCAGAGCGTTATAGCACACCAGGTCCTGTTCACTACTCCCCAGTCACTCAGGCAGTCAGGTATATTAATGCACTCTCCAGCCCTCTTGACCTTTGCCGCTCATAAAGCACGTCCCCCAGATCGCCATTTGTCATATGCAGACACTCCTGACTGACCGGGAGGCAGGCAGACCAGCAGGGGGGAGACAGGAGGCAGGGGAGGGGACACACTGGAAGAGGAGAGGGAGGAGAGGGGCAGACAATGGCTTGTGATGAGGGGTTGAACTTCTCTCTCTTTTTGTCTTTTTGCTCCCTTTTCCAGCACATAGGATTTGTGCTATTCCCCAAGGACGACAGTAGTGGCAAAGTTGGTGGAAGGGGAGGGGGTCCCAAGGGACGTGTGTGTGTGTGCAGACGCAAGTGTGTATGGAGGAGGATGGCAGGCAGTGAGCTTCTAGAAAAGATCGCTAAGGAGAAAGGGAGAATACTCAAAGGACTCATGGAATCTATCATTGTACAGAGCAGCCACAGGAATAACACCAAATCCCTGGGAGCTTAACATGATAGTATACGAATTACTGTACGGTAAATTCCATTGAAAATGCTGCATGTGTCAGAACTAAACCTGTGTGTACTAGCCATATGAATTCATCATTGAGAAATTAAACAGAAAATGCAACAACAAAAAATGCCCTTGGAAAAAATGAACAAACGGAACATAGATAACTATTATATCTGTTGTTTTATCAAGTATTTCCAGTGAACATTCAGCCTTTCGTAAAGAGAAGCCCCGTTTGTTAGACTAACTTTAAAAGGCTGTGAATTAAAATAGCTGCCGGCAGGGTGGAAATGAAAGGAATCGGCGCATTTAATTTATTCTCCCTCGCTGTTATTGTGCTCTTTTGAAGAATTTCCCAGACGCCACAGTCAAGCATGTCACCTGTGATTCCCTGTTTGCTTCTCGTAATAATGCGTGTTGTGATGCCGTGTTACGGAGGGGAGATGTTTTTTTCTCCCAGCGAGACAATATTAAACAGTGCAAGTGAGCGGCACATGTTGCAAATAATTAACGTGAGCCTCTTTGCACATGAAGTTAACTGCTAATTCAAATAAGAAATGCAATTGACTTACATTTGAATACCATTCAAGCTACAGAGCAACAATCATCCAAATTGTTAACGGGAGGTTTCCTCCGCCACCTTATCTACACTGTGGAATCAGCATCTGTTTGTCAGTATGAAATCCACCCCTTAGGTCTCATTGAGAAAGACAGCCCTCTTAGCTTAGACAAGTATTAGTAAAGTGCTAGATGTCAGAGTCATGTAGAACAACGTATAGAATTAGAACCATATATAGTATCTCTCGAACATACAACTCTGCTAAACTCAATAATCAAACCAACTGCGACGAGGTGTTCATTGCACAACTGCCCCGTGTGGTCGATAGAACTGATATGAGGTCAGACGAGAAAACGGACATCACCGTGTCCCTTCTGGTTATGCAGTGGAGGTGAAGGAGAGATGGACTCTTCAGCCGCCCTTGACAGGGGAAGACCCCTGGCTGTCGATATCCTATTGATCCCGCTGGTCCAACAAGGCAGGGCTCACTGTACCCAGACAACTCAGAGTAGTCACAGTCTGCCTGGTCAGAGATAGAGATTGGAGGAGGACTCATTTAGCTAGGCACTATGCAGGCTTCTGGAGAGTTTGTCATTTCTCGGTCATGCACACACACACACACACACACACACACACACACACACACACACACACACAGAGACAGACACACACACACACAGGAGTCATTGGATGGGTCTTCTGCGATCACAACAGCCCTCACGACATCACCATGCAGAAAAAAGTCCTTCTTCAATCAATTCAACCACTACTCCAAAACAACTGGCCCATCGCGGCCGTATATGTATTTTAATGCAGCGGCAGTTGCTGCATTTTCCCTACTGAAAACCCTCCCAAAACTAAGTGAAGAGGCATATTCTCTCTGTGGCCATTGATATGCATGGCTACCAGCTGTTGTGCTGTCCACAGTGTGGATATGGTTCTCCATCAAAAGGCTTAGCCATGCCTGTGCCTTGCATATGAAACAGGACATGGTCTTCTGTTCCCTCAGGGAGTTCACTTCCTACCCCTTCCTTTCCCTCCCTCACTCCTTCCCTCCCTCCAACAAGCATACCCTTCAGCTGGAGGCCAGATATCCCAAGGTGCACTGGGGACATTTTTGGGCAGTGGGAAGGGAAGTTTCAGCCCCTGTGAAACAGGGTCTGGAGCCCAGCCACACTTTTGGAGCAGTGCTTTTGAAAACAACGAGGCCCCCAGATCTCCTTGCTAGAGAGGGCTGACTCTGCAGAAAGAGAGAGAGGGGCCTGCCTGCTACCTGGCTTGCACTCTATAAAATGGGATCTCTTTGCACTTTTGCCACCCTTTTGAGAGTCCACAAAAGAGCTTCTAGTCCAAACTCAGTTTTAGGCTTCTTCCATTTTCAACCTTAATTGCAACTGCAGACCAAAAGCATCATGATGCAAGTCCTGTCTGAATGCATCTGCCTTCACAGCCTCTCTCTAACAGCTGCTCTTTGCCTACAAAAGCCTTCCTAGCCACCCCGGCGCGAGAATGAAACATGGGAGGGAAAACAACTTGATTTTCCTGTCCCACAGAAAATGGACGGTGGAGGGTTGGATATAACAGTGCAGGTGTGGGGACATGTTTCATTCATGCCTACTCAAGAGGGTTTGCTGGGGCGGCAGGTAGCCTAGTGGTTAGAGCGTTGGACTAGTTACTGAAAGGTTGCAAGATCGAATCCCTAAGCTGAAAAGGTCCAAAAAAATCTGTCGTTCTGCCCCCGAACAAGGTAGTTAACACACTGTTCCTAGGCCGTCATTGAAAATAAGAATTTGTTCTTTAACTGACTTGCCTAGTAAAATAAAAAATGTTTTAAAAGGGTTTGCAGTTTCATCTCTCTCTTGCAAGGAGTGGCGGGTCTGGAATGTAACGTCTGTCGCAACTCTTCTGTTTCCCAGACTAACTACTAGTTTTTCCCTGGCTAACTACTAGTCTTGTCTGCTGGCTTCCACAAGGCGACGTCTGCCAAAACACACAACAAAACAACGTCTGATAGCCCTGCCGCACTAGAGAGCAACAAACCAGCTTGCTACAGTCCAGGGCCAGGCTGGGAGAACCATTGAGCCATTGAGATTTTTACGCTCAGAGTCTGAATGCTTTTGTATTCTGTTTTTCGCCTTATGCAACCAAAAGACTGTGCTGCTGCTAAATGTCTCAGCAAAACTTGGCCGTTGGTGGAAACGTAAACTGCCTGTGCATAAACTAAGCTCGCTCCCATTCTTTTTCTCTCTCGTTCATATCTCCTCCCAACAGATGGGGTGCATATAAATCACATCGTCTTGATGTGAACTAAAACCTAGGGAGGTCCTAAATCTGCGGCCGCCATCCTTATCTAAACATCCTGATGCGGAAAGCCACTGATGATGTTTGCCACCCACATGTGTTCGAGCCAGAAACCGTAATAAAGGCAAGCCAACATTGGCATGGTGAACTTAGAGACCAAGTCTACTGCTCCACACCCGACTTGTAAACTTTGAACCCATTCAACAGTTCACTGAGCTAACTCACTTGCTCATTCACAGCTGTTTGCACTCCCACAGTCAACACCGGCGTGCTCACATCTAAAATGAAAACGGAGAATGCACTTTTATTGCAAATTCCAACACAGCCTTTTATAAGGGAAGTAGGCTGCAATAAGGAAGGTGTACTGCAAAGTCGGTGTGGTGTCATTTTCCTGTCTATGGGTGGGATGTGTGTGTGTTGGGTAATGCCCAGACTAGAGGTCGACCGATTATGATTTTTTTTTAACGCCGATACCAATACCGATTAGTGGAGGGCCAAAAAAAGCAGATTCCGATTAATAGGTCGATTGTTTATTTATTTATTTGTAATAATGACAATTACAACAATACTGAATGAACACTTATTTTAACTTAATATAATACATCAATAAAATCTATTTAGCCTCAGGTAAATAATGAAACATGTTCAATTTGGTTTAAATAATGCAAAAACAAAGTGTTGGAGAAGAAAGTAAAAGTGCAATATGTGCTATGTAAGATAGCCAACGTTTCAGTTCCTTGCTCAGAACATGAGAACATATGAAAGCTGGTGGTTCCTTTTAACATGTGTCTTCAATATTCCCAGGTAAGAAGTTTTAGGTTGTAGTTATTATATGAATTATAGGACTATTTCCATCTATAGCATTTGTATTTCATTAACCTTTGACTATTGGATGTTCTTATAGGCACTTTAGTATTGCCAGTGTAACAGTATAGCTTCCGTCTCTCTCCTCGCTCCTCCCTGGGCTCGAACCAGCAACACAACGACAACAGCCACCATAGAAGCAGTGTTACCCAAGCAGATCAAGGGGAACAACTACTAGAAGGCTCAGAGCGAGTGACGTTTGAAACTCTATTAGCGCGCGCTAACTAGCTAGCCATTTCACTTCGGTTACACCAGCCTCATCTTGGGAGTTGATAGGCTTGAGGTCATAAACAGCGCAATGCTTGACGCACAACGAAGAGCTGCTGGCAAAATGCACGAAAGTGCTGTTTGAATTAATGTCTACACGCCTGCTTCGGCCTACCACCGCTCAGTCAGATACTTAGATACTTGTATGCTCAGTCAGATTATATGCAACGCAGGACACACTAGATAATATCTAGTAATATCATCAACCATGTGTAGTTAACTAGTGATAATGATTGATTGTTTTTTCTAAGATAAGTTTAATGCTAGCTAGCAACTTACCTTGGCTTACTGCATTTGCGTAACAGGCAGTCTTCTTGTGGAGTGCAACGACAGAGAGGCAGGTTGTTATTGCGTTGGACTAGTTAACTGTAAGGTTGAAAGATTGGATCCCCCGAGCTGACAAGGTGAAAATCTGTCGTTCTGCCCCTGAACAAGGCAGTTAACCCACCGTTCCTAGGCCGTCATTGAAAATAAGAATGTGTTCTTAACTGACTTGCCTTCATTAATAATAATAAAAAATCGGCACCCAAAATACCGATTTCCGATTGTTACGAAAAGTTGAAATCTGCCCTAATTAATCGGCCATTCCGATTAATCGGTCGACCTCTACCTCAGACGGCTGCTACCAAGCAGCAGTCTGCTCCTCAGAGGAGCAAAGCGTCTCCGAGGCCAGGAAGTCCTTCGAGCTCACTTCCTGTGTCTGACTGTGAGATGGCTGCCAGCTACATTCACAAACTTTCACAAAAACCACCTTTCCTCTTGCCAACAACTCAAGAAAAAAAGGTATTGAAAGCACAATAAATTCAATCCGGTCTATCACTTACTTACTTCTCGGAAATGCATTTCAAAGTAACACCCCTGGTGAAATTTGCTGACAAATGGAAACTTGTACAGTAGTGAGAGAAGTTGAGCAATATTATCATAATTCAAGATTCTGCAAATGTTCTCTCATTAGCATTGCTTTTACAAAGCCACTTGATAAAAAAAAAGAGTGAATTCAAAGGACGGTCATATTAACAATTTCTAACACGCCTTTTGAGACCCTCTAAAAATAGAAGAGAGTTTTAAAGAGGGGTCCTTTCGGTTCCCCCACTCAAACCTAAACACAGATGAGTGCCAAGAGAAAGTATTGACTGTGGCATGGCAAGGCTCTGGCCCTCCTAAAATACTGGCAAATGGAAGGGTGGTGAATTGTTAGACCTCTGTTGGTAAACACTTCCACTTTGTTTGTATGGCCCACCAAAAACTGCCTTACCATAATCACCCACTCTCCTTTCACCCTCCTTTCATGCTGAGGGGCAAAGGAGTAGGTAACAAGGGGGAAGGGAAAAGAGTGTGTGTGATGGGGGAGGTGAATGTACCCCTTTGTTGGGATCATATTATGTTTCCACCACAATACTCCTATCCCTGCTTCATCAACTCTATTCATGTTAACAGTTCATGCAAATGACCATGCTTGCCTTTCATTTGTGGAGGGGGCTCTTTTATCACTCTTAGCTGGGGGAAGAGGGGAGGGATGACCCCCCCCTCTGCCTGCCTCCCCACTCCAAAGCGCAGGCTTAATCCCCCCATATGACTTAAGGCCGGCTCACATCGAACTGAATGTGGATCTAGCGTTCGTCTGCCAATCGTTCAGCGAGCTGTGTTTTAGGGACAACCCGCTGTAGACGTCTGACTGATGACATTTTTCAAGTGATTCTACGTGTAAAATCGGTGCGCACTCGGTTAGCAAATTACATTTAGCGATGCCAAGTACTCTCCGCCAGCAAACGCTATTGGTGTGAGCCCTTAGAATCAAGGGTCTGCCTGTTGTAGTAGCAGTTCTAGGCTAAAGCCTATATATCCTCCAATGTAAAAGTCAGGGTTAGGCAAACAGAGGCCCCCATACTCTTCACAGAGCTCAATTACCCCGAAACGGGTGAGCCTGGGTGGCATGCGAGACTCTGGGCCCCTCTTACCCGTGTGATAGGCTCCACTCTCCTTCATTTAGGGCTCATCAGATAGCCGGCAATGAAAGAGATGCGGGAATCCACCTGATAAATCATGGCTTGATGTGAACGAGCCGCTCTTTTTGAACAGATATTGTTGGTGAACATCCGGAGCCGAATCGCATCTGTGAAAGAGACGTTCATTTCGCTACCTGATTTGCATACTGCTACTACTGATTTCTTTGCTCAAAACAACGTTTTTCTGCAGAAAGTTACAAAATAATTATATTAAGAGGGTGAACCCTCACGGTAGAAACAATAAATAGTGGGGAGCGCGTAAATCTGGTCCCCGCTGATTTTTTCGCGCCATCTAATAATTTGGCCAAGTAAAAATGTTTTTGAACGCGCATTTCACGATCTGACATAATGGTAGTCTACCTCTTGGCATTTACATTGGAGATGTTCAATTGTTTCATGATTATAGGTAGATTTTTAAGCATTTTGAATGAAGAACTGGTTGGGAACCAAATGAGCCAGCTCTTTTAGGTGAATGGCTCTAAATGGGCCAGTTCCCCGAAAAGACTCAGAATGCCCATCACTAATGGCTTGCAGAAACAGTGCTGGTCTCCCCTCCCTCTCTATAATATTTTTAGAATCACTGCATTTGGAGGGGGAAAAAGCATAATAAAAAAGTGCTTAGTAATATTTAACATATTTTGTTGTGGCATAGGATTTGATCTTATAGTAACCCATTGGCACAAACACAGACAGATTGAAGCGATAGTAGCCTAGTTATTCAGCTGACAAAGTCGGAGTCTTCTACTGTAATGGGCTCTCTAGACAGACACAACAATGAACCTATCTCGCGCGTCCTAATAAAAAGCCAGCCCCCCATTACGCACGGAAGAGCCCCTCGTTAACGAAACATCCATCTTCAAGTACCTGAGATAACTGGGCCCGACCAAGTGCCTCTTTCTCAAACACAGCCAGTCTGCCACAATACACTGAAAAGTGCGAACTGAGAGGGCGGCAGCCCCCACCTCAAGAGCTGTAAAGGGGGAGTGGGGTGCGTGCGTGCAACTGCCTGCAGAGCTGGGGGGTTGCTGTAGGAGGTGTTCTCCGGACTTAAGAAATGACGACTTTATTTCCTTGTCCCGTCCTTACATCACATGAGTTCTCGATAGTTGTTGTAACACTATTATAGGGTAATTTGTTGGTAAATGGGATTGTTTTTAAAGTAAGGTCAATAAAATTGAGCCATTGACACCCGCAGAGGTTTTTCACAGGCAAATAATGATTTTATTGCCACCAGAGGCGTTTAGCTGGTATTGGTGGACAATTAGTAACAATATGTTAAGTGTAACCAAATCCTGGAAAGACTCGTCTCCAGTCTAAACAAACCCATGGCAGGGACAAATCATTGCAGATTGCACCAATAGTATACTGTACTCTAGATAGGAGTCGTTGACGTTCGTTGACGCATTATATTTACAAGAAGACAACAACACACCAGAAAGAGAAATGGAAACAAACGTTCAACAGTGTAACAACATTCGTATAATGCAACAACACTTGCAACACAGTGCAACTACATTGTAACATAGACTTAAACTCACCCTTGATGCTTTCCTCTTATATTTGTTGGCGAAGTCAAATTTCTCTTTAATCTCGTCCAAATGCTGCTCCAGGCGCGCCTTCTCCTCTTTCCCCGTGTAATCCTGGCCCAAGAGGACGTATGCCCTCCAGTTGGCGGAGTCAAAGCCCCAGTGGCAAGTCCTGTTTTCCAACGATTTGTGACTGTGCACCACGAACTTATGGGTCGGGTACATGAGTCTGCAGTCCATGCACTGGATGCAAGCTGCGTTGGGGCTGGTGTACAGCTCCGGGACGAAGAGACCCTTGCACTTTCCGAAACACTCGTGGTATATTTTGAAGCTTCTCTCCGTGATCTCCAGCTCCAGGGAGCCAGAAAACTCTTTCTTGCAGTGCGGAGGGTAGGTGCCCCCGTAAATCAGGGCATTGCACAGGCGCTCCGCGTCAGTTTTGGTTATGAGTCCGCAGGAAGGCGCGGAGAATGGAAGAATCCCCATGACTTTGAGGATTTCCAGCTGTTCCGCCGTGCACCTGGAGCAGTAGATGTGGAGGTCGTCGCACACCGAGTTGATCTGCTGGAGGGAGAAATCCCGAAGGACGGTGTTAAGGATCTGCGGCAAGCACAGACGTTTCTCGCCGCCGACAACGAAACAGGAGACAGTCTCCGTCTCCAAGACCGTCTCGCACCTCTCGGTGGAGCGGTCGGACGGGATGAAGAGAGGCCCCGGCATCACTGTCGGTGGCTGCATGGGCAGATGCAGCACGGGCTCGGGCTCTTTCCCATCATTCTTGAACAGGAGGTCATGTGGCCATCGAGCAGAAAAAGCCGCCGGTCCGCCGAGGGAGCTCATAGAACTCAGATGAAACTGCTTGAGAGTTTGTTGCAGTCCTGGGTGAGGTTGGAAGCTTTGTCGAGTTACAGTCTCCATGTTTTCACTACGACTTTGAAAGCGAGAGTTCCTTTCAACTGGGGAAAACTAAAACAATCGAAAGACACGATAGGTCCCGGTTCCTTGTAAATCCAAGGTATCCCAGAATTAGCCAAGTGCGGAAAGCGCTTCATCAAACATCCACAAAAAAGTCCCGGGTAGTGAGTTTCCAATTCCGTTGACTAGGAACCTACTAGGCAAATGGTGACACCGGCGAGTCTTCCCATGCAGTAGACTCCCGACTGTCCATATCTAAAACGCGTCCCTCTGAAACTCCTCCAAAAAGGAATGGTACGCTTTTGAAGTTCCAGAAAAAGTATCGACCGATAAAGCAAAGCCTTCTCTCTATGTAACAGGTGTAAAACACATACAAAAATCAGTTTGAAATACTGCAGTAGAGCCCGATGCAAACACTCCGTTTACCCACGCAGTTCGCTACGCCTGTGTGGAGATGGCTAGTCTGTGAGCTGGGTTGCGCTCGCTCGCTCGCTCACTCACTCACTCACCCCCCCCTCTCTCTCTTTCTCTCTCTCTCGCTCTCTCTCTCCCCCTCCCTCCCTCTCCCTCGCATCCCTCTCTCAGTGTTTGTGAGTGTCTGGCTCAATCATTGAATCCCAGCCAAGAATGTGACTGACTCCGCAGGCTGGCTCTTCCAGGAACAAGTCGGCACTCCCCTACTTCTCCTAGAAGCCTTGTGCGGAATATGCAAAGGCAAAAAAATGCACAGGGCTCATTGAATCCCTTGATTCACAGCTAGGAACGGCTGTAACCGAAAGAGAATGGGTGGAGTTTGCTACAGACAGTCAAATTTAGACTTTAAGGGGAAATGCAAATTATACGACTGACTGCGGTTTGTTTATTTAGGTTTATCTTTCCAGGCTGGCTTATACTGTAAATTGCGGAAACTAGGGAAGAATACATATTAGGGCCACATATTTTCAGATATAGCAACATATGAATAACTATTATTATTGTTATTTGGACGCAACATTCCAATTTAATTAATTTTACGCATAGGCTGTTTTTACGCATAGACTTGTTTTACTCTATAGATGTGCCAGTTAATTGCGCAAGCACGGCTATACTGTTCGAGCTCCCCCATAGTAGCAGCACAGTCTATGCAATTATGTTTGAGTCACTTTCCCCCAGGGTTTTTTAGTTTTAATTGTAATGTGCAACAACGAGGGCATGAATACGCACACTTTAAACGTATGAACAATTGAACAGTGCAGCGGGGGTTAGGCTGCGATCAAGTGGACTAGCCTACATCGAATCATTCCTATTGTGCTGAAGAGTTGGGAAAGGTGAGAAAAATACAAACTGAACTGTCACTGTGCATTTAAAATGTACATTGTTACTTGGGTGTAATTAACTGGAGCAATTTGTATATTTTTTTCAATGAATGTGATTGAATAAATAATATAGCCTACGCCTAATACACTTGTGGAGTGTAGATGAGCTTTTTTACTACTACACGGTTTTAATACTAATCGGCCTTCAAAAGATTCATGAAATTAACTGTATGCCCTTCTACACCTGCATTGTAATGTTGTTCATTTGGTCGGCCCTGTTGTCGTTTGCTGTCATCTCCAATAAAGATTTACTGTGATGACGTGAGCTAAAAAAATGAAAGGTGAGGCAATTATTTGCCGTTCCTGTGGCTCCTCCTAGCCATGAGGCAATGTAACTGCAACCGCATGGCAATTGGAGATATGCTCAGTCACATAGGTCATTAGAATATAAATTAGGCCATAAATTAGTACTCTGGATATTAATATCATCAATATATTTACATGGCATATAGCAACCATAACCATGAGTAAGCTACAATTTTCATGTGAGCAAAATTCTGAGTTTATATGCCAAGAAAAAAAAGTGTTTTTACCCTTTATTTAACTAGGCAAGTCAGTTAAGAACAAATTCTTATTTTCAATGACGGCCTAGGAACAGCAGGTTAACTGCCTGTTCAGGGGCAGAACAACAGATATACCTTGTCAGCTCAGGGGTTTGAACTTGGAACCTTCTGGCTACTAGTCCAACACTCTAACCACTAGGCTACCCTGACCTACCCTCCAGAGGCAATCCACTTGCTAAAGCCTCAACCATTTTCCACAATGGATCAGTCCAATTATTTTTGAAACAAATGACAATTACGACAATGTTTGAGTGCAAGTGGACAAACTAGTACCCAGGCTATGATTTTTCCATTTTCCTCAGAAACCCACCCACAGTAATTGACATGGTGGGTTGCCAGATCTGGAGCTATAGTGATGAGCTATATCCCGAATGTCTTGCAGATAACTTACCTTTTTGGAGGGACCTGGGGCTTTGTCTATTTGCTAAGGGATATAAGTGATGCAGTGTATGCGGCGGCAGGTAGGCTAGTGGTTAAAACCCTGACTAGCAACCGAAATGTTGCTGGTTTGAATACCTGAGCCGACCAGGAGAAAAATATGTCGATGTGCCCTTTAGTAAGACTCTTAACCCTAATTTGCTCCAGTGATGCCATACTACTATGGCTGACCCTGTAAAAAAACAACACATTTCACTGTACCTATCCGGTGTAGGTTACTATATATATATATATATATATATATACATACACACATACAGTACCAGTCAAAAGTTTAGACACACCTACTCATTCAAGGGGTTTTCTTTATTATTTTACTATTTTCTACATTGTAGAATAATAGTGAAGACATCAAAACTTTGAAATAATCATGTAGTGACCCAAAAAAGTGTTAAACAAATCTAAATATATTTAGATTTTAGATTCTTCAAAGTAGCCACCCTTTGCCTTAATGACAGCTTTGCACACTCATGGCATTCTCTCAACCAGCTTCACCTGGAATGCTTTTCCAACAGTCTTGAAGGAGTTCCCACATATGCTGAGCACTTGTTGGCTGCTTTTCCTTCACTCTGCAGTCCAACTAATCCCAAACCATCTCAGTTGGTTTGAGGTCAGGTGATTGTGGAGGCCAGGCCATCTGATGCAGCACTCCATCACTCTCCTTCTTGGTTAAATAGCTCTTGGAGGGTCATTATCCTGTTGAAAAACAAATTATCGTCCCACTAGCGCAAACCAGATGGGATGGCGTATCGCTGCAGAATGCTGTGGTAGCCATGGTGGTTAAGTGCGTGTTGAATTCTAAATAAATCATTGACAGTGTCACCAGCAAAGCAGCCCCACACTATCACACCTCCATGTTTCACTATGGGAACCACATATGCAGAGATCATCCGTTCACCTACTCTGCATCTCACAAAGACACATCGTTGGAACCAAAAATCTCAAATTTGGACTCATCAGACCAAAGGACAGATTTCCACTGGTCTAATGTACATTGCTTGTGTTTCTTGGCCTAAGCAAGTCTATTCTTCACATTGGTGTCCTTTAATAGTGGTTTCTTTGCAGCAATTCGACCATGAAGGCCTGATTCACGCAGTCTCTGAGTGTGCATAACAGTTGATGTTGAGATGTGTATGTTACAGAGAAGCATTTCTTTGGGCTGCAATTTCTGAGGCTGGTAACTAATGAACTTGTCCTCTGCAGCAAAGGTAACTCTGGGTCTTCAATTTCCTGTGGCGGTCCTCATGAGAGCGAGTTTCATCATAGCGCTTGATGGTTTTTGCGACTGCACTTGAAGAAACTTTAAAAGTTCTTGACATTTTCCCGGATTGACTGACCATCATGTCTTAAAGTAACGATGGACTGTCGTTTCTCTTTGCTTATTTGAGCTGTTCTTGCCATAATATACACTTGATCTTTTACCAAATAGGGCTATCTTCTGTATACCCCCCTACCTTATCACAACACAACTGATTGGCTCAAATGCATTAAGAAGGAAAGAAAGTCCACAAATTAACTTAACAAGGCACACCTGTTAATTGAAATGCATTCCAGGTAACTACCTCATGAAGCTGGTTGAGAGAATGCCAAAAGTGTGCAAAACTGTCATCAAGGCAAAGGGTGGTTACTTTGAAAAATCTCAAATATAAAATATATTTTGATTAGTTTAACACTTTTTTGGTTACTACATGATTCCATATATGTTATTTAATAGTTTTGATGTCTTCACTATTATTCTACAATGTAGAAAATAGTAAAATAAAGAAAAACCCTGGAATGAGTAAGTGTGTCCAAACTTTTGACTGATACTGTATATATATTTTTTACAGCTGCTGAGCCACTCGAGGCCAAGCCTGAGAGACAGTTGAGAGAGAGTGAGCGGCGAACATCTTTCCTCTTTTCAATGATTCATAATACATCAAGTCCTTCTCTCTTTCGAGCCCCCCCCCCTCTCTCCCTCTCACTTCGGCTCCTCTCTGTTCTTTTGGATGAGGCTGCTTTTGTGAGCCTGGATGGTCAGTTGGTTCTGCTATTTTTATTTCCCCCGTCTTCCTTCCTGTATCCATGGCGATGGCACACAACAGGATCACAACTCCTAAATGACATAACCTTTCTTTCCAGGCGCCTGGTCGCTTTTCCCAGTGTAACACTGCAGGCAGGCATTCTACAGCCTGCCTTGCCTGGGTCTGCGTTTGTGCTTTTCCCTCTGCGGTAAAGGACTACCCATGTCAGCAATCTAGCCCTCTGGAATTCTCATCTTCTGGGGCACTGTTTCAAAATTGTCCTCACCTATTTTCAAAGTGGCAGGTTTTCCCATAGTGTTATTTTTCCCTGTTGCCCTCCTCTCTCTTTTCTTTTCCTTCCATCCTTTAAGCTTTTCTCCTTGTCTTTTCCATTACATAACCCCCATAGCTGTTCTTTCTGTTTGTCCTCGCTTTTGTCTCAAAGCTTAGCTTAGAAAGTCCCACTATTATATGACTTCAACTTTCCACCACCTAGTTCTGTGTTCTAGGATGACAGTTTAATAACAGGCTACAGTGGCCATTGCATAACTCAACCCTTGCATTGACCCTTAGTGACCTACACCGCTGACTACAGTGTGGTACAATAATAAAGTCAGGAGGAATTAAAAGCATATAGCTTTTTCCTGTATATCATTGTAAAGTAAAAATGATCCTTTCTTACTTACTGTTATTGTACAAATTACTACACATGAGAATGACAACATCTTTTATAAACCTAGGAATGACATCAAGAGAGAAGCATATGAACTATACAATTGCAGAAAGTTCATAAACTATAACTAATTGGAGTAAAATTATAAATGTACATTTCCCAGTGGCCGATATTGTGAATGCAATATGTTGGTTAGTATTCTGGAAAGCAAATTGGCTCACTTTATTTGTGTTGAGGAGCAAGCTTTGCTGGTAAATAGCTTAGAGCAATTTCTCAATAAATGAACATTTGAACAATCAAGTTTGCTGGATGGATACAATGTTCCAAATAACTTTCAATCTGCGACTTTTTATCCGGTGTCGGAGACCTACTTGCATGTTTCACCCGACGTGTGTGCCTGCGCACTGACGTCATCACACAAACACGGAAGTCTGTGCTGTTCCGTCAATGCCGCGAAAAGTATAACTGTGGCAGACTAGAGAGATAGATCATTGCTATGGCTGAGAAATGCCCAAAGTCAAAACTAAAAAGAAAGAAATTGTCTATCGAAGAGCCCCTAACTGATATATTTTCCAGGAACACGCTGATAAAGAACAACGAAAGTTCCAGTGCATCGATTAAAAGCTTGCGTTCAACGAGGTATGCGAGCAGTCACGTTAGCCACCTGTCTAGCTCCCCCCTATCACGATTTACTCTTGTTTTTATTGCAATACAGAATATGTATAACTGATACCCAGATTTAACATTAGCTTCCACAATTACTCTGTGCTGTGGTGACAAGAAGATCGTGTCTTCCTTGGTTGCAATGCATTGTCTTCATTTCAAATAGATAGTGGTTGGTTCTCATAGACAAGTCCATATTAAATTAAAAAACATAATTGCTCGTGTTTTCTTTACTATTCATATTTCTGTGTTCTGTAGACCTGTGGTCCCTACAGAGACGTGGTGGTCCAGAGGTGACCTGGCTGCAGTTGAGAGTCTCTGGGCCCTGACTCTAAGCTCTGCTCTTCCCTGTCTTGACGCTCACCCCTGGGACCCAGTCCCTGACCTTCCAACAGCCTCCACACTGGTGAGTTAGCCAGCCCAAGAGTGTGGATGCATCTCAATAGTTGTGTTGGCGCAGGACTTGTTTCCACCAATCAGTAATAGATTGTACTAATCAACTGGTCATCACCTTAAATCGAGACCTTTATTAATTGAATGTAGCGTGTTGTATGGCTTGAACAAAAGCTTTTATTTACAAAGTTAGCAATCCCACTATAAGTAGCTAATTCTCCATCCAATTGGAGACAGATTTTCATGCAAAAATAAAATCTGCATAAAGAAATGTGCATTTTCCCACCTGTGGTGTTTCCATCAAACTGACTTGTGGATAAAAAAAGCAATGCTTGACGAAGTGCACGTCAAATGTACTTCTTTCGCTTAGAATAAAAATATAAATTTCAATGTGTTTCCATTGCATTTTCAAATGTGCCTGTAGTTTTGTCACAAAAACGGTTGTGTTAAATAGCATATGTGCCTACTCTGGACTTGGCACCTGTGCCCTAGCTAACAGCTTGCAGATACAATGCGGGTAGAGTGTTCGGATTGTCTAGTCTACATTGAGATTATTATGTATAAGAGCGAGACTATTTTGATCTGTCAAATGGCAGCCAAGCATCATCATCATGTCACCAGAATAAGATCCTCAATATTTATTGGAAAGGAGCATCAAGCTCATCACTGTGCACTTTCACCGCCCTGTGAAGTTCATAACTTATTTAATCTGTAGCCTAATTTATGCTGGCTTCACGTGCTCATGGGAAGTCGAAAGTCCAACCATGATTGTGTTCAAGTGCTTTTGAAGTCAGATCAACTCTTCAACCAATAAGATTGTAGTTAGCCAGATGAGCTTGCTAATATTGCTAATTGAAGTGATCAGCTTGCCAGCAGAGTGAATGGAGATGATGTAGCCTCAGTAAGGACATTACTCCCTTGCCCTCCTCTCCCATTTGGGCAGTTTACCAATAGGTTTCTATCAGGCCTGTCGTGACATTTTTTTATCCGGCATATACTTTACTCAAATAAAAAGGTTGGATGAAAACCTGGTTAGCGATGATTTCTCAACTCTCAACCACCACTGTTGTGCCGATTCCACCTTGTACCATGCAGGACTAAACAGAGAATATCTCAGAAAATTGAAATTTCTCTCACATACAATAGCTGTTTTTGAACAGCACTCTGTTTTTCTCCTCTACTGGTCTAGTGCAATGTGTCGTTGAGTACTGCTGAGCTGACTAAAATGGTGGTCACTGTTGACCTCCCAGACGGCTATAGCCTGCTGGCTGCGTGGCCCAGAACTGCCACTGTCTGACCGGAGCTCTCAGACAGTGGCAGTTCTGGGCCACGCACGCCACATGAACCAATCACTTTGACAGGTAGCTGATGCAACCTTGCATTTGCTGAATAATTGACTCCAGTGGGCTTCTCTTAGAAAAGCCCTGCTAGCTACCAGCTAAAGGAGCAAGTTAAGCCCCTATATGACAAACATATGGCCCAGACGAAAGACTGGATGAAATTATGTGTGATGTGCCGCTGGGCTAGCAACTCCAAGGCTAGCGTCACTTTTTCTTTTAACACTCCCAGTCCTTCCTTATTACGTATTTGGACACATTACACTTAGTCACATTTGAGAGGATCTCAAGGGCCCTGCTTGATGGGGACAAAGTTACTCATGGCCCCCACTCTCTGGCTCTCTCCTTCCCATTCTCCCTCGTTTCTATTGCTCTCATCTCCCTATCATTTCACTCACCCTCTTTCTGCCTCTCCTTTCTTTTTGTCAAACCCACCCCCCCACACATTTCCCCCTTTCTTTCTCTCTCTCTGTCTTTCTGTGTTTCAGAGCTCTAATGTAGACCAGCAGATTGAATGGAGATGGTGTAGCCTCAGTGAGGACATGACTCCCTTGCCCTCCTCTCCCTCCTCTCCTCTGAGTACTTCCACGGCCCCACACTGTTCCACCCCAGACTCTCCTCTCAATCCTTCTCCTGGGCTGGAAAAGACTCTCCTCCCAGTCCCACTACAGACTAGCCAGACAACATCCACCATCAATGGCCCTCCTTCGAAGTCTGCTCCCTGTCTCGAGGGGCCCGGAGAGGGGACCAGTAGTAGTGGTGCTGGCCCCCACAGACCACCAAGTCTGGGAGCCAAAGTGCCTTCTAGCTACAGAAGGGGAGGCCCATGGAGTGGAGGGGGAGTGTCATCCAGAAAGGACACAAAACGAGGGGAAGGAGGGCAAAACACGGCAGCGGCCAGACCCCACCCTACAGCCAGGCGACCAGGAGGAGAGAAGGAGAGTCACCCCTCTACTCCTCAGCTCTTCATCAGAGCAGGGAACGGAGGATCATCATTACCAGCAGAAGCAAGAAAGGGTGGAGGAGGAGGAGATGAGGGTGATAAGAGGGGGATGAAGAGGCTGCAGCTACCTGCAAACCAGGTGGATGCCACGTCCTCTACCTCTGACAGCTTCACTGCTGCTCCCATGGAGGAGGGGGAAAAAACGGAGGAAGGGGTGTCTGGGATGGGCAGAGCTGATTGGGTTGCTGGCAAAGGAGGAGGAGGAAGGGCAATGCAGAGCTGCCCCATGTGCCTGGTGCCGTTTCCAGCTGGGTAAGTTAGGGCTGCCTGCCTCTTCAACCCCTCTGTATTAGAGGTCGACCTATTAATCGGAATGGCCGATTAATTAGTGCCGATTTCAAGTTTTCATAACAAATCGGAAATCTGTATTTTTGGACACCGATTTTGCCAATTTTTATTTTATTTTATTTTTTACACCTTTATTTAATCTTTATTTAACTAGGCAAGTCAGTTAAGAACACATTCTTATTTTCACTGACAGCCTAGGAACGGTGGGTTAACTGCCTCGTTCAGGGGCAGAACGACAGATTTTCACATTGTCAGCTCGGGGGATCCAACCTTGCAACCTTACAGTTAACTAGTCCAACACAATAACAACCTGCCTCTTGTTGCACTCCACAAGGAGACTGCCTGTTACGCGAATGCAGTAGGCCAAGGTAAGTTGCTAGCTAGCATTAAACTTATCTTATAAAAAACAATCATTATCACTAGTTAACTACACATGGTTGATGATGTTACTAGATATTATCTAGCGTGTCATGCGCTGCGTATAATCTGACTGAGCATACAAGTATCTGACTGAGCGGTGGTAGGCAGAAGCAGGCGTCTAAAACATTCATTCAAACAGCACTTTCCTGCGTTTTGCCAGCAGCTCTTCGTTGTGCGTCAAGCATTACGCTGTTTGACTTCAAGCCCATCAATTCCCGAGATGAGGCTGGTGTAACCAAAGTGAAATGGCTGGCTAGTTAATAGCATTTCAAATGTCACTCGCTCGCTCTGAGCCTTGGAGTGGTTGTTTCCCTTGCTCTGCATGGGTAACGCTGCTTCGAGGGTGGCTGTTGTCGTTGTGTTCCTGGTTTGAGCCCAGGGAGGAGCGAGGAGAGGGACGGAGGCCAAACTGTTACACTGGCAATACTAAAGTGCCTATAAGAACATCCAATAGTCAAAGGTTAATGAAATACAAATGGTATAGAGAGAAATAGTCCTATAATTCCTATAATAACTACAACCTAAAACTTCTTACCTGGGAATATTGAAGACTGATGTTAAAAGGAACCACCAGCTTTCATATGTTCTCATGTTCTGAGCAAGGAACTTAAACGTTCGCTTTCTTACGTGGCACATATTGCACTTTTACTTTCTTCTCCAACACTTTTTGTTTTTGCATTATTTAAACCAAATTGAACATGTTTCATTATTTATTTGAGGCTAAATTGATTTTATTGATGTATTACAGTGGGGCAAAAAAGTATTTAGTCAGCCACCAATTGTGCAAGTTCTCCCACTTAAAAAGATGAGAGAGGCCTGTAATTTTCATCATAGGTTCACTTCAACTATGACAGACAAAATGAGAAAAAAAAAATCCAGAAAATCACATTGTAGGATTTTTAATGAATTTATTTGCAAATTATGGTGGAAAATAAGTATTTGGTCACCTACAAACAAGCAAGATTTGGCTCTCACAGACCTGTAACTTCTTCTTTAAGAGGCTCCTCTGTCCTCCACTCGTTACCTGTATTAATGGCACCTGTT
This sequence comes from Oncorhynchus tshawytscha, assembly GCF_018296145.1. NCBI lineage: Eukaryota > Metazoa > Chordata > Actinopteri > Salmoniformes > Salmonidae > Oncorhynchus > Oncorhynchus tshawytscha. The sequence continues at coordinate 3,156,958 of NC_056450.1, read as the reverse complement.
TGAACTTGTTATTAGTATAAAAGACACCTGTCCACAACCTCAAACAATCACACTCCAAACTCCACTATGGCCAAGACCAAAGAGCTGTAAAAGGACACCAGAAACAAAATTGTAGACCTGCACCAGGCTGGGAAGACAATCTGCAATAGGTAAGCAGCTTGGTTTGAAGAAATCAACTGTGGGAGCAATTATTAGGAAATGGAAGACATACAAGACCACTGATAATCTCCCTCGATCTGGGGCTCCACGCAAGATCTCACCCCGTGGGGTCAAAATGATCACAAGAACGGTGAGCAAAAATCCCAGAACCACACGGGGGGACCTAGTGAATGACCTGCAGAGAGCTGGGACCAAAGTAGCAAAGCCTACCATGAGTAACACACTACGCCGCCAGGGACTCAAATCCTGCAGTGCCAGACGTGTCCCCCTGCTTAAGCCAGTACATGTCCAGCTCCGTCTGAAGTTTGATAGAGAGCATTTGGATGATCCAGAAGAAGATTGGGAGAATGTCATTTGGTCAGATGAAACCAAAATATAACTTTTTGGTAAAAACTCAACTCGTCGTGTTTGGAAGACAAAGAATGCTGAGTTTCATCCAAAGAACACCATACCTACTGTGAAGCATGGGGGTGGAAACATCATGCTTTTGGGCTGTTTTTCTGCAAAGGGACCAGGACGACTGATCCGTGTAAAGGAAAGAATGAATGGGGCCATGTATGGTGAGATTTTGAGTGAAAACCTCCTTCCATCAGTAAGGGCATTGAAGATGAAACGTGGCTGGGTCTTTCAGCATGACAATGATCCCAAACACACCGCCCGGGCAACGAAGGAGTGGCTTCGTAAGAAGCATTTCAAGGTCCTGGAGTGGCCTAGCCAGTTTCCAGATCTCAACCCCATAGAACATCTTTGGAGGGAGTTGAAAGTCCGTGGTTCCCAGCAACAGCCCCAAAACATCACTGCTCTTGAGGAGATCTGCATGGAGGAATGGGCCAAAATACCAGCAACAGTGTGTGAAAACCTTGTGAAAACTTACAGAAAACGTTTGACCTCTGTCATTGCTAACAAAGGGTATGTAACAAAGTATTGAGAAACTTTTGTTATTGACCAAATACTTATTTTCCACCACAATTTGCAAATAAATTCATAAAAAATCCTACAATGTGATTTTCTGGATTTTTTTTCTTCTAGTTTTGTCTGTTATAGTTGAAGTGTACCCATGATGAAAATTACAGGCCTCTCTCATCTTTTTAAGTGGGAGAACTTGCACAATTGGTGGCTGACAATTTTTTGCCCCACTGTATATTAACTTAAAATAACTGTTCATTCAGTATTGTTGTAATTGTAATTATTACAAATAAAAGGAAAAAAATTGGCAGATTAATCTGTATTGGCTTTTTTGTTCCTCCAATAATCGGTATTGAAAAATCATAATCGGTCGACCTCTACTCTGTATTCAGCACACTCATATGCTCTCTCTCTTTCCCATATGCCTGCTGCCTTTAACTACTTTCCTTCCTACATACTCAAATTCAATGGTAGTTGGCTGCTCTTCTGCAGAGGTAAAACCTTGGTGTCTGACAAATCCAAGGTATAACCATTGACTGTATGGATTCCATTCTTTCACATATGCAGGGCATTTAAAAATGTAGCTCTAGGATATACATCCTAGACAGAATTTTTAAATGTAGATCTTTACATCCTTGATTGCATAGCGGACCATGCTGAGTTTGCATGTAAACAGTGGAAAGGAAGTGGGTTGAAGAAAAGTACACAGTAAATCATTAATTGAAATGGGTCAAAAAAGCCAGGCCGTTTTAAGTGAGGTGGAGGAGTGAATGAATGACGGGGCTAAAAAGCAGGGCTCAGGGCCAGTGGTATGAGAGCTGGATCCCTCTCGCTCTCGTTTTACTCTCTTTCTGAACAGGCCGGCCTTTGTGTTGGCCAGGGCCTGGCCTGGGTCTGGCCCCGCATCATGGTCTGCTCCCCTAGCCAGCTCTGTGTACCTTGGCTCGGCCACACAACCCCGCTGTACTCCCCTCCCAACTATCTCTCTCTCTCTCTTGGCTGGACTAGCAGGAACAATGGCTTCCTCTGTATGGAGAGATAGAAGGAAGAGGAGAGTGACCTAGAAGGGGGAAGAGAGAGGGGTCTCTTTATCTCTCATTTAGAAATATGAAGAGCTTTTTCTCTATAACAGCATTTATCCGTCATGTGTGTGTTTAGTGTGCAGGAGGGTACGGGTGGCAGGGTTCTTAGAAAGTACATAATTTGGAGCAAAATAACTCTGCTCCAGTTTCTTCTTTCTCAGTCACTCTCTCCTGGAGAGGACTCTGCCCGTGCATTACCCTCCAGCAGAATGACAGAGAGAGAGATGCAGAAAGAGTGATCGAGAGGGAGCGAGAGATACTGAGAGTAAATCTCAGTAGGCCTTTAAAACAGGGCAAGTAAAAAGTACATGAGACACACACTGTGCGAGCGGGCCCAGCAGGAGAGCAGCAGTAGCAATCTGAAGTTAATAAGCTGAAAGCACTGAAGCTCAAGAAGAGACACTGAAAAGATGTCTGTTCCATCCACACACCCATCCATCCAGAGCACTTTCAGTGCAGTCGACAGTTGTGTCGAGCTTGAGCATCATATTGATACAATACATGCGATGAATGTTGTGATCATTGAAGGTACTACATTGGCGGTTATGATTATAGACTGCCGTTTTAAAGTAGGCCTCGAATTGTTACTTTTTTTTCTGTAAGAAATATTTGATTGCTGGCTTCTTGGGACAGATTTCTCCTGTGGAAAGAGATTTGAACCACCTGGGTTGATAAAAGACAAATGACTGATGCTGTCCATCCATCTCTCCAGGTTCACTCAGATGGACTGTGACAGCCACCTGGCCAAGTGTCTGTCGGAGATGACCCTCGACATGACCTGGTGATAGTCCACAGAGTCTTCTTCTGACACCAAGGATGGATGGAGGTCTGGAAGGACAGCTAGCTGGCTGTTGCACCACATTTGGGTTGTGTTCACTAGGCACAAAACAGAAGAAAAAGGACTGAATTGGGGAGGTGCTATCGGAAATGCTTGTTTTTGCCATCCGTCACAAAACGTTTTGCTACAGTGTGCTCTAACGAGGAGTTAGTTTCACTCCACTCACCCTGTTGTTTGGCTAGTTGGTCGTTTTGATTCAAACTCCAGTGGTATCAGCGGTAAAATACAGTATGTGATTCTACTGATCATCTAGTCTTCAGTCATGGGTTTAATTTGTAGAATCTTGTGTGACTGTTGGCTGGAGCAAAAACCCGCCTTTACCCTTTAAGATTTACTGACTTACTGTCCCACCTCTGCCCCTTCCCACCAACCTATCATCATGCACTACAAGGTTGGAATCATAGAGATGGATAGAGGGCACACCTGCCACTAAGCATTTGAGGTGTACCACTTCCCATCGCTATGGTTGGAAACAATCTCTGATGGGTCCCATATTGCTTCATTCAGATACACATTTTGTTCTCTCCTCCGCTCCTAACTGCATATGCTGCCATAGAAATAGAATGAATAGAACGGGCGTCCCCATTCAAGTCAACAAAGGTATAATGGGTGGACTGGTGGCCAAAACGAGGAGCAAAGCAGGAAGTGTACCCTGTAGTAGTTAGTAGAAGTAGTTGCCATGGTAGCCTAAGCAGAGAGCTCCTGTAAATACTGCCTTCAGAAAGTCTTCACACCCCTTTACCTTTTCCACATTTTGTGTTACAGCCTGAATTTAAAATGGATTCAATTGAGATTTGTCATCACTGGCCTACACTCAACACCCCATAATGTCACAATACCCCATAACTGGAATTCTGTTTGTTTATTTTATTTGACAAATTAATGAAAATCTGAAATGTCTTCAGTCAATAATTATTCAACCCCTTTGTTATGGCAAGCCTAAATAAGTTCAAGAGTAAAAATGTGCTTAACAAGTAACTTAACTTGCATGGACTCACTTTGTGTGCAAAAAGTGTTTAATTAGATTTTTAAATGACGACCCCATCTCTGTACCCCACACACACAAATCAAATTAAACACTTATCTGTCAGGTCCCTCAGTCGAGCAGTGAATTTCAAACACAGATTCAACCACAAGGACCAGCGAGGATTTCCAATACCTCGCAAAGAAGGACACCTATTGGTGGATGGATAAATGCAGACATTGAATATCCCTTTGAGCATGGTGAAGTTATTACACTGAACAAAAATATAAAGGCAACATTTTCAAAGATTTTACTGAGTTCCAGTTCATATAAGGAAATCAATCAATTCAAATAAATAAATTAGGCCCTAATCTTTGGAATTCACATTACTGGGAATATAGATATGCATACAGTGCATTTGGAAAGTATTCAGACCCCTTGACTTTTTCCACATTAAGTTATAGCCATATTCTAAAATAGTTTAAATGTTTTCTTCACACCCCATAATGACAAAGCAAAAACAGGTTTAGAAAGTTTTGCAAATATTACAAATAAAAAACGGATCATATTTACATAACTATTCAGACCCTGTACTCAGCACTTTGTTGAAGCACCTTTGGCAGCAATTACAGCCTTGAGTCTTAGGTGTGATGCTACAAGCTTGGCACACCTGTATTTGGGGAGTTTCTCCCATTCTTCTCTGCAGATACTCTCAAGCTCTGTCAGGTTGGATCGGGAGCATCGCTGCACAGCTAATTTTAGGTCTCGAGAGATGTTCGATCGGGTTCAAGTCCGGGCTCTGGCTGGGCCACTCGAGGACATTCAGAGACTTGTGCCGAAGCCACTCCTGAGTTGTCTTGGCTATGTGCTTACAGTCGTTGTCCTTTTGGAAGCTGAACCTTGGCCCCAGTCCTGAGCGCTCCGGAACAGGTTTTCATCAAGGATTTCAATGTAGTTTGCTCCGTTCATCTTTCCCTCGATCCTGAAACAGAATGCACCTGAGCTCAATTTCGAGTCTCATAGCAAAGGGCCTGAATACCTATGTAAATAAGGTATGTTTCTTATTTTCTACAAAAAATTCTAAAAACATTTTTGCTTTGTCATTATGGTGTATTGTGTGTAGATTGATGGAAAAAATGGTTCTAATCCATGTTAGAATAATTCTGTAACGTAACAAAAATGTGGAAAAAGTCAAGGGGTCTGAATAATTTCCCTAATACACTGTGTGTTGGCCACAAATACCTTATAATTTTTTTTTTTTAAAGGCAGAGGCGTGGATCAGAAAACCAGTCAGTATCTGGTGTGACCATCCTTTGCTTCTTGCAGTGCGACATCTTCACAGAGTTGATCAAGCTGTTGATTGTAGCCTGTGGAATGTTGTCCCACTCCTCTTCAATGGCTGTGCGAAGTTGCTGGATATTGGCGGGAACTGGAACATGCTGTCGTACACGTTGATCCAGAGCATCCCAAACATTCTCAATGGGTAACATGTTTGGTTAGTATGCAGAACATGGAAGAAATGTTCACAACATTGATATCAGCAAACTGTTCGCCCGCACGATGCTATGCTGTCTGCCATCTGTCCGGTACAGTTGAAACCAGGATTCATCAATGACGAGCACACTTCTCCAGCGTGCCAGTTGCCATCGAAAGTGAGCATTTGCCCACTGAAGTCCGTTATGCTGAACTACAGTCAGATCAAAACCCTGGTGAGGACTGGGAGCACACAGATGAGCTTCCCTGAGACCATCTCTGACTGTTTGTGCAGAAATTATTTGGTTGTGCAAACCCAGTTTCATCAGCTGTCCGGGTGGCTGGTCTCAGACAATCCTGCAGATGAAGCCAGAGGTGGAGGTCCTGGGCTAGCGTGGTTGCACGTGGTCTGCGGTTGTCAGGGTGGTTGGATGTACTGCCAAATTCTCTGAAATGACACTGTGGTAGAGAAATGAACATTACATTCTCTGGCAACAGTTCTGGTGGACATTCCAGCAGTCAGCATGCCAATTGTCTGAAGTTGAGGGAGCGTACATATTATTGTCCCCAGCACAAGGTGCACCTGTGTAATGATCATGCTGTTTAATCAGCTTCTTGATATGCCACACCTGTCAGGTGGATTGATTATCTTGGCAAAGGAGAAATGCTCACTAACAGGGATAGAAAGACATTTTTGACAAACGTTTAAGCATTTTGTGTGTATGGAAAATATCTGGGATTTTTTATTTCAGTTCATGATACATGGGACCAATACATTGCATGTTGCGTTTATTTTTGTTCGATATAATTACACTTTGGGTGGTGTTTCAATACACCCAGTCACTACAAAGATACAGGTGTCCTTCCTATCTCAGTTGCCGGCGGGGAAGAAAACCGCTCCGGGATTTCACCATGAATCCAACGGTGACTTTACAACAGTTTCAGAGTTTAATAGCTGTGATAGTTTTCTCCTGAGGTTGGATCAACAACATTGTAGTTACTCCGCAATACCAACCTAATTGACAGTCAGAAGACGGAAGACTGTTACAGCATTTAAAAAAATCCAAAACATGCATCCTGTTTGCAAAAAGGCACTAAAGTAATGCTGCAAAAAATGTGACAAATCAATTCACAATTCACTTTTTGTCCTGAATACAAAGTGCAAATCCAATGCAACACATTACTGAATACCACTCTCCATATTTTCAAGCATAGAGTTTTTCAGGATAAAAATATATGGAATGGAGCTAAGCACATGTAAAATCGTAGAGGAAAACCTGGTTGTCTTCTTTCCAACACACTGGGAGATGAATTCACCTTTCAGCAAGACAATAACCTAAAACACAAGGCCAACTCTTCACGGGAGTTGCTTACCAAGAAGACAGTGAATGTTCCTGAGTGGCCTAGTTATAGTTTTTGTTTTTGCCAGGCATAAATGGGACCCGTCCAAAAAGTTGACTCAAGTTTGCCAGAAAGCACCTGGATGATCATCACGACTCTTGGAAGAATGTTCTATGGACAGATGATTCAAAAGTATCACTTTTTGGATGAGATGGGTCCCATTATGCCTGGCTAAAACCAAACACTGCATTCCACAGTAAGAACCTCATACAAACGGTCAAGCAAAGGGGTGGTAGTGTGATGGTTTGGGGATGCTTTGCTGCCTCAGGACCTGAACGACCTGCCATGAATTCTGTTTTGTATCAGAGAATGTCAGGGCATCTGTCTGTGAGCTGAAGTTGAAGCGCAGCTGTGTCATGCAGCAAGACAATGATCAAAAACAAACAATCAAGTCTATATGAAAATAGTTAAAAAGCAACATATGAAGTTTTGGAATGGCTTAGTCAAAGTCCAGACCTAATCACAATTGAGATGTGGCAGGACTTGAATCGAGCATACTTGAAAACCCACAAATGTAGCTGAGTTAAAGCAGTTCTGGATGGAAGAGTGGACCAAAATTCCTCCACAGCGACGTGAGAGACTGATCAACAACTACAGGAGTGTTTGGTTGGAGTCTTTGCAGCTAAAGGTGGCACAAACAGTTAGTGTATGGGGCAATTACTTTTTCACACAGGGGCATTGGGTGTTGCATAACTGTTTATGAAATAAGTATGTAATTGTTCACTCAGGTTCCCTTGAGCTAATATTAGGTTTTGGTTGAAGATCTGATAATTCAGTGTAAAAATATGCACAAGTAGAGAAACGGGGGCAAATAGTTTTTCACAGCACTATTAAAATGAGATTTCTGCATTTCATTTTCAATTAATGTGCAAACATTCCTAAATCAACCATTTATCGGATCATCACGAACTTCAAGGAGAGCGGTTCAATTGTTGTGAAGAAGGCTTCAGGGCGCCCAAGAAAGTCCAGCAAGCGCCAGGACCGTCTCCTAAAGGTGATTCGGCTGCGGGATCGGGGCACCACCAGTACAGAGCTTGCTCAGGAATGACAGGCAGGTGTGAGTGCATCTGCACGCACAGTGAGGTGAAGACTTTTGGAGGGTGGCCTGGTGTCAAGTAGGGCAGCAAGAAGCCACTTCTCTCCAGGAAATACATCAAGGACAGACTGATATTCTGCAAAAGGTACAGGGATTGGACTGCTGAGGACTGGGGTAAAATAATTTTCTCTAATGAATCCCCTTTCCGATTGTTTGGGGCATCCGGAAAAAAGCTTGTCCGGAGAAGACAAGGTGAGCGCTACCATCAGTCCTGTGTCATGTCAACAGTAAAGCATCCTGAGACCATTCATGTGTGGGGTTGCTTCTCAGCCAAGTGGGCTCACAATTTTGCCTAAGAACACAGCCATGAATATAGAATGGTACCAACACATCCTCTGAGAGCAACTTCTCCCAACCATCCAGGAACAGTTTGGTGTCAAACAATGCCTTTTCCAGCATGATGGAGCACCTTGCCATAAGGAAAAAGTGATAACGAAGTGGCTCGGGGAACAAAACATCGATATTTTGGGTCCATGGCCAGGAAACTCCCCAGACCTTAATCCCATTGAGAACTTGTGGTCAATCCTCAAGAGGCGGGTGGACAAACAAAAACCCACAAATTCTGACAAACTCCAAGCATTAATTGTGCAGGAATGGGCTGCCATCAGTCAGGATGTGGCCCAGAAGTTAATTGACAGCATGCCAGGGTGGATTGCAGAGGTCTTGAAAAAGAAGGGTCAACGCTGCAAATATTGACTCTTTGCATCAACTTCATGTAATTGTCAATAAAAGCCTTTGACACCTATGAAATGCTTGTGATTATACCTCAGTATTCCATAGTAACATCTGACAAAAATATCTAAAGACAGTGAAGCAGCAAACTTTGGAAATTAATATCATTCTGTCATTCTCAAAACCTTTGGCCACGACTGTAGATGGGTTATTTTTGTTTTAATACATTCTGAATTCAGCCTGTAACAACAAAATGTTGAATAAGTCAAGAGGTATGAATACTTTCTCAAGGCACTGTACATATTTCATTATTTGTACGTTTTTGTGTGGTTTCTAATCAGCTGTTTTGATAACATTGAGTTTAATTGCATATTTCTGCTGGTTAGGTCAACTATTTTTGGCAGGGCTAGCTAACCAGCGAGCTAGCTAATTGTTTTTGTTTGAATGATGCATCAGGACACCGTACCAGCATTTTTGTTTAAACTGGCTGCTAGTTCCTGGTCTTTTGAAAACATCAATTGAGGAGTCACCTGAAGCTTGAGAGGAATGGGAGAAGCAGTAAAGTGTGTGTGGTTGCCCAGAGCTGCTGAGGTATCACCAAAGTGGGTGCTACAAGTCCAGTAGCTACATGACTGGTTCCCAGAGGAGCCCTCGTCACTAGACTCTTCAACCATCTCCCTGACCACATTCCTCTGATCAAGCTCTGAACTGTCCCTCTCCATCTTTGTAGGATGCACCCAAAGACTTGGCCTCTGTTGGTTGACCTAACTATAGTTAGGCTACTCAATGTGTTGCTTGTTTGTTTTTTGCTTTTGAAGCGCTTTGAGATTCTTATGAAAACGCTATAGAAATAATGATTATGTATTGTTGTTGTTGAGTTGTTTGCTGTTTCTGCATTATAATGCATTTACATGACACTTTACCATTCTATGGCAGCTATGTAACTGCCCCATTAACATTACATGGGGAATATTAACTAAAACTGAATCTCTAGAATTAATTATGATGCTTTTACATGACACTACAACATTCTATGGCAGCAATGTTACCTCCCCATTGACATTACATGGGTAATATTTAAACAATGCTTTGTAACTGAATGTCTAAAATTAGAACAAAATTCAACATTCTCTCTAAAGCTGCATTACCTCCAGTGTGTCAGAGTTCACTCTGGGTCGTTCATAAATTGAGTGTTGTCAGATTGTCTGTTCATAAGTTCGGAGCATTCAGAATGGACTCTGGCGGAGGAGTAGGGTTGATCAGAGCCTTCTGACCTCAATAACAGTCAAGCACCCACGCTAACTGGCTAAAGGTGGCTAGCTTCCTAGCTACTTGCGGACACATGAGAGAACACCTCATTCTGACCATTTTACTTGACCTAGCAGAGCTGGATAGGCTGTTTTCACATTATCTAGAGTTTAAGGACTAACTGTGCTGCTGGCAACAATTTTACCCCCCCCCTTTTCCCCCGTTTACTGATACCGGTTATATTCAATGGTTGTTGCGCATTCGTAAATTCATCAGTTATTCTGCACTCTGGCACACTCAGACGAGAGTGCTCTGAAATCGGCGTAGATAGCCAGAGTGAATTTACGAACACACCCAAAATATATGGCTCTGGTTAACATAATTTGAATGAACAGTCATCATTACCAGGGAAATTATTGCATCACAATACCAGGCAGTCATTGCGAGTGTATCCAAGAGTTTATCAGACCAAATTGCCAGGGTTAGAGTTTCCAAGCCCGTTCTAATCATTATATATATTTTTTTGTATTTTTCACCCCTTTTTTCTCCCCAATTTCGTGGTCTCCAATAGTTACAGTCTTATCTCATCGCTGCAACTCCCGTACGGACTCGGGAGAGGTGAAGGTCGAGAGCCATGCGTCCTCCGAAACACAACCCAACCAAGCCGCACTTCTTGACACAATGCCCATCCAGCCCGGAAGCCAACCGCACCAAATGTGTCGGAGGAAACACCTTACACCTGGCGACCGTGTCAGCGTGCACTGCGCCCGGCCCGCCACAAGAGTGGCTAGTGTGCGATGCGACAAGGATATCCCTGCCGGCCAAACCCTCCCAAACCCGGACGACGCTGGGCCAATTGCGCGCCACGAAAGAGCCTGGACTCGAACCCAGAATCTCTGGTGGCACAGCTAGCACTGCGCCACTCGGGAGACCTATTCATTATATTTCTATGTGTGCTGCTGCTGCAGGGAGGGGGGTGTTGCTTAGGCAACCGAAGACTTTTTTGCTACACCTTGCTTGTTTCAGCAAGGAGCAACAAAGTTTCATTAGGTTGTCAAGAGTCCATGTTACCGCAGAAACGGACTCAACCACATGAATGCCCGGCCGTCCCGTCTTCAGTCTTCGTTCCACACACGGTAATTGTGCCAACCCTAATGATAAACATTATAGTTTTAACCATGATTTGAGTCTATAAAGTGTTTGTTTACAAACATTGGAGTAAAACAAGCTTATATTTTAGGTGCTGATGGGGTATGACAGTTGAACTAAGCCCATGAGGCATTTACAAGTTATATTATTTAAGAATCAATGGGTATACAGTGCATTCATTAAGTATTCAGACCCCTTGACTTTTTCCACATTACAGCCTTATTCTAAAATGGATTAAATATTTGTTTTTCTTCTAATCAATCTACACACAATATCCCATAATGATGAAGTAAAACAGATGTTTGTCCAAAAATGAATGTAAGTACTAAGGATTCTAGCTTTAAGCATTTTTTTCTATGGGATAGAACATTAACACACAAGGAAACCGCATGGCAATAATTATGAATGAGTAATAAATGTGCTTTTCAAAAATGTAGATTCTTTAAAACTAGCGACCAGAGATCTAACAACTAGGGTTTTCCGATTTTTGCAGGGTTTCTTCCAAAGAAACTGCAGAGACAAATATTGAGCGTGGAAAGATTTCATCATGTTGCTGCAAATAAAACAACCAAAAAACGTGATCAGTTCACGGGAAACCATTTTTGTTTTTAATAATTACAGATATTTACAGAGATGAGTTAAAGCAGAATTAAGCACATCCAACCAGCAAACATGTTAGAACACAAATCATGGACTAAGTTTTTAATTTTTTTTTTTTTACAGATACTCTGAGTGAATCTCAATTGTATTGGGAGGAACTTCCGATCTTCTGCTCCAATGCATTTTTAGAAGGAGAGGAGGCGAGGAATCAAGGAAATACAATTGAAATGAACCCTTTTTCTGGTTTTAATGGCCGTTGCTGTAGCGTTAGGAACATTTTCAAGAAGTACCGGTTCAGTTCATCCGTTGGTCCCCCAAGAGACAATGTCAAGTGAATGTATTTCAACATAAAACACAGTTCATAAATAAAACAAAAAATGGTGACACTAATGTGCTGTCGAAAGTGAGATGGCTTTGAAAAAGTTTAACCTCCCCTTACATGGATGAAGAGAATCTTGGTCCTTGAAAAGTGTGTGTGTGCTTTCGAGTTTGCGACTAATCAGTGAATATGCCACAGCTTCATTATCTCTCTCTGTCTCCCTCAGTTTCCCTCCATCCTTTTCACCCACATATTGGCCTGCCAGCTAATTGAAGCCCTTTAACTTGGGATTATCTAATTAATCTTATTACTCCGTTATCAAATTAATGCAGGTCAGATTTCATCAAATAATTCCCATCCAAAAAGGCCCTTTTCATTTCTCTAGGAAACACAAACGTTCTAATCTCAAAGCTCATTTTCGCTGGGGACTTAAGAGGCAAATTGTTATTTCGGTTATCTTTGCACTGAATGTGTTGAATTATTAATTGATGGCAATGCATTGTGGACTTCATTAGATCTCTCAACTTAAGATAGTACTGGTTCCTTATTTGATATGGGAAGTAAGTTATCTCTTCTTTATGCACTTCAAGGGTCTAGTATGGATGATATCAGACTTTCCTGATACATTTCTTCCCTTAAGGATGTACATATGTACACACAACATGATCTGTATCTCTCGGTGTGTGTGTGTGTGTGTGTGTGTGTGTAGGAAACATTCCTAAAACCCTCAGTAGAGACAGTAGAGCTCTGCCTATTCACTAACCCCAGGTCAGTTGTAGCGCAGGTCAGCATGTACACTGACAATGTCTTTCCCCACCACCATGTCCAGTCCTGAACTGAACTATTAGAATCAGTGTAGCCTTCTGCTGGTGCAAAGTCCAAATCACCAGCCTGCCAGTTACACACATCCAACACGGTTTGTCACATTGTGCACTAGTATATGCAGACAATAACTTAAAAGATCCGATCATTCAGGCGTGATGTAGCTCTATACTGTATTTCCAACCTGGTCTCAGAGCATTTCGTGTTATTATGTATGTAAATCCAAGACACTCCATTTAGTATGATATGTTACATTTGGTTATATAAGACAGATGGTTACTTAAGGCTATACCGAAATGTGGTTGGTTGGGGTGGAAGTGTAACGCGAACGACTAGCAACCCAAAGGTTGCGAGTTTGAATCTCATAACGGGCTACTTTGCAACAACTTAGCATATTAGCGAACCCTTTCCCTAACACTTTAACCTTAACCCCTAGCCTAGCTAACTAACTAATGCCACCTACCTAGAAATCGTAACATATTGTACATTTTGCAAATTGGTAACGAATAGAAATGGGTGATGGACAGCCACAAATTAATACATACAGTTGAAGTCAGAAGTTTACATACACCTTAGCAAAATACATTTAAACTTCTGACATTTAATCCTAGTAGGGAATTACCTGTATTAATAAGTCAGTTAGGATCACCACTTTATTTTAAGAATGTGAAATGTGAGAATAATAGTAGAGAGAGATTTATTTCAGCTTTTATTTCTTTCATCACATTCCCAGTGGGTCAGAAGTTTACATACACTCAATTAGTATTTGGTAGCATTGCCTTTAAATGATTTAACTTGGGTCAAACGTTTCGGGTAGCCTTCCACAAGCTTCCCACAATAAATTGGGTGGATTTTGGCCCATTCCTCCTGACAGAGCTGGTGTAACTGTGTCAGGTTTGTAGGCCTCCTTGCTCGCACATGCTTTTTCAGTTCTGCCCACACATTTTCTATAGGATTGAGGTCAGGGCTTTGTAATGGCCACTCCAATACTTGACTTTGTTGTCCTTAAGCCATTTTGCCACAACTTTGGAAGTATGTTTGGGGTCGTTGTCCATTTGGAAGACCCATTTGCGGCCAAGCTTGAACTTCCTGACTTATGTCTTGAGATGTTGCTTCAATATATCCATACATATCATTTTCAATTTTCCAACCTCATGATACCATCTATTTTGTGAAGTGCACCAGTCCCTCCTGCAGCAAAGCACCCCCACAACATGATGCTGTCACCCCCATGCTTCACGGTTGGGATGGTGTTCTTCGGCTTGCAAGCCTCCCTCTTTTTCCTCCAAACATGACAATGGTCATTATGGCCAAACAGTTCTATTTTTGTTTCATCAGACCAGAGGACATTTCTCCAAAAAGTACAATCTTTGTCCCCATGTGCAATTGCAAACCATAGTCTGGCTTTTTTATGTCGGTTTTGGAGCAGTGGCTTCTTCCTTGCTGAGCGGCCTTTCAGGTTATGTTGATATAGGACTAATTTGACTGTGGATATATATACTTTTGTACCTGTTTCCTCCAGCATCTTCACAAGGTCCTTTGCACTTTTCGCACCAAAGTACGTTCATCTCTAGGAGACAGAACGTGTCTCCCTTCCTGAGCGGTATGGCGTCTGCTTGGTTCCCATGGTGTTTATACTTGCTTACTATTGTTTGTACAGATCAACATGGTACCTTCAGGCGTTTGGAAATTGCTCCCAAGGATTAACCAGACTTGTGGAGGTCTACAATGTTTTTTCTGAGGTCTTCGCTGATTTCTTTTGATTTTCCCATGATGTCAAGCAAAGAGGCACTGAGTGTGAAGGTAGGCCTTGAAATATATCCACAGGTACATCTTCAATTGACTCAAATTATGTCAATTAGCCTATCAGAAGCTTCTAAAGCCATGACATACTTTTCTAGAATTTTCCAAGCTGTTTAAAGGCACAGTCAACTTAGTGTATGTAAACTTCTGACCCATGGGAATTGTGATTAAGTGAAATCTGTCTGTAAACAATTGTTGGTAAAATTACTTGTGTCATGCACAAAGTAGATGTCCTAACCGACTTGCCAAAACTATAGTTTGTTAACAAGAAATAATTTTGTGGAGTGGTTGAAAAACGTGTTTTAATGACTCTAACCTAAGTGTATGCAAACTTCCGACTTCAACTGTAACATATACTAAATGGATTCGCAGATTTACATACAAAATGCTCTGAGACCAGGTTGGTATTGCAACAGAATGGTAAGAGTAACCATGTTTTCATCAGAACCATGGCTGGCTACTGTGCTCCATAACGTTCATTCCTTTTTAAAGATTTAACCATTTGGATTACCTAAGACATTGGGCCTCATTTATAAAATCAGTTGCTATACTAAATTTAAGCATTCAATCAATTCTCAAAGTGTTAGTATGCACAATTTAAAGAGCGACTGCCTTTAAAAAGCAATGAATCCATTTGAAAATGGCCTATGTGGCACCGATATGAGTCAGAAACAGTTATTCTAGTGTCAAAATTGACTCATGTAAATAGGATAATTTTGGTCATAAAGTCAGTCTTGTCTAAAACGGAGTTTGGAACATCCGTGCGTCACAACACGTAAATGAAGGTAAGGTTTTGATTTGACAATGTCGATTTGCCCACTAACATGGGGTGAACAGCTGGGGTGATTTATCTCTATCCAATAGCATAAGCAATGTGACAGATCTGCCCAGCAGCCCGACTTTGTTAATTTAAGACAACATGTCGCACATTTGTTTTACTTCAGAAATACTGCCCCAAATGTAAAATGGATGTAAAGTTGCACTAAAACTTCCTCTTCACAAACATTAATTACAGATTTCTTTAGTTATCTTAGATTCATTCTGGGGATTTTGAGGAAGGGAACTAGGCTACAGTGTCTCATGGGGATAAACATTCCCCAAACGTAGAATCGGTCAGGAAACACACAGCCAAGACTGAATTCTCGTTTTTCTAATGAGCAACAGAAAAACACAGGTGCCAAACAGCGTGTTCAGTGGTTCTTTAAAAATATTTCCCCATTAAACAGCTTTCACTCAGCATCTATGGTGATCAACTACATTTTTATATGCTGTGAATGGTAAAGGACTATGGCAACAGACTTCTCAAGTTTGAAGTATAGAGACTTACAGTTGCCCATACTTCAGTGCTGAGGACCATTCACTATCCTTCAAAATTCTGTTGACTGACAGATGATAGTTTGCCTCTTTGTGCTATCAGGGTATTGGATGATCTACAAAAATGCTTCCTACTGCATATTTTCTTGTCAAGCTCAAGGTTGTTAAAGATTTAACTCTTAAAACATTGGCATAATTTACATTTACGTGTATGCTCAATTTACAATAAAATCTGTGCACAAAAACCCTTTAGAAATGAGGCCCTTGGTCTGTATGAGCGATGTGTTCCACTGGCTTTTTTTCACCAACTGACCAACCCACCAGGCAGCTGAAAGGAATTGGAACAATCGATAAGTGCAATCAGAAACATGGTGTAGATTGGATCTTTGAGGCACTTCTTAAATAAAAATAAAACTTTTGTCTCAGTTTTTTTTTCTGTTAATGAAAATCAATGCTGAGGAAAACGAACAAAAAGAAAGTTCATGGTCATGAATAAAACGTGCCACTTTGCATCAATAGAAAGGCATCATCAATTTGGAGTTGCTACCTACATTATAATACACAATAACTTGTATCATCATTTTTTCCTTCGTCATTGTACATTCTTATTTTGCTCGAGGCAGCGGAGCCTCCTACAAGTAAAAAAAACAAACAAAAAATGAATTAACAAAACAAAGTGCACATAACTTCAAGTTCTAGTCGTAGAACTGTCATATTCCATCCAGGGATGCGAGGGGCGGGACTGTCAAATCTGTTTTACGATGGCAGGCACAGAATGAAGTCGCTTTCTGTTGTTGAAATGTCATAGCCAGCCGTGCTGCTGACACAGAGATGGAGTTGTTGGGGAAACAAACAAAAAACGTGAAGACAATCAACAACCAGGTTTTGGAAATGTTCCTGTGTCCTTTTTTTATGTTGACCACCTCCAAAGAGTTTTTCCCAGGTGACAAAATAATGCAATGCATTATGGGGGATCCACAAAGAAAAAAAAGTATCAGTTTCGCACTCATGTCCTCGAACCTCGTGCAAAGCCAGGAGTTTCTTGTCCTCCCTCCATCCCAGAGGGAGTTGTTCATAGATTTGGCTGAGAGGGGGGGTGGACAGACACAGGTGGGAGAAGAGGTCTCTTCTCCCTCATACAGACTCCTCTGCGGATAGCAGCAGAGGGTTGATGTATTCAAATCCCTCAAACTCAGACTGGTCTATTCTCTTGATGACGTCCCTGGGAGAGGAGAGGGAGAAAAGAGGAGAGAGAGAATGGCAAAAAAGGTCATTTAACCCAGAACAAATAAAAATTGCTACAATGTGCTACTTTAGCCTGATTGGCAGCTTTAGACTTATTTTCTAGACATTTGTACAAGATAGTTATATGTAGGGAGGCGACGTGGCATATGTTCACTAGAGGGTAGCAGCTTACGGCTCCAAACATCGCCGGTTCGCTTCCTATGTCAGACACTCATCTTCAAATATAGCAGTGTGACTCTTTGGCTACTCACAAATTGTGTATCTGTGGGTTTCCTGTGTTTCATGGTTTTCGTGGCTATATGTGTTGCTTTTACCCTCAGTCCCGAGACCCCAGCAAAAAAAAAAAATTAATTTATCTGACTTTCATTTATCTGCATGCCCAGCCCTTACATTTAGCCTCACTATGATGTGTTTTACCATCTTCTTTTCAGGACAACCTGGGTTACAAGTAGAAATCAAAACTATTTGATATAAACAGTTGCATTCATGAGTTTTATTGATAAATGTCAATGAAAAAAAGATCCGCCAAAGCAAAAACCTGATCAAAATGTATTTATATGAATGCTGTAAGTACAGAAATGACTTGTTCAGTGGGAAATTAATATCCAACTAGTAAGTGGCAACTGTTTGGAGTTTGTGACAGCAACTATATGTGAACTTGTTACAATATTAAAGACACTATATTCTGGGATTTCCTATGATCTATGTAGAAGAACCCCATACCTTCTAATGAGCCTTGTGTAACATATGTGACAGCCTTGTCTCACATACACCGCTCTAGGTCAGCCCTCCTTAATCGCACATACTAATGGTTGATATCTACAGATGCAGAAGAAATGGAAAAATACAAATGGTACAATTCTCCTGTATTTTTGTATACTTTTTAGCCAGTAGTTCTGAAAGTAGCACTCACGAGCCAAAAGTGGTCCCTGAAAATTGCTTTGCACACTCTTGGCATTCTCTCAACTAGCGTCACCTGGAATGCTTTTCTGTGGCTAGGTCTTAACTTCTTTGGGACTGGGGGGGGCTGCAGTATTGAGTAGCTTGGATAATAAAGGTGCCCAGAGTAAACTGCCTGCTACTCAGGACCAAAAGCTAGAATTTGGATAGAAAACACTCTGAAGTTTCTAAAACTGTTTGAATGATGTATGTGAGTATAACACAACTCATATGGCAGGCAAAAACCTGAGAAAAAATCCAACCAGGAAGTGGGAAATCTGAGGTTTGTAGGTTTTCAAGTCATTGCCTATTGAATATATAGTGTCTATGGGGTCATATTGCACTTCCTAAGGCTTCCACTAGATGTCAACAGTCATTAGAACCTTGTTTCAGGCTTCTACTGTGATGTAGAGAGGTAGCTGCGTTCCTTTTCATTTCTAAAGACAAAGGAATTGTCCGGTTTAAATATTGAAGATTTATGATAAAAACATCCTAAAGATTGATTCTAGACATCGTTTGACATGTTTCTACGAACTGGATATAAAAAACTTTTTGTCAGAACTAAACAATCGCGCATTGAGCATTTGGATTACTGGGCTAAACGTGCAAACAAAAAGGAGGTAGTTGGACATAAATGATGGACTTTATCGAACAAAACAAACATTTATTGTGGAACTGGGATTCCTGTGAATGCATTCCGATCATCAAAGGTAAGTGAATATTTATAACGCTATTTCTGACTTTTCTGACACCTCTCCTTTGGAAAATGGCTGTATGTTTTTCCGTGGCTACAGTGCCTTGCGAAAGTATTCGGCCCCCTTGAACTTTGCGACATTTTGCCACATTTCAGGCTTCAAACATAAAGATATAAAACTGTATTTTTTTGTGAAGAATCAACAACAAGTGGGACACAATCATGAAGTGGAATGACATTTATTGGATATTTCAAACGTTTTTAACAAATCAAAAACTGAAAAATTGGGCGTGCAAAATTATTCAGCTCCTTTACTTTCAGTGCAGCAAACTCTCTCCAGAAGTTCAGTGAGGATCTCTGAATGATCCAATGTTGACCTAAATGACTAATGATGATAAATACAATCCACCTGTGTGTAGTCAAGTCTCCGTATAAATGCACCTGCACTGTGATAGTCTCAGAGGTCCGTTAAAAGCGCAGAGAGCATCACGAAGAACAAGGAACACACCAGGCAGGTCCGAGATACTGTTGTGAAGAAGTTTAAAGCCGGATTTGGATACAAAAAGATTTCCCAAGCTTTAAACATCCCAAGGAGCACTGTGCAAGCGATAATATTGAAATGGAAGGAGTATCAGACCACTGCAAATCTACCAAGACCTGGCCGTCCCTCTAAACTTTCAGCTCATACAAGGAGAAGACTGATCAGAGATGCAGCCAAGAGGCCCATGAACACTCTGGATGAACTGCAGAGATCTACAGCTGAGGTGGGAGACTCTGTCCATAGGACAACAATCAGTCGTATATTGCACAAATCTGGCCTTTATGGAAGAGTGGCAAGAAGAAAGCCATTTCTTAAAGATATCCATAAAAAGTGTCGTTTAAAGTTTGCCACAAGCCACCTGGGAGACACACCAAACATGTGGAAGAAGGTGCTCTGGTCAGATGAAACCAAAATTGAACTTTTTGGCAACAATGCAAAACGTTATGTTTGGCGTAAAAGCAACACAGCACATCACCCTGAACACACCATCCCCACTGTCAAACATGGTGGTGGCAGCATCATGGTTTGGGCCTGCTTTTCTTCAGCAGGAACAGGGAAGATGGTTAAAATTGATGGGAAGATGGATGGAGCCAAATACAGGACCATTCTGGAAGAAAACCTGATGGAGTCTGCAAAAGACCTGAGACTGGGACGGAGATTTGTCTTCCAACAAGACAATGATCCAAAACATAAAGCAAAATCTACAATGGAATGGTTCAAAAATAAACATATCCAGGTGTTAGAATGGCCAAGTCAAAGTCCAGACCTGAATCCAATCGAGAATCTGTGGAAAGAACTGAAAACTGCTGTTCACAAATGCTCTCCATCCAACCTCACTGAGCTCGAGCTGTTTTGCAAGGAGGAATGGGAAAAAATTTCACTCTCTCGATGTGCAAAACTGATAGAGACATACCCCAAGCGACTTACAGCTGTAATCGCAGCAAAAGGTGGAGCTACAAAGTATTAACTTAAGGGGGCTGAATAATTTTGCACGCCCAATTTTTCAGTTTTTGATTTGTTAAAAAAGTTTGAAATATCCAATAAATGTCGTCCCACTTGTTGTTGATTCTTCACAAAAAAATACAGTTTTATATCTTTATGTTTGAAGCCTGAAATGTGGCAAAAGGTCGCAAAGTTCAAGAGGGCCGAATACTTTCGCAAGGCACTGTAGGTGCTGACCTAACATAATCGCAAGGTGAGCTTTCGCCGTAAAGGTTTTTTGAAATCTAACACAGCGGTTGCATTAAGGAGAAGTTTATCTATAATTCCATGCATAACACTTGTATCTTTTATCAATGTTTATTTCTGTAATTTGATGTGGCTCTCTGCACTTTCACCAGATGTTTGTTTGAGACAATGCATTTCAAATGAGGTTTTTGGACATAAAGATTCACTTTATCGAACAACACACACATTTATTGCATAACATGAAGTCCTGTGAGTGCCATCTGATGAAGATCAAAGGTTAGTGATGAATTTAATCACTATTTCTGACTTGTGTGCCCTCTCCTTGGCTGAAAATGGTTGTATGGTTTTCTGTGACTAGATGCATTTACAAGAAGTTCATCTTTAAAATGGTGTATAATACTTGTATGTTTGAGGAATTTTAATTATGTGATTTCTGTTGTTTTGAATTTGGCGCCCTGCAGTTTCACTGGCTGTTGGCGAGATGGGACGCTACCGTCCCACATATCCCAGAGAAGTTAAAGGAGTTCCCACATGTGCTGAGCGCTTTTCCTTCACTCTGCAGTCCAACTCATCCAAAACCATCTCACTTTGGTTGAGGTCGGGTGATTGTGGAGGCCAGGTCATCTGATGCAGCACTCCATCTAACTCCTTCTTGGTCAAATAGCCCTTACACAGCCTGGAGGTGTGTTGGGTCAGTGTGTTATTTCATCACTTTGATGTCTTCACTATTACTCTACAATGTAGAAAATAGTAAAAATAAAGAAAAACCCTGGAATGAGTAGGTGTGTCCAAACTTTTGACTAGTACTGTATGTCACATATGTGCATCACGTTGCATTCTCTCTTGCTCTGCTGTGGGTGCATGATGTGCCTCTTGTTAGCTGTCACTCAAATGGTGAAGTGCTGAAGCCATTGGTTAAACTTGAATTGCTAGGGGGCTGGCCCACGAGGGGGGAAATGTAGCGCAGCACAGCTTCCAGAAAAACAGTTGCTTTCAGACTAGGGATTTCGTGGCTAATTGAGGTAAAGACAGTAATTCATCTCATAGATTATGCATGTGTGAACTACACATCGACACATCCAGCCCAAAGCGGGATGTTTAGAAAATACGTGGTAGTCGCCTGAGTTCTGGAGCATGTCTTTAAAGGGTATAGACATGCTAGTGCAGTACTTCAGGAGCTACCTTTACAGCTCTCCTATTCATAGGGAATCTTTGGCAGTCGGGTGAGAATAGTCCTATTTCAAGTCAAACATGGACATCATTACTAGGGTGCCAATGAGTAAGGCTATGATCCACCTAGTAGCTTACAGTTATTTCAAGCCAGCAATGTTCAAACAACCTCACCACTGTTCTAACACACAATCTACCATTAAACCCCAGCAAAAAAATGTCCCTTTGCACAATGTGAGAACGTAGAAGAAAGATCAGGATGTTGTTGCTTCATCAGTGAACTCTCCCCAGCTGAGCCCCCGGTTGGTTCCATTAACAAAGCGGTAATCATCTATAAATGAAGTGAACCGTGTGACTGGTTTGGAGTGGCTGTGTAAAAATAAATGTACTACTCTGAGAGCGTA
This sequence comes from Oncorhynchus tshawytscha, assembly GCF_018296145.1. NCBI lineage: Eukaryota > Metazoa > Chordata > Actinopteri > Salmoniformes > Salmonidae > Oncorhynchus > Oncorhynchus tshawytscha. The sequence goes on along the minus strand of NC_056450.1, from coordinate 3,134,931 downwards.
GCTTCTGCTGCAGCTGCTTCTCCAACAACAGCAACATGTTGTTCCTCTGCATCTCAAATGGCACCCTATTCCTGTTATAATGCACTACTTCTGACCAGAGCCCTGTCAAAAGTAGTGCACTATATAGGGAATAGGGTGCCATTTGAGACGCATCCCTCATCTGCCGTAGTAAAGAAGGCTGACCGCACTCCCCAGGAGGGTAGGGTGGAGCCGCAGGAAGGAGGCCTCTTGGAAAGAGAGAGGAATAGAGAGGCTTCCGTACTGGAGATGTAGGTTGTCTTTAAACGCTGGTCCTGTTTGGTTGTGGTTATTTTGCCTGTAATGGCTGAGGTGAGGTTTAATGTTGGTAGAGATGATCCTAGACCAGTTTTGAGAAGCCTCATCTCCAGCTCATTGTAATCTAGATCCAGACACAAACACACCACCATGCCTCTAGAATCCCATTCAACACCCAGAAAATGCAATCTGTAAGATTCAACTGAAATTATACAAACAGTCTAAAATTATCAATGGATATTCTATCTGTGAGCACACTTGGGTGCTGCTAGCTAGATAACATTGTTTGAGTGAAGTCAGCGAGTAGCAGCAAACTTGAGGCAGTGAGAAAAGGAGGGGAAAGGCACAAGACCACAAAAGAGAAACAGAGCGAAGAGGGAACATTTGGGACACAACCAAAACAAACAAGAGTGCTCACTAGCACAAATGTTGCCTTTTTTCCAGAGACAGCTTAAAAGTGTTACCAGATGCGGAGAGAGCGAGCAACACAGAGAACGAGAGCACGGGGGAGAAAGAGACTGAGAGAAAGAGAGAGAACCAAGTGAGAGGAGGAAAGGGAGAAAGAAAATTATAAGAGGGGGAAAAAGGTTGTCAGAGCTGGGAGCTGAGAGAGAGGGGGCTCAAGGGAAGAAAGACAGACAGCCTTGTATTTCATGGTGGTGCCCACACACACACAGCATTCATAAAACAAAGTGGGACGGAACCAATCCAATCAACCTCCTCACTCTACCTACAATACAGATCCAGGGATTTAAAAACATTTCGTCCCTGTCTATAGACAAAAAATAAAGCCTTTGAATCTCTGTGGCTAGCCATAGAACATAGAAAAGACTGAATCCTTATTGCTTTGGGTCTCGCCGTACTCGCCATTTCCAAGACTGGTGAAGTCACGGCGCTGGCAAAAGCAAATGAAATCCTCTCTCTCACCCTCTCTCCTAGCTCCTTGGCAAGGGCTCTCAGGAAGCTAGGGTTTTTTAATGCAGCAAAGTAAATCCAAACAAGGAGGGTTTACCCATTTTCTCCCTCCCACTCACTCACTCTCTCTCTCACTTTTCTTTTTTCGTCTGCCAAACCCATCACAGAAGAGGAGGGGGCGTGATTTACATCACTCCCTCTCCCGTTCGGCAGGAGTGGGCGACATCACCCCTCTCTCCTGAGCGACACAGAAAAAGAGAGAGAGCGAGAGAGAGAGAGAGGCATCGCGTCTCTCCTTTTGAAGTACTGTGGGGCTGCCATGCAATGGCGTTTGAAGCCTGCTTGAGATCTCTTCTCCCATTGAACTGGCAGAGCTGCCAACTCACAACCCCCCTTCACCTCTTTCTCCTTCCCAACGCTAAACCCCACAGACTGTCACAGCAAACCTCAAATCCCTCTGCAAATTACTCCAGACAAGTGGGTGAGCCCCCAGTTGGCCCTAATGAGATGAGAGGTGCAGCTCTGGTTGATCTGACACACCTCGGTATAGACTCCTCGGCTGTCAGAACCCAAGAGATAATGTGGGCTTATACTGAGGGTAGATGGATAGATGATGGGACTATGTTAGAGTTCGAAACCGACAAAGGCAGGCAGGATACAGAATTTGAAGTTCAAATCGACTTAAAAATAAAAAACATATATAGACTTATGGACCACAGTTTCCAAGTATTCTGAAAACTGTATGTTCCTCGAAGTGCCTAGAATTTGCATTGTTCTCAGCCTTTTTCTTCTGATTTGTATGGCATCTGATTGCCAATATATTTATATAGAAAGCTGAATGGATAGAAAACAAACAAACATCGAGCCTTAACATGAAATTAGTCCACAATGTATCATTTAATTTTGCTAGCACAGACTGGAATATGTTCCGGGATTCTTCCGATGGCATTGAGGAGTACACTACATCACTCACTGGCTTTATCAATAAGTGTCCCCACAGTGACTGTACGTACATACCCCAACCAGAAGCCATGGATTACAGGCAACATTCGCACTGAGCTAAAGGGTAGAGCTGCCGCTTTCAAGGAGCGGGACTCTAACCCGGAAACGTATAAGAAATCCCGCTATGCCCTCCAACGAACCATCAAACAGGCAAACAATACAGGACTAAGATCGACTCGTACTGCACCGGCTCCGACGCTCGCGGATGTGGCAGGGCTTGCAAACTATTACAGACTACAAAGGGAAGCACAGCCGAGAGAGCTGCCCAGTGACATGAGTCTACCAGACGAGCTAAATAACTTCTATGCTCGCTTCGAGGCATGTAACACTGAGTCTGTAATACCCACATGTTCCATCCCAGAAACCCTAGACCCAATTTGCATACTGCAGATTCACAGATGATGCAATCTCTGTTGCACTCCACACTGCCCTTTCACACCTGGACAAAAGGATCACCAATGTGAGAATGCTATTCATTGACTACAGCTTAGCGTTCAACACCATAGTGCCCTCAAAGTTTATCACTAAGCTAAGGACCCTGGGACTAAACACCTCCCTGCAACTGGATCCTGGACTTCCTGATGGGCCGCCCCCAGGTGGTAAGGGTAGGTAACAACACATCCACCACGCTGATCCTTAACACGGGGGTCCCTCAGGGGTGCCTGCTCAGTCACCTCCTGTACTCCCTGTTCACTCATGACTGCATGGCCAGACACGACTCCAACACCATCATTAAGTTTGCTGTTGACACAACAGCAACAGAACTGATCACAGACAACGATGAGACAGCCTAAAAAGAGGTGGTCAGAGACCTGACCGTGTGGTGCAAGGACAACAACCTCTCCCTCAACGTGATCAAGACAAAGGAGATGATTGTGGACAAAAGGAAAAGGAGGACCGAGCACGCCCCCATCTCGTCGAAGGGGCTGGATTGGAGCAGGTTGAGAGCTTCAAGTTCCTTGGTGTCCACTTCATCTACAAGCTACCATGGTCCAAACACACCAAGACAGTCGTGAAGAGGGCACGACAAAACCTATTCCCCCTCAGGAGACTGAAAAGATTTGTCATGGGTCCTCAGATCCTCAAAAAGTTCTACAGCTGCACCATCGAGAGCATCCTGACGGGTTGCATCACTGCCTGGTATGGCAACTGCTCAGCCTCCGACCGCAAGGAACTACAGAGGGTAGTGCGTACGGCCCAGTACATCACCAGGGCCAAGTTTCCAGCCATCCAAGGTCTCTGTACCAGGCGGGGGCAGAGGGAAGAGCTAAAAATGGCCAAAGACTCCAGTCGCCCGAGTCATAGACTGTTCTCTCTGCTACCACACGGCAAGCGGTACCGGAGCACCAAGTCTAGGTTCAAGAGGCTTCTAAACAGCTTCTACCCCCAAGCCATAAGACTCCTGAACAGCTAATAAAATGGCTACCCAGACAATTTGCATTGCTCCCCCCCTTCTACACTGCTGCTACTCTCTGTTAGTATCTATATGCACAGTCACTTTAATAACTCTACCTACATGTACATATTACCTCAATTACCTCAACACTGGTACCCGTACCCCCTGTATATAGCCCCGCTATTGTTATTTACTGCTGCTCTTAATTATTTGTTATTCTTATCTCTTACTTTTTTGGGGGTATTTTCTTAAAACAGCATTGTTGGTTCAGGGCTTGTAAGTAAGCATTTCACTGTAAGGCCTACCTACACCTGTTGTATTTGGCGCATGTGACAAATAAAATTGGATTTGATTTTAATGAAAATGTTGACAAACTTCAGCCCAGTAATATCTATTGGCACCGCCTGCAAAGCCACATTGGAATAGTTTCCTGCAGCCGTGGAGAAAAGCCTGGCTTGTTTGTCATACTCTGGCTACAGAGCCCCTCGGTAGGACAGCAGCCACCTCTGTTGCTATGCCAAATCTTTTCAGCCCATTCTTTTGAAGTTAATCTAAAACAAGGATTCTGTCAAAGCCCCCGTGGACAACATGTCCACATTGATCAAAACATGGCGTATACACTGGAGAAAGAAGTCATTGTTGGAACCAAGGGCATTTTCTTTTTGTCATTGAAGACAATTTTTTTCAAAAACATTGAGTCGGGGACGTTGCATAGTACCACTCGTAAACAGACTGAAGAAATGTGGATAGCTGTTACAATATAAGATGTTGACACTTATGTTGCAGATTCTCAGGTGGTGAATGCTCTCTGGTTGTTCAATTTTAAGATATTGAAGATCTTCACCACTACTATCATAGACTATTGATGACTTTGAATGACCGTTATGCACTGAGTATACAAAACATTAAGAACACCTGCTCTTTCCATGACATAGCTTTCACCTGGTCAGTCTATGATCCCTTATTGATGTCACCTGTTAAATCCACTTCAATCAGTGTAGATGAAGGGGAGGAGACAGGTTAAATAAGGTTTTTTAAGCCTTGAGACAATTGAGACATGGATTGTGTATGTGTGCCATTCAGAGGCTTAATGGACAAGACTAAGTGCCTTTGAATGGGGTATGGTAGTAGGTGTCAGGTACACCAGTTTGTGTCAAGAACTGTAAAACTGCTGGGTTTTTCATGCTCAACAGCTTCCTGTGTGTATCAAGAATGGTCCACCACACAAAGGTCATCTAGCCAAATTGACACAACTGTGGTAAGCATTGGAGTCAACATGGGCCAGCATCCCTGTGGAAAACTTTCGACACCTTGCCTTGTAGAGTCCATTCTCCCTACTAATTGAGGCTGTTCGAGGGCAAAGGGGGGGGGGGGCAACACAATATTAGGAAGGTGTTCCTAATGCTTGGTATAATCAGTGTAGATATCCATGGAGCACAAAGGGGCAGTAAAATGAGTCACACGTTGAAAAACCCTGTATAGACTCGGTCTAGAAACAACCCCCTAGTGCCTAGCCGACCCGAGGTAAGGAATATGTAGACAGCTCAACCTTGCTCTGATAGGCTATAGGTTGAATTTTCACCATATTGTTTAAACGTATGAAATCAAGTGTCTCATAGTGGGTAAGGGCTAGGGGTTGTTCCTGGATAGGTCCCTAGTCTCAGACTCCAGTCTCCAATCCCTTATGGTACAGCGGTGACAGACTGGATTGGACTGGTCCTGAGAGAGGAGTGCCCCCTACTGGCCAACAACCATCACCATTCCCAGAGTTTAACTGGCCTTGCCCTGTCTAGCTCCCCTATCCACTAACCGTCCATATGTTATCAAGTTATTATAACACTAGTTATAGAACACTGAAACACTACCAGCTATTTGCAGTACTCTATAACATTAGTGTTTAAAATATGTGGTCATACACGCTTCATAACTAGTTTGATGACTCGTTAAATCTAAACTATATAGTCATTAAATATCTAGTCTTGATCAAATACGTAGTCTTCTGTTAGGCTAGTTATGTTGGTTTAGAGGGTGTTCACTTACTCATCGTCTGGTGTTAGCTGCACTGGTTCGTTAGTGAACTGGGTGTCAAAGTTCTCCAGGCCATAGTCGTCTGCGATCTGGGGCTTGAAGGGCGGGGCCATCTGTTTCTTCTCCAGCTGCATGGAGAGACAAGCACAACAACTTTAATGGAAAATTGGAGGATAATAGCAGACAATATTGCCACTCCTATTTGCCACATCTTCAATTTAAGCCTACTAGAAAGTGTGTGCCCTCAGGCCTGGAGGGAAGCAAAAGTCATTCCGCTACTGAAGAACAGTAAAGCCCCCCTTTACTGGCTCAAATAGCCGACCAATCAGCCTGTTACCAACCCTTAGTAAACTTTTGGGAAAAATGGTGTTTGACCAGATACAATGCTATTTTACAGTAAACAAATTGACAACAGACTTTCAGCATGCTTATAGGGAAGGACATTCAACAAGCCCAGCACACAAATTACTGATTGGCTGAGAGAAACGGATGATTAAAATATTGGGAGCTGTTTTGTTAAACTTCAGTGCGCTTTTGACATTATCGATCATTGTCTGCTGCTGGAAAATCTTATGTGTTATGGATTTACACCCCCTGCTATATTGTGGATAAAGAGTTACCTGTCTAACAGAAGACAGAGGGTGTTCTTTAATGGAAGCCTGTCTAACATAATCCAGGAATTCCCCAGGGCAGCTGTCTAGGCCCCTTACTTTTAAAAATCTTTACTAACAACATGAGTAAAGCCAGTGTGTCTATGTATGCGGATGACTCAACACTATACATATCAGCTACTACAGTGACTGAATTGACTGCAACACTTAACAAAGAGCTGCAGTTAGTTTCAGAATGTGTGGCAAGGAACAAGTTAGTTAAATATTTCAAAAACTAAAATCATTGTATTTGGGACAAACCCTAAACCTCAACTAAATCTTGTAATGAATAATGTGGAAATTGAGCAAGTTGAGGTGACCCTGGATTGTCAAACTTTCATGGTCAAAACATGTTGATTCAAAAGTAGCTAAGATGGTAAAATAAAGCGCTGCTCTGCGTTCTTAACACCATCAACAAGGCAGGTCCTAGAGGCCGTAGGTTCGTTGCACCTGGACTACTGTTCAGTCGTGTGGTCAGGTACCACAAAGAGGGACTTAGGAAAATTACAATTGGCTCAGAACAGGGCAGCATGGCTGGCCCTTAAATGTACATAGAGAGCAAACATTAATTATATGCATGTCAATCTCTCATGGCTCAAAGTGGAGGAGAGATTGACTTCATCACTACTTGTTTTCGTAAGAAGTATTGACAAGCTGAGTGCAACACGCTGTCTGTTTAAATTACTGGCACACAGCTCGGACACCCATGCATACCCCACAAGACATGCCACCAGATGTCTCTTCACAATCCCGAAGTCCAGAACAGACTATGGGAGGCGCACATTACTACATAGAGTCATGACTACATGGAACTCTATTCCACACAGGTAACTGAAGCAAGCAGTAGAATCAGATTTTAAAAACAGATAAAAATACACCTTATGGAACAGCAGGGACTGTGAAGAGACACTGTTTTATCTTTTGTTTTATGTGTAATGTGTCTTAATGTGTTTGGACCCCAGGAAGAGTAGCTGCTGCCCTGATAAAATACAAACAACACTGTCATTCGTGCACACTGTAGAAAAACATTTTGCAACGGACGACTAAAACGAACATTTCTAGAAAGTACAAGGTTCAGGTAGTCCCTCCATGTTTCAGTCCATTTTTCTGTTTTCGGAGTCTGGTAAATATTACCTGGTCCATGCTAGCCTGGTCCAGATTGTCACAGAATAGCAATTACGTATTTGAAAGGAAACAAATACTTATGTGACCCAGGTGTGACATGCACAGGTTATCTTTGTAAATGTTGCACTGTACGTCTGTTTATTGGCATTGTTGAATATACAGTATCAGTCAAAGCTTTGGACAGCTAACCATTCCAGGGTGTTTCCTTTATTTGTACATTGTAGAATAATAGTGAAGACATCAAAACTGTAAAATAACACACATGGAATCATGTAGTAGCCAAAACAGTGTTAAACAAATCAAAATATATTTTATATTTGAGATTCTTCAAAGTAGCCACTCTTTGCCTTGAAGACAGCTTTACACACTCTTGGCATTCTTGGCATTCTCTCAACCAGCTTCATCACCTGGAATGCATTTCAATTAACAGGTGTGCCTTGTTAAAAGTACATTTGTGGAATTTCTTTCCTTCTAAAGGTGTTTGAGCCAATCAGTTGTGTTGTGACAAGGTAGGGGTGGTATACAGAACATATCCTTATTTGGTAAAATACCAAGTCCATATTATGGCAATAACAGCTCAAATAAGCAAAGAGAGACAGTCCATCATTACTTTAAAACATGAAGGTCAGTCAATGCGGAAGATTTCAAGAACTTTTAAAGTTTCTTCAAGTGCAGTCGCAAAAACCATCAAGCTCTATGATGAAACTGGCTCTCATGAGGACCGCAACAGGAAAGGAAGACCCAGAGTTACCTCTGCTGCAGAGGATAAGTTAGTTACCAGCCTCAGAAACCACCTCAGATTGAAGCCCAAATAAATGCTTCCCAGAGTTCAAGTAACAGACACACCTCAACATCGGGGCGGCGGGGTAGCCTAGTGGTTAGAGCGTTGGACTAGTAACCGAAAGGTTGCACGTTCAAATCCCCGAGCTGACAAGGAACACATCTGTCGTTCTGCCCCTGAACAGGCAGTTAAGAAGGAAAGAAATTCCACAAATGTACAAGGCAGTCATTGAAAACAAGAATTTGTTCTTAAAACTGACTTGCCTAGTTAAATAAAGGTTAAACAATTGTTTTTTTAAATCAACTGTTCAGAGGAGACTGCATGAATCAGGCCTTCATGGTGGAATTGCTGCAAAGAAACCTCTACTAAAGGACACCAATAAGAAGAAGACTTGCTTGGGCCAAGAAACACGAGCAATGGACATTAGACCGGTGGAAATCTGTCCTTGGGTCTGATGAGTACAAATGTTGGATTTTTGGGTCCAACCGCTGTTTCTTTGTGAGACGCAGAGTAGGTGAACGGATGATCTCCGCATGTGTGGTTCCCACCGTGAAGCATGGTGTGATGGTGCTTTGCTGGTGACACTGTCTGTGATTTATTTAGAATTCAAGACACACTTAACCAGCATAGTTGGACTATCATTTGTTTTTCAACAGGATAATGACCCAAAACACACCTCCAGGCTGTGTAAGGGCTATATGACCAAGGAGAGTGATGAGTGCTGCATCAGATGACCTGGCCTCCACAATCACCCAACCTCAACCCAATTGAGATGGTTTGGGATGAGTTGGACCGCTGAGTGAAAGAAAAGCAGCCAACAAATGCTCAGCATATATGTGGGAACTCCAAGACTGTTGGAAAAGCATTCACTGCTTGAGAGAATACCAAGAGGGTGCAAAGCTGTCATCAAGGCAAAGGGTGGCTACTTTGAAGAATCTCAAATATATGTTGATTTGTTTTAACACTTTTTTGGTTATTTCATGATTCCATGTGTTATTTCATAGTTTTGACGTCTTCACTATTATTCTACAATGTAGAAAATTGTTTTTTAAAAATAATAAAGAAAAACCCTTGAATGAGTAGTTGTGTCAACTTTTGACCGATACTGTATGAATAAAATAAAGAAAAAGAGAGAAAAGCAGGAGAGGAAAAAATATGATGGCGGAAGGAAGGGTGAGCCTATCAATATTGTTAGTGGGTGATTCACTGGGCCCTGCAGAGTGAGTAAGGGTTCACATGTGGTTCGTTTCCATGGTTTTCCAGTCCTTCTCAGTCATGCAATAGTCAACCGAGGACCTTACATTGTTCAAAAAAACATCGTCTTTGTGTTTTATATACACTCCCCTCCATATGTATTTGGACAGTGACGCTTGACATTTTTATTTGGCTCTATACTCCATCCAGCATTTTGGATTTGAGATCAAATGTTTAATTTCAGGCGACAGTAGGCTATAGAATGTCCGCTTTTATTTGAGGGTATTTTCATATCTGTTTTAACGTTTAGAAAATGAAAGCACTTTATGTACAGTTGAAGTCGGAGGTTTACATACACCTTAGCCAAATACATTTAATCCTAGTAAAAATTCCCTGTCTTAGGTTAGTTAGGATCACCACTTTATTTTAAAAATGTGAAATGTCAGAATAATAGTAGAGAGATTTATCACATTCCCAGTGAGTCAGAAGTTTACATACACTCAATTAGTATTTGGTAGCATTGCCTTTAAATTGTTTAACTTGGGTCAAACATTTCAGGTAGCCTTCCACAAGCTTCCCACAATAAGTTGGGTGAATTTTAGGTCATTCCTCCTGTCAGAGCTGGTGTAACTCGCACACTCTTTTTCAGTCCGGCCCACACATTTTCTATAGGATTGAGTTCAGGGCTTTGAGATGGCCACTCCAATACCTTGACTTTCTTGTCCTTGGCCATTTTGCCACAACTTTGGAAGTATGCTTGGGGTCATTGTCCATTTGGAAGACCCACTTGTGACCAAGCTTTAACTTGACTGATGTCTTGAGATGTTTCAATATATGCACATAATTTTCCAACCTCATGAAGCCATCTATTTTGTAAAGTACACCAGTCCCTCCTGCATCAAAGGACCCACACAACATGATGCTGCCACCATCGTGCTTCACGGTTGGGATGGTGTTCATCGGCTTGCAAGCCTCCCCCTTTTTCCTCCAAACATAACGATGGTCATTATGGCCAAACAGTTCTTTTTTTGTTTCATCAGACCAGAGGACATTTCTCAAAAAAATACGATCTTTGTCCCCATGTGCAGTTGCAAACCGTAGTCTGGCTTTTTTTAATGGCGGTTTTGGAGCAGTGGCTTCTTCCTTCTTCCTTGCTGAGTGGCCTTTCAGGTTGTCGATATAGGAATAATTTTACTGTGGATATAGATACTTTTGTATCTGTTTCCTCCAGCATCTTTACAAGGTCCTTTGCTGTTCTTCTGGGATTGATTTGCACTTTTCGCACCAAAGTACGTTCATCTCTAGGAGACAGAACATGTCTCCTTCCTGAGTGGTATGACGGCTGCGTGGTTCCATGGTGTTTATACTTGGTCCTGCCGTACATACCTACATGTACGCTATGGTCACAAGACGCAAGCTTCCTCATTGTCCCTAGAATGTCTAAGCAAACTGCTGGAGGCAGGGCTTTCTCCTATAGAGCTCCATTTTTATGGAATGACCTGCCTACCCATGTGAGAGACGCAGACTCAGTCTCAACCTTTAAGTCTTTATTGAAGACTCATCTCATCTGTAGGTCCTATGATTGAGTGTAGTCTGGCCCAGGAGTGTGAAGGTGAATGGAAAGGCACTGGAGCAACGAACCGCCCTTGCTGTCTCTGCCTGGCCGGTTCCCCTCCCTCCACTGGGATTCTCTGCCTCTAACCCTATTACAGGGGCTGAGTCACTGGCCTACTGATGCTCTTCCATGCCGTCCCTAGGAGGGGTGCGTCACTTGAGTGGGTTGAGTCACTGATGTGATCTCCTGTCTGGGTTTGCGCCCCCCCCGGGTTGTGCCGTGGAGGAGATCTTTGTGGGCTGTACTCGGCCTTGTCTCAGGATGGTAAGTTGGTGGTTGAAGATATCCCTCTATTGGTGTGGGGGCTGTGCTTTGGCAAAGTGGGTGGGGTTATATCCTGCCTGTTTGGCCCTGTCCGGGGGTATCATCGGGTGGGGCCACAGTGTCTCCTGACCCCCCCTGTCTCAGCCTCCAGTATTTATGCTGCAGTAGTTTATGTGTCAGGGGGCTAGGGGTAGTCTGTTATATCTGGAGTATTTCTCCTGTCTTATCCGGTGCCTATGGGATCACATACATCAAACCTTGAAATACATAGCCTATATATTTACATAGACCCAATTCAATGAAGAATGACCATGGTAATTTGTTGTATAACTACTTCAGGAATATGAGCCCATCATGGACAGAAAAGGTGAAGAATTTACTCTGCAATGGTTATGAAAATAAATAGGTAACAGATTCCTGTGTCTTATTTTAGATTCCAAAAATAAAACACACTTGATTTTCACTATTCTCACTAACAGCAAATGGCTGCATCTTATCTGCCATTTGCACAAAATAGTTAAGCCTTATTTCAATACAATGCTTCAAGCACTAGAAGATGTGTGTATGCATGGTCTAAAGTTTGTGTGGAGGAAAGGACAGTTCAGTTTTTTTATAAATGACAACTTGTACACGCACATTTTGGGGTATATTTTGTATGTACGCATGGTTCATAAATGAGCCTCTCCTACTCAGAGGAAGTGGCCCAGGAGCCCGAGGGAACTTGAAAGGGGAGCTGGGGCCAAGGATGAGCGGGGTAACCAAAGACCCTTAGATCACATCACCATCTGACGTTGCCTGTGTGCGTGATGGCCGAGAGAGTAAGAGAGAGAGTGTGTGTGCGTGCGACTGTGTGTCTGTGACAGAAAGTGCGTGCCTGTATGTGTTTGAGAGCGAGTGCATGATACGGCAGCAGGGAGGACTCCAGAGGGGTGAGGAGATGATGATGATTACTAATTACAGCCAATCAACAGCAGGGGCCCGGCAAGGAGCTCTCACTGTCACATACTCTCTCATACACACACTCAAATGAACACACACAACTCATTTTTCACATCAATGTGTAGTTCCCTCAGTTTTCTCCCTCTGAAACCTTTAGTCAGTCTCTTGTTGAGTCATCTGACAAGTTATCAGGGCTGTTTGAACAGTTAAACTACAAGAAGGGGGGCTTTCTAAACAAAACAAAAAGGGTTCTTTCAAAACAGAGGGTACTGTAAGAACAGATATGGGGAGTGCTCATAGATATCTAATTTATCAACTACATAAAATCTTATAGGAAAGGCCAGAGCCTGTTTTTTAACATTTTTTATTTAACCTTTATTTAAGGCCAGTTGAGAACAAGTTCTCATTTACAACTGCAACCTGTCCAAGATAAAGCAAAGCAGTGCGACACAAACAAGACAGAGTTACACATGGAATAAACAAACGTACAGTCAATAACGCAATAGAAAAGTCTATATACAGTGTGTGCAAATGAGGTAAGATTAGGGAGGTAAGGCAATAAATTGGCCGTAGTGGCGAAGTAATTACAATTTAGCAATGAAACACTGGAGTGATATATGTGCAGAAGATGAATGTGCAAGTAGAGATACTGGGGTGCAAAGGAGCAAAAAATAATAATAATAACAATATGGGGATGAGGTAGTTGGGTGGGCTATTTACAGGTGGCCTATGTACAGGTGCAATGATCTGTAAGCTGCTCTGATTTAAAAAAAAATATTTAACCTTTATTTAACCAGGTAGGCTAGTTGAGACCAAGTTCTCATTTACAACTGCGACCTGGCCAAGATAAAGCATAGCAGTGTGAACAAACAACAACACAGAGTTACACATGGAGTAAACAAGTCAATAACACAGTAGAAAAAAAGAAAAAGAGTCTATACACATTGTGTGCAAAAGGCATAAGGAGGTAGGTGAATAATTACAATTTAGCAGATTGACACTGGAGTGATAAATGATCAGATGGTCATGTGCAGGTAGAGATACTGGTGTGCAAAAGAGCAGAAAAGTAAATAAATAAAAACAGTTTGGGGATGAGGTAGATAAATTGGGTGGGCTATTTCCCGATGGACTATGTACAGCTGCAGCGATCGGTTAGCTGCTCAGATAGCAGATGTTTAAAATTGGTGAGGGAGATAAGTCTCCAACTTCAGCAATTTTTTCAATTCGTTCCAGTCACAGGCAGCAGAGAACTGGAAGGAAAGGCGGCCAAATTAGAAAGGCGGCCAACCTGCTGGAGCGCGTGCTACGGGTGGGTGTTGCCAACGTGACCAGTGAACTGAGATAAGGCGGAGCTTTACCTAGCATGGACTTGTAGATGACCTGGAGCCAGTGGGTCTGGCGACGAATATGTAGCGAGGGCCAGCCGACTAGAGCATACAGGTCGCAGTGGTGGGTGGCATAAGGTGCTTTAGTTACAAAATGGATGGCACTGTGATAAACTGCATCCAGTTTGCTGAGTAGAGTATTGGAATCCATTTTGTAGATGACATCGCCGAAGTCGAGGATTGGTAGGATAGTCATTTTTTCTAGGGTAAGTTTGGCGGCATAAGTGAAGGAGGCTTTGTTGCGAAATAGAAAGCTGACTCTATATTTGATTTTAGATTGGAGATGTTTGATATGAGTCTGGAAGGAGAGTTTACAGTCTAGCCAGACACCTAGGTACTTATAGATGTCCACATATTCTAGGTCGGAACCATCCAAGGTGGTGATGATAGTCGGGCGTGCGGGTGCAGGCAGCGAACGGTTGAAAAGCATGCATTTAGTTTTACTAGCGTTTAAGAGCAGTTGGAGGCCACGGAAGGAGTGTTGTATGGCATTAAAGGTTGTTTGGAGGTTAGATAGCAGTGTCCAAGGAAGGGCCAGAAGTATACAGAATGGTGTCGTCTGCGTAGAGGTGGATCAGGGAATCGCCCGCAGCAAGAGCAACATCATTGATATATACAGAGAAAAGTCGGCCCGAGAACTGAACCCTGTGGCACCCCGATAGACTGCCAGAGGACTGGACAACATAACCTCCGACTTGACACACTGAACTCTGTCTGCAAAGTAGTTGGTGAACCAGGCAAGGCAGTCTATTTCTATCGGCCAAAAATTGGGCGTGCAAAATTATTCAGCCCCTTTACTTTCAGTGCAGCAAACTCTCTCCAGAAGTTCAGTGAGGATCTCTGAATGATCCAATGTTGACCTAAATGACTAATGATGATAAATACAATCCACCTGTGTGTAATCAAGTCTCCGTATAAATGCACCTGCACTGTGATAGTCTCAGAGGTCCGTTATAAGCGCAGAGAGCATCATGAAGAACAAGGAACACACCAGGCAGGTCCGAGATACTGTTGTGAAGAAGTTTAAAGCCGGATTTCGATACAAAAAGATTTCCCAAGCTTTAAACATCCCAAGGAGCACTGTGCAAGCGATAATATTGAAATGGGAGTATCAGACCACGGCAAATCTACCAAGACCTGGCCGTCCCTCTAAACTTTCAGCTCATACAAGGAGAAGACTGATCAGAGATGCAGCCAAGAGGCCCATGATCACTCTGGATGAACTGCAGAGATCTACAGCTGAGGTGGGAGACTCTGTCCATAGGACAACAATCAGTCGTATATTGCACAAATCTGGCCTTTATGGAAGAGTGGTAAGAAGAAAGCAGTTTCTTAAAGATATCCATAAAAAGTGTTGTGTAAAGTTTGCCACAAGCCACCTGGGAGACACACCAAACATGTGGAAGAAGGTGCTCTAGTCAGATGAAACCAAAATGGAACTTTTTGGCAACAATGCAAAACGTTA
Source organism: Oncorhynchus tshawytscha (assembly GCF_018296145.1). Taxonomy (NCBI): domain Eukaryota; kingdom Metazoa; phylum Chordata; class Actinopteri; order Salmoniformes; family Salmonidae; genus Oncorhynchus; species Oncorhynchus tshawytscha. The sequence continues at coordinate 3,119,896 of NC_056450.1, read as the reverse complement.
TGTTTGGCGTAAAAGCAACACAGCCCATCACCCTGAACACACCATCCCCACTGTCAAACATGGTGGTGGCAGCATCATGGTTTGGGCCTGCTTTTCTTCAGCAGGGACAGTGAAGATGGTTAAAATTGATGGGAAGATGCATGGAGCCAAATACAGGACTATTCTGGAAGAAAACCTGATGGAGTCTGCAAAAGACCTGAGACTGGGACGGAGATTTGTCTTCCAACAAGACAATGATCCAAAACATAAAGCAAAATCTACAATGGAATGGGTCAAAAATAAACATATCCAGGTGTTAGAATGGCCAAGTCAAAGTCCAGACCTGAATCCAATCGAGAATCTGTGGAAAGAACTGAAAACTGCTGTTCACAAATGCTCTCCATCCAACCTCACTGAGCTCGAGCTGTTTTGCAAGGAGGAATGGGAAAAATTCCAGTCTCTCGATGTGCAAAACTGATAGAGACATACCCCAAGCGACTTACAGCTGTAATCGCAGCAAAAGGTGGCGCTACAAAGTATTAACTTAAGGGGGCTGAATAATTTTGCACGCCCAATTTTTAAGTTTTTGATTTGTTAAAAAAGTTTGAAATATCCAATAAATGTCGTTCCACTTCATGATTGTGTCCCATTTGTTGTTGATTCTTCACAAAAAAATACAGTTTTATATCTTTATGTTTGAAGCCTGAAATGTGGCAAAAGGTCGCAAAGTTCAGGGGGGCCGAATACTTTCGCAAGGCACTGTAGGCAGGGCAGGATGGATATAGGTCTGTAACAGTTTGGGTCCAGGGTGTCTCCCCCTTTGAAGAGGGGGATGACTGCGGCATCTTTCCAATCCTTGGGGATCTCAGACGATATGAAAGAGAGGTTGAACAGGCTGGTAATAGGGGTTGCGACAATGGCGGCGGATAGTTTCAGAAATAGAGGGTCCAGATTGTCAAGACCAGCTGATTTGTACGCTGCTCTGATAGCTGATGCTTAAAGATAGTGAGGGGGATATGAGTCTCCAGCTTCAGTGATTTTTGCAATTCGTTCCAGTCATTGGCAGCAGAGGACTGGAAGGAAAGGTGGCCAAAGGAGGAATTGGCTTTGGGGGTGACCAGTGAAATATACCTGCTGGAGCGCATGCTACTGTTGGGTGCTGCTATGGTGACCAGTGAGCTGAGATAATGTGGGGCTTTACCCAGCCAAGACTTAGAGATGACCTGGAGCCAGTGGGTTTGGCAACGAATATGAAGCGAGGGCCAGTCAACGAGAGCATACAGGTCACAGTGGTGGGAAGTATATGGGGCTTTAGTAACAAAACGAATGGCTCTGTGATAGACTGCATCCAATTCACTGAGAAGAGTGTTGGAGGCTATTTTGTTAATGACATCACCAAAGTCAAGGATCGGTAGGATAGTCAGTTTTACGGGGGTATGTTTGGCAGCATGAGTGAAGAATGCTTTGTTGCGAAATAGGAAGCCAATTCTAGATTTAATTTTGGATTGGAGATGCTTAATGTGAGTCTGGAAGGAGAGTTTAGTCTAACCAGACACCTAGGTATTTGTAGTTGTCCACATATTCGAAGTCAGAATTGTCCAGAATAGTGATGCTAGACGGGCGGGCAGGTGCGGACAGTGATCGGTTGAAGATTATGCATTTAGTTTTACTAGCATTTAAGAGTAGTTGGAGGCCACGGAAGGAGAGATGTATGGCATTGAAGCTCGTCCGGAGGTTAGTTAATAAAGTGTCCAAAGAAGGGCCAGAAGTATACAGAATGGTGTCGTCTACGTAGAGGTGGATCAGAGAATCACCAGCAGCAAGAGCGATATCATTGATGTATACAGAGAAAAGAGTCGGCCCAAGAATTGAACCCTGTGGCACCCCCATAGAAACTGCCAGAGGTCCGGACAACAGGCCCTCCGATTTGACACACTGAACTCTGTCTGAGAAGTAGTTGATGAACCAGGCAAGGCAGTCACTTGAGAAACCGAGGCTGTTGAGTCTGCCGATGAGAGTCGAAATACGGCTGCACAGTATTGTCTTTTATCAATGGCGGTTATGATATCGTTTAGGACCTTGAGCGTGGCTGAGGTGCACCCGTGACCAGCTCAGAAACCAGATTGCATAGCGGAGAAGGTACGGTGGGATTCAAAATGGTCGATGATTTGTTTGTTAACTTGGCTATCGAAGACCTTAGAAAGGCAGGGTAGGATAGATATAGGTCTGTAACAGTTTGGGTCTAGACTGTCACCCCCTTTGAAGAGGGGGATGACCGCGGCAGCTTTCCAATCTTTGGGAATCTCAGACGATATGAAAGAGGTTGAACAGGCTAGTAATAGGGGTTGCAACAATTGCGGCAGATCATTTTGTCTAGCCCAGCTGATTTGTAGGGGTCCAGATTTTGCATCTCTTTCAGAACATCAGCTATCTGGATTTGGGTGAAGGAGAAATTGGGAGGCTTGGGCAAGTTGCTGCGGGGGGTGCAGAGATGTTGACCGGGGTAGGGGTAGCCAGGTGGAAAGCATGGCCAGCCGTAGAACAATGCTTATTGAAATTCTCAATTATCGTGGATTTATTGGTGATGGCAGGGTTTCCTAGCCTCAGCGCAGTGGGCAGCTGGGAGGAGGTGCTCTTAGTCTCCATGGACTTTACAGTGTCCCAGAACTTTTGGGAATTTGTGCTACAGGATGCAAATTTCTGTTTGAAAAAGCTAGCCTTTGCTTTCCTAACCGCCTGTGTATATTGGTTCCTAAGTTGCATATCTCGGGGGCTATTAAATGCCAATTCAGTATGCCACAGGATGTTTTTGTGCTGGTCAAGGGCAGTCAGGTCTGGAGTGAACCAAGGGCTATATTTTTTATTTAACCTTTAACTAGGGAAGTCAGTTAAGAACAAATTCTTATTTACAATGACGGCCTAGGAACAGTGGGTTAACTGCCTTGTTCAGGGGCAGAACGACAGATTTTTACCTTGTCAGCTCGAGGATTCGATCTAGCAACCTTTCGGTTACTGGCCCAACGCTCTAACCACTAGGCTACCTGCCACCCCATATATTTTCCTAGTTCTACATTTTTTGAACAGGGCATGCTAATTTAAGATGGTGAGGAAAGCACTTTTAAAGAATAACCAGGCATCCTCTACTGACGGAATGATTCAATATCCTTCCAGGATACCCGGGCCAGATCGATTAGAAAGGCCTGCTCGCTGAAGTGTTTTAGGGAGAGTTTGATAGTGATGAGGTGTAGTCGTTTGACCGCAGACCCATTATGGACGCAGGCAGTGATCGCCGAGATCCTGGTTGAAGACAGCAGAGGTGTATTTGAAGGGCAGGTTGGTAAGGATGATATCTATGAGGGTGCCTGTGTTTACAGATTTGGGGTTGTACCTGGTAGGTTCATTGATAATTTGTGTGAGACTGAGGGCATCTAGCTTAGCTTATAGGATGGCTGGGGTGTTAAGCATGTCCCAGTTTAGGTCACCTAACAGTACGAGTTCTGAAGATAGATAGGGGGCAGTCAATTCACATATGATGTCCAGGGCACAGCTGGGGGCTGAAGGTGGTCTGTAGCAAGCGGCAACGGTGAGAGACTTGTTTCTGGAAATGTGGATTTTTAAAAGTAGAAGCTCGAATTGTTTGGGCACAGCATGACAGAACTATGCAGGTTCTCTCTACAGTAGATTGGAACTCCGCCCTCTTTGGCAGTTCTATCTTGTAGGAAAATGTTATAGTTAGGGATGGAAATTTTAGGATTTTTGGTGGCCTTCCTAAGTCAGGATTCAGAGACGGCTAGGACATCCGGGTTGGCAGAGTGTGCTAAAGCAGTGAATGAAACAAACTTAGGGAGGAGGCTTATAATGTTAACATGCATGAAACCAAGGCTTTTACAGTTACAGAAGTCAACAAATGAGAGCGCCTGGGGAATGGGAGTGGAGCTAGGCGCTGCAGGGCCTGGATTAACCTTTACATCACCAGAGGAACAGAGGAGGAGTAGGTTAAGGCCTAAAGGCTATAAGAACTGGTCGTCTAGTGATTTCAGAACAGAGAGTAAAAGGAGCAGGTTTCTGGGCGCGGAAGAATAGATTCAAGGCATAATGTACAAAAAGGGTATGGTAGGATGTGAATACAGTAGAGGTAAACCGAGGCATTGAGTGACGATGAGAGAGGTTTTGTCTCTATAGACAGCATTTAAGCCAGGTGAGGTCACCGCATGTGTGGGAGGTGGAACAAAAGGGCTAGCTGAGGCATATTGAGCAGGGCTCGAGGCTCGACAGTGAAATAAGACAATAATCAGTAACCAAAACAGCAATGGACAAGGCATATTGACCTAAGGGAGAGGCATGCGTAGCCAAGTGATCATACGGTCCAGTGAGTAGCTAGGCGAGCTGGAGACATGGCAATTCATACAGCTAGCGGGCCGGGGAAAGCAGGCTAGCAGGAGTGCCTTAAGGGAGGTCGCGACGGAAGAGTCTGTTGAAGCCCCCTCGGACGGTTACGTCGGCAGACCAGTCGTGATGGATCGGCGGTGCTCCATGTAGGCAGTAAAAGGGTCCAGGCCAATTGGCAAAATAGGTATTGTAGCCCAAGAAATTGACCGATGGAGCTCTTCAGCTAGCCGGGAGGTGGGCCTAGCTCGGGGCTAGCTCCAGGCTAACTGGTGCTTGCTTCGAGACAGAGACGTTAGCCAGGAGTAGCCACTCAAATAGCAGCTAGCTAGCTGCGATGATCCAGGTGAAAAGGTTCAGAGCTTGCGGTAGGAATCCAGAGATGTGGTAGAGAAAAATCAGCCTGATATGCTCTGGGTTGAGTCGCGCTGTGCAGACTGGCAGGGGTTGTCCGGGCTGAGGTTAGCTGATGACCACTAGCTAGTTAGCTGGCTAACTTCTTATGGGGGTTCCAGTTCTAAAGTATAGAAAATATCAGATCTATATAACATTGGGTGAAGCGGGTTGCTGTAGAGTATGTTGAAATTGAGGTTAAAAATATATACAAAATATATACACGGGACACGACAAGACAAAGTCATCTGACTGCTATGCCATCTTGGATACAATGTGTTGTGATTCATATTAATATGCTTAAACAACAGTAGTCAAAGTGCTACTCAGAGCCCGGGAGTTTTGTCTGGGCCAGAGACTGTCTGCACTGCACCACGCGTCATGGCAAGGCATGTTACTGATATTTAGAAATATTTTTTTCCTTCTCACTTTTATGGTGGGACCCACACCCAATTTTCCCAAGAGGCAAACATTGTATGTTTAAACCAGCATCTCGGTTGCATCCAAAATAGCACCCTATTCCCTCCAGAGTGCACTACTTTTATCAAGGGCCCATATGCCCTATTTTTTTGCTAGTGCCCTATCGGCCCTGGTTAAAAGTAGTGCACTATGTAGTGAATATGGTGACATTTGGGACGCAGAATATGCTGTTTATTCATATATGAGTAGGAGTGTGCCTCACGGTATTAACACAATTTATTTTCATTGCATGCATGACAAATCTGATATTTTAAGCTATTGGGAGATTATAACCTGCTCAAAAAAATAAAGGGAACACTAAAATAACACATCCTAGATCTGAATGAATGAAATATTCTTATTAAATACTTTTTTCTTTACATAGTTGAATGTGCTGACAACAAAATCACACAAAAATGATCAATGGAAATCAAATGTATCAACTCATGGAGGTCTGGATTTGGAGTCACACTCAAAATTAAAGTGGAAAACCACACTACAGGCTGATGTAATGTCCTTAAAACAAGTCAAAATGAGGTTCAGTAGTGTGTGTGGCCTCCACGTGCCTGTATGACCTCCCTACAACGCCTGGGCATGCTCCTGATGAGGTGGCGGATGGTCTCCTGAGGGATCTCCTCCCAGACCTGGACTAAAGCATCCGCCAACTCCTGGACAGTCTGTGGTGCAACGTGGCGTTGGTGGATGGAGCGAGACATGATGTCCCAGATGTGATCAATTGGATTCAGGTCTGGGCAACGGGCGGGCCAGTCAATAGCATCAATGCCTTCCTCTTACAGGAACTTCTGAAACACTCCAGCCACATGAGGTCTTGCATTAGGAGGAACCCAGGGCCAACCGCACTAGCATATGGTCTCACAAGGGGTCTGAGGATCTCATCTCGGTACTTAATGGCAGTCAGGCTACCTCTGGCGAGCACATGGAGGGCTGTGCGGCCCCCCAAAGAAATACCACCCCACACCATGACAGACCCACCGCCAAACCGGTCATGCTGGAGGATGTTGCAGGCAGCAGAACGTTCTCCACGGCGTCTCCAGACTGTCACATGTGCTCAGTGTGAACCTGCTTTCATCTGTGAAGAGCATAGGGCGCCATTGGCGAATTTGCCAATCTTGGTGTTCTCTGGCAAATGACAAACGTCCTGCACGGTGTTGGGCTGTAAGTACAACCCCCACCTGTGGACGTCGGGCCCTCATACCACCCTCATGGAGTCTGTTTCTGACCGTTTGAGCAGACACATGCACATTTGTGGCCTGCTGGAGGTCATTTTGCAGGGCTCTGGCGGTGCTCCTCCTGCTCCTCCTTGCACAAAGGCGGAGGTAGCCGGCCTGCTGCTGGGTTGCTGCCCTCCTACGGCCTCCTCCATGTCTCCTGATTTACTGGCCTGTCTCCTGGTAGCGCCTCCATGCTCTGGACACTACGCTGACAGACACAGCAAACCTTCTTGCCACAGCTCGCATTGATGTGCCATCCTGGATGAGCTGCACTACCTTAGCCACTTGTGTGGGTTGTAGACTCCGTCTCATGCTACCACTAGAGTGAAAGCACCGCCAGCATTCAAAAGTGACCAAAACATCAGCCAGGAAGCATAGGAACTGAGAAGTGGTCTGTGGTCACCACCTGCAGAACCACTCCTTTATTGGGGGTGTCTTGCTAATTGCCTATAATTTCCACCTGTTGTCTATTCCATTTGCACAACAGCATGTGACATTTATTGTCAATCAGTGTTGCTTCCTAAGTGGACAGTGTGATTGACTTGGAGTTACATTGTGTTGTTTAAGTGTTCCCTTTATTTTTTTGAGCAGTGTATATTTAAGCAATAAGGCCCACAATGCAGAGTGCCTGGATACAGCCCTTATACAGCCCCGCAATATACCACAACCCCCCAAAGTACCTTATTGCTATTATAAACTGGTTACCAAAGCAATTAAAGCAGTAAAAATTAAATGTTTTGTCATACCTGTGGAATACGGACTGATATACTACGGCTTTCAGCCAATCAGCATTCAGGGCTCGAACCACCGAGTTTATAATAAAGGACAGGATATGTTTGGTATTTTAGAACTTACAGTTATGGTTTCTTACACTGACAGTAGTCTAAGAGAGACTTATCCACGGCTTTGTATCTTTGAAATCATTCCTTTTGGCAATGTTTTTTCTATCGTAGGCTATAGCCTATTTAGTGAACCGAAATCAAGTCAGGGTATTTATCTGTCTGTCTGCTTTTCTATGTCTAGACGAGTTATCCAATCACTGCCTGTCGGCAAAAGTTGTTGCAGTGATGTCACTTTTACCAACTAGAAAAGGATGCCTTTAACTGGTCGTAGTAATGTGACCAGATACCAAACAAATTAAGTTTTTCAAGTAAAATTGTATTTGTTAAATGCTCCGAATATAACTGGTGTAGACTTTACCTTGAACTGCTTGCTTACGAGACCTTCCCTATGATGCAGTTTCAAAATAATACTACAAATAAAAGAGTAACAAAATTAAACGGCGAGTAACCAGACCAATGTGCAGATAGATACGGGGTATTTGACGTAGATACATGAAAGCAGGGTAAAGCGACTAGGCATCAGGATAGATAAGAGTAAAGTAAAGAAAAGATTGATTTGAACTTTTCGTACCAATGTACGTTCATCTCTAGCTGTGTGGTCCCATGGTGTTTATACTTGCGTACTATTGTTTGTACAGATGAACGTGGTACCTTCAGGCATTTTGAAATTGCTCCCAAGGGTGAACCAGACTTGTGGAGGTCTACAATTTTATTTCTGAGGTCTTGGCTGATTTTATTTAGATTTTCCCATGATGTCAAGCAAAGAGGCACTGAGTTTGAAGGTAGGCCTTGAAATACATCCACAGGTACACCTCCAATTGACTCGAATCATGTCAATTAGCCTATCAGAAGCTTCTAAAGCCTTGACATCATGTTCTGGAATTTTCCAAGCTGTTTAAAGGCACAGTCAACTTAATGTATGTACACTTCTGACCCACTGGAATTGTGACACAGTGAATTAGAAGTGAAATAATCTGTCTGTAAACAATTGTTGGAAAAATTACTTGTGTCATTCACAAAGTAGATGTCCTAATCGACTTGCCAAAACTATAGTTTGCTAACAAGACATTTGTGGAATGGTTGAAAAATGAGTTTTAATGACTCCAACCTAAGTGTATGTAAACTTCCAACTTCAACTGTATGTGTAGCATCGGAATGTGTGTTGTGTGCGTATGTGAATGTGTGTGGATTTTTTGTGGAGTGTCAATGTAATGTGTGTGAGTGAGTGTGTATACATTAAGAACATCACAGACTGACCAGGTGAAAGCTATGATCCCTTATTGATGTCACTTGTTAAATCCACTTCAATCAGTGGAGATGAGGGGGTGGAGACAGGTTGAAGACAATTGAGACATGAATTGTGTATGTGTGCCATTCAGAGGGTGAATGGGCAAGACAAAAGTTAAGTGCCTTTGAACAGGGTATGGTAGTAGGTGCAAGGCACACTAGTGTGTGTCAAGAACTGCAACGCTGCTGGGTTTTTCACACTCAACAGTTTCGCTTGTGTATCAAAGGACATCCAGCCAACTGTGGGAAGCATTGGAGTAAACATGGGCCAGCATCCCAGTGGAACGCTTTTGAGACCTTGTTGAGTCCATGCCCCGATGAATTGAGGATGTTCCGAGGGCAAAGGAGGGGGGGGGGTGAGCAACTAAATATTAGGAGGGTGTCCTTAATGTTTGGTATAGGGTCAGAGCAAGATAGAGTCAGTGCAGATAGTTTGGGTACCATTCATTGACTATTTAGCAGTCTTATTCTTATGGCTTGGGGGTAGAAGCTGTGTCGGAGCCTGTTGGTTCAAGAGCCCATGCTCCAGTACCATTTGCCGGATGGGAGCAGAGAGAACAGTCTATGGCTTGGTTGGCTGGAGTCTTTAGCAATTTTTCAGGCCGCCTCTGATACCGCCTGATATAGAGCTGTAGTCTATGAACAGCATTCTCACTTAGTTATTTCCCCTCTTGTCCAGGTGGGAGAGGACAGTGTGAAGTGATTGTCATCTGTGGGTCTGTTGGGGCGGTATGTGAATTGGACTGGGTCTAGGCTGTCTGGGGTGATGGTGTTTATAATTACAGATGTGAGTACCACAGGGTGATAATAATTTAGGGAGGTTACCTTAGAGCTTTTGGGAACAGGGACAATGGTGGTCAGCTTGAAACATGTTGGGATTACAGACTGGGACAAGGAGAGATTGAAAATGTCTGTTGCCAACTGGTCTGCGCATTCTTTGAGACCACCCCCTGGTATTCCGCCTTGTGGTTGTTAACCCGTTTAAATGTTTTGCTCATGTGGGCCACGGAGAGCGAGATCACACAGTCATCCAGAAAAACACAAGACAAAGTGTTTTATTCCTCGACACGAGCATAAAAGGTATTTAGCTCGTTTGGTAGTTCTGCGTCGCTGGGCAACTCATGGCTGGATTTCCGTTTGCAAGCCCTGCCACATGCGACGAGCGTCGGAGCCAGTGTAATAGGATTCAGCCTTCCTCCTAGATTGTCCTTTTGCATGTTTGATGTCTCGTTGGAGGTCTTGGCAGGCTTTCTTGTATGCGTCCATGTCCCGTTCATTGTAAGCAATAGCTCTAGCCTTTAGCCCATAGTTTTTGGTTTGGATACATTCTTATGGTCACTGTGAGGAGGATATTGTCTACGCACTTATTGATGAAGCCTGTGACTGTTGTGGTAAACACTTATTGATGAAGCCTGTGACGGTTGTGGTAAACACTTATTGATGAAGCCTGTGACTGTTGTGGTAAACACTTATTGATGAAGCCTGTGACTGTTGTGGTAAACACTTATTGATGAAGCCTGTGACTGTTGTGGTAAACACTTATTGATGAAGCCTGTGACTGTTGTGGTAAACGTAATGCTGTCTGATGAATCCCAGAACATATCTCAGTCTGTACTAGCAAAACAAAAACTTGTAGCCTCGAGATCTCATCATGAAAAAGACTCCTTTACCTGGTTAGAACAGAGACCAGTTGGTTGTAATAGTTGTTATACAGTTGTTATCTTCTCAACCAGAAAAGTCAACATTATAACACTATAGTTAAAGAGACTTAAACATTATCTCATGAGAGACTAGTGTTGTCACGATAGCAGAATTTTTACTTCGATACCAGGTTATCACTATACTCGATACCAAAATGATTCCACAGCAAAAAGAAATGAGTCTTATTAGCCAATGTCACAGAATGGCAGTTGATCTGGACCAGCGATTCCCAAACTCGGTCCTCGGGACCCCAAGGGGTGCACATTTTGGTAACACTATACACCTGATTCAAATGATCAAAGCTTGATGATTAGCTGATTATTTGAATCAGCTGTGTAGTGCTAGAGAAAAAAACTAAAATACTTATTTTATTATACTGATCAACAGCATTTGCATAGAAGAAGCAATCTCTTCTTTTATAAAAGTGTGCGCTGTCCCTTTAAGACCATGACGTCATGTGCACACACACTCAGTTCCAGGCTTGAGCAAAGAGGATGATCTTGACTGGGAGAGACGTCAGGCAGGGGAGACAAAATTAATGACAATTGTTTTTGGTGACAATCAGCTTTGAAATCAGCAATATATTGCTTTATGGTTTGCATAATATATACAAGGTACTAGGGTAGGGAATTTATGTTGGCTTCAGCTGTAAGCTAGCAAGTAAAGTTCCCACTGGGCACACACTGGTTGAACCAACGTTGTTTCCAGATCATTTCAATGAAATTACATTGAACCAACGTGGAAAAGACGTTGAATTGATGTCTGTGCCCAGTGGTTTAGCCTACAAAGCGGAAGCTACCAGTATCTTCAGGCTAGAGCTAGCAATGAGTAAGTAGAGCAGACACGGCGCAGGCACTGCTCAAAGACAGACTTGATCCTCGCTCAATCAGTAGACCACATGAGACACATTTAAAATAAGTACCGAAAGTAACAAAAATGTGAGTACCGAACCGTTTTTGATGGTCTAGTATCGAAAAAGTACCAACGTTTCGGGTACTTTGCAACACTGTGACATGCTGTTGATTGACATTCAATTGAACAATGATATTGCACAGAAAAGGAGGCACCGCTGTGATCAAAGCATCTCCCGCTTTTTTGTATTGAATATACAGAAGACTCTGACTAGAATCGAATAATGTGCGGAAACACCGAATCCCATTGTGTATGTGCACATGAGCATAATTTCTGATGACATACCGGATCCCCTAAATATTGTATGGGCCCATCTCCCACTTTGAAATAGCTGCATGCGTCAGCTGTACGCCATCAACCTCCCCAACAACACACACACACACACACACACACACACACACACACACACACACACACACACACACACACACACACACACACACACACACACACACACACACACACACACACACACACACACACACACACACACACACACACACACTTGGATGGTGCATGTCTGTCATTTAGAACTCACTTTTATTCTTGGTGGTGCAACAAAGAGGAGGCAGTCACTTTGTTCTACACAGCAGTGGTCTAACACTGTGTCTCTACGTGTTCTATTCATTTAAAGCTCCCTAAGATCCCTCCTCTCCCAACACTGGTCAATTAAGACATTAACAAGGGCTGATTGCCGAGGGAAATGACTCGGAAAGAATCTGATGGGAAACTTCCTCGTTGTCAAAGTTAGGAAAGCCATGCCAATCGGAAATTCCTTTAATTAACCATTAGCAATAAAAGTAAATATTGTTTCATCCCCCCAATAATCAAGTATCTTCTCAACCATTTTTGCAATATTAGTCAAATAAAATATAGCGTACCCACCATTTAAAGCATGACGTAATGCAAATAGACATAATGTGAGTCAAAGTAAACCATCACACTGACCAAGATGGGTTCCCACAGGTGATACTGACTAACCACAGAACACAATTACTCACTGTTGACTTCCCTGACTTCCCTCCCATCACAAATACTCTGTCAGACGGATCCATTCACTTCTATTCTTCTAAGTTAAGTGGATTTGATTGGAGGCTTACCTGGTCCCAGTCTATACTGCGGAAAAACGTGTGCGACTTGATGTCAGAGAAGCCCGTTTGGACCTGGCAACCCAGCCGCTCTTTGGGGTCCTGTTAGGTGGAGAGAAACGAGTAGAATCAAGAGTTGGTATGCTCAACGCAATAGTCCATAAACAAAGTGAAAATGACAGAAAATCTATCTGCCGCCAGTCATTCAAGCATATTTGTGGCACCAATTTTAATAGATGGTTTATAACACCAATTACAGCAATGTGATCTTGGTCGAACGTAGAGATGTAATATTTCCCCAATTAAACAAAGTCAGTCAGTATTTCCCTCAAACAAACTCTTACACAATTTCTTTACCCTTAAAAAAAAAATCGCAAAACAAGGTGATTATCAAAATACCACCAATGAAAAACACACACTAATTCCTGCCAACAATTCACAGATCAATGATTGTATTAACAGTTTAACTCCACAATCATAATAGATTTACTTTATATTTATCTGTTGTTTGATCTACTACTATTTTAGATTATTCTGTGGAAATGTAATCCAGAGCAGTATTTTTTTGTTACAGTTGAAGTCTGAAGTTTACATACACTTAGGTTGGAGCCATTAAAACTCGTTTTTCAACCACTCCACAAATTTCTTGTTAACAAACAATCTACTTTGTGCATGACACAAGTACTTTTTCCAAAGATTGTTTACAGACAGATTATTTCACTTCTAATTCACTGTATCACATTTCCAGTGGGTCAGAAGTTTACATACACTAAGTTGACTGTGCCTTTAAACAGCTTGGACAATTCCAGAAAATGTCATGGCTTTAGAAGCTTCTGATAGGCTAATTGACATAATTTGAGTCAATTGGAGGTGTACCTGTGGATGTATTTCAAGGCCTACCTTCAAACTCAGTGCCTCTTTGCTCAATATACAAATGCCTGAAGGTACCACGTTCATCTGTTCAAACAATAGTACACTGTCTCCTAGAGATGAACGTACTTTGGTGAAAAAAGTGCAATTCACTCCCAGAACAACAACAAAGGACCTTGTGAAGATGCTGGAGGACACAGGTACAAAAGTATCTATCTCCACAGTAAAACGAGTCCTATATCGACATAACCTGAAAGGCCACTCAGCAAGGAAGAAGCCATTGCTCCAAAACGGCCATAAAAAGCCAGACTACGGTTTGCAACTGCACATGGGTACAAAGATCGTACTTTTTGGAGAAATGAACTCTGGTCTGATGATACAAAAAAATAACTGTTTGGCCATAATTACCATCGTTGCGTTTGGAGGAAAAGGGGAGAGGCTTGCAAGCCGAAGGACACCATCCCAAACATGAAGCACGGGGGTGGCAGCATCATGTTGTGGGGGTGCTTTGCTGCAGGAGGGACTGGTGCACTTCAAAAAATAGATGGCATCATGAGGAAAGAAGATTATGTGGATATATTGAAGCAACACCTCAAGATATCAGTCAGGAAGTTAAATCTTGGTCACAAATGGGTCTTCCAAATGGACAATGACCCCAAGCATACTTCCAAAGTTATGGCAAATGGCTTAAGGACAACAAAGTCAAGGTATTGGAGTGGCCATCACAAAGCCCTGACCTCAATCCCATAGAAAATGTGTGGGCAAAAATGAAAAAATGTGTGCGAGCAAGGAGGCCTACAAACCTGACTCAGTTACACCAGCTCTGTCAGGAGGAATGGGCCAAAATTCACCCAACTTATTGTGGGAAGCTTGTGGAAGGCTACCCGAAACGTTTGACCCAAGTTAAACTATTTAAAGGCAATGCTACCAAATACTAATTGAGTGTATGTAAACTTCTGACTCACTGGGAATGTGATGAAAGAAAATAAAAGCTGAAATAAATCACTCTACTATTATTCTGACATTTCACATTCTTAAAATAAAGTGGTAATCCTAACTGACCTAAAACAAGGAATTTTTACTAGGATTAAATGTCAAGAATAGAGTTTAAATGTATTTGCTAAGGTGTATGTAAACTTCCGACTTCAACTGTACACACACTAACACAACTTTGAACAAAACTATAAACACACATGCAGTTACATATTATGTTAAAAAACAAAAGTCTTGACTTGACTCGTTCAAGGGTTTAAACTCCACCAACAAAACGATATCATCAAAATTTTAAATGAGAGAATTCTAGGACCATGGAGCTGAGTATCTAAAACTATTTCTACCATGACTGAGCACTTGTTGGCTACTTTTCCTTCACTATACGGAACAACTCATCCCAAGCTATCTCAATTGGGTTGAGGTTGGGTGATTGTGGAGGCCAGGTCATCTGATGCAGCATTCCATCACTCTCCTTGGTCAAATAGCCCTTAAACAGCCTGGAGGTGTGTTTTGGGTCGTTGACCTGCTGAAAAACAAATGATAGTCCCACTAAGCGCAAACCAGATGGGATGGCGTATCGCTGCAGAATACTGTGGTAGCCACACCATCACACCTCCTCCTCCATGCTTCACGGTGGGAACCACACATGCGGAGATCATCCGTTCACCTTCTCTGCATCTCACAAGGACACAGCGGTTGGAACAAAAAAAATCTCAAATTTGGATTCATCAGATCAAAAGGACAGATTTCCACCTGTCTAATGTCCATTGCTCATGTTTCTTGGCCCAAGCAAGCCTTTTTTTCTTATTGGTGTCCTTTAGAAGTGGTTTCTTTGCAGCAATTCGACCATGAATGCCTGATTCATGCAGTCTCCTCTGAACAGTTGTTTAGATGTGTCTGTTACTTGAACTCTGTGAAGCATTTATTTGGGTTGCAATCTGAGGTGCATTTAACTCTAATTAACCTATCCTCTGCAGCAGAGGTAACTCTGGGTCTACCTTTCCTGTGGTGGTCCTCATGAGAGCCAGTTCCATCATAGCGCTTGATGGTTTTTGCGACTCTACTTGAAGAAACTTACAAACCACATTGACTGACATTCATTTCTTAAAGTAATGATGGGCTGTCGTTTCTGTTCTTGCCATAATATGGACTTGGTCTTTTACCAAATAAAGCTATCTTCTATATATCACCGCTACCTTGTCACAACACAACTGATTGGCTCAAACACATTATGAAAGAAAGAAATTCCACAAATGTACTTTTAACAAGGCATACCTGTTAATTGAAATGCATTCCAGGTGACTACCTCATGAAGCTGGTTGAGAGAATGCCAAGAGTGTGCAAAGCTGTCATCAAGGCAAAGGGTGGCTACTTTGAAAAATCTCAAATATAAGATATATTTTGGTTTGTTTAACACTTTTTTGGTTACTACATGATTCCATTTGTGTTATTTCATAGTTGATGTCTTCACTATTATTCTACAACGTAGAAAATAGTAAAAAATAAAGTAAAACTCTGGATTGAGTAGGCGTTTCCAAACCTTTAACTGATCCTCTATACATAAACAATATCTAGAGTATTCTACACACTCACACACTCCTAGAATATGTTATACAACATAAGCAAATCCAATGCAAGTTATTCTCTTTCTTTCCCTCTCACCAGCACACGTGTACACACATAGCACAAACATACCACATGCGGGTGTGCATGCATGGATGTCTCATGGTAGGGTGGGATATGCAAAATGGGTCATGTTTGGGCACTTTCTGACCACTTCTAACATGGACAAACATGTATAGAAGGTTTTGTTTGCACCACAACAGAATCTCCCATAAGTGTTCAATAGGGTTGAGATCTGGTGACTGACATGTTGTTGTCATGCTCATCAAACCATTCAGTAACCACTCGTGCTGTATGGATGGAGGCATTATCATCCTATGGGGGGGGGCATAGCCTGGTAGCCAAAATAATGGTCTGCCCAGAATTTTTATACGTGACCCTAAGCATGATGGGACGTTAATTGCTTAATTAATTCAGGAACCACACCTGTGTGGAAGCACCTGCTTTCAATATAATTTGTCCCTCGTTTATTTAAGTGTTACCCTTATTTTGTCAGTTACCTGGAGGTTTCCCTGAGAGTTGTGCAAGGTTGGCAGAACCTTATTCAAAAGGATTCACAGCTGTAATGGCCACCAAGTATTAACTCTGAGGTGTGAGGACATACACAATCAATCCATCCACATTTTGTATTTCTTAGTCATTTGGACAATTTTCTATAATTTTTCTGTCACTTTGAAAATGTGGAGTAGGTTATGTAGATCAGCAGGGAAAAAATACAATTTGATCCCTTTTTAGATTTAATTGCATGGCAGCAAAATGTGAAGACTGTGCAAGGGGTGTGTAGACTTTCACTAGTGACTGTATGTACTGTATGTATGTAACCAATTCCCTCAGCTGACTTCAACAGTGGGACGGTGTTCTTTTTCACCAGTACCATTATTTTATTATTAGCACCCTAACTAGCAGAGGCTTAATGCATGTGATAAGCCAGTCCAAGGCCAGTCACACAATACTATACTGCGTCTTACTATAGCCATGCATATCGGGGATGATACACTCGCACACGTGTAGAAACAAATACGTGTAAGTAACTGTAGTGGATGTGAAAGTCGGCCATAGCATAACACACAAAAAACATGTGAAAGCACACGCACACACAAACTCGCTGTCTCTCAGCCAAATGGGTAAAGCCGTCACAGAGTGGCTGTCATGTTGCTGTCCTAATATGGTCTTGGCCACGTTCCTACACAAGCTGATTTCACTGAGCACTGCAAATAGACAGGGAGAGGGGGAGGGAAGGAGAGAGGGAGACACCTGATTGGCCACATTGGGTTTACACTTCAGCGTTCTTCTCTCACCTTGTTTAAAAAGCCCTTCAGCACGCTGGCGGCCTTCACCGACAGAGACCTTGGGATGCGAATGGGCTTTTCGAGAATAACTGTTTGGGGAAGACAGAGAAAAAGAATGATTGAGAAAGAGAGAGGGTAAGACAATCCTGCGAAGGGAGGGAGGCAAACAATTGGTGATTCACCATTCGGCCTGCCTGTGGGTCCCAGTGCCTGCTGCGTACGAGCGAGTGGGCGGAAGAGAGAAGAGGAGGAAGGATGAGGGGGCACTGTTCTGTGACTGTGTCAGTCGTGTGCAGCCTTGAGACGAATGGCACTCACAATATTGGATCAACAGCCTGGACATTAAGAACACATGTGATGTAGTACAGCACGTTCGGTTTTTTGCAGCAGGAAACAGTTTGGTAGTATTGTGTAGAGCCTCATCTTGTGTTGGTTAGTTGAACTCACTGCCACTCTGGGTATGTCCCAATAATATCTCCTTCCTCCTGAGGTGTGCACATGTTCACTCCTCCCCACATTAAAAGCATTGGAATGGTGAAGGCCTGGGCTAGATGAAATTTCTTAAACCAGTCATTTCATGTTAAATCCATAAAGGCAAGTGAACAAGTGCATACTTCGGGAGAAAGGAGAGGTTATTGGGACGCACTCTGTCGGGTCAAGTCAATCCATGAATGACCTCAAATCCCCTCTCCCCCAGCAACACAACAAAACAGATAGATATTTCTGATTGATTCCTCATCAACAAACATTGCATGTCTAGGAGCAGACGAGGCGGACGCAAAGCCTCTCTGATGAACAGATTACAGACAGAAGAGTAGTGTTGTTTATCCTCTTCTTCCTAAATGCCCCCAGCCGGACGGCCCGCTCTGTTGTGTTTGTTTACACTGAGTCCTAATGGAATGTTAACTGGATCCGTCACTGGCTGCATCTCAAATGGCTAGGGCTCTGTTCAAAAGTAGTGCACTATGTAGGGAATAGGGTGCCATTTGGGATGCAACCTCTGGTGGGGTTAAGGAGCTTGGCCTAGGGCCAGGGTTAGGAACACTGATGGTGGCATGTGTCTAGTGGTCGCCAGAAGGAAGGGTTGGGGAGTGGTATAGTATGGCAGAGCGTAGCATAGTATATAGACGGAAAGCCAAGCAGACCGAAGGAAAAGGCAAACAGACAGACAAGCGGACAGACTGACAGTTAGTACAACCCGTTCCATGACATTCTCATTTGGTTACAACCTAATTGTCATGGAATTTTGGATACCACCATGCCAACCCCGAACTCTGTCTGCATGTCTATGGTTCTGTGGTCTGGCATGTGTGCCAGGGTTTCCCAGGGTGAGGTTGGCACAGGTCAGGCTTGTGGCATAAGGCTAGCCCTCCCCTACAGAGAGAGGGGCTGGTTTCCGCTAGCGAGGTGGCATCAAAGAGACATGCTGGTTGCCCTGTGGGGGCGTGAGGAGGACCAAAAGGCTGGCAGATGCCCGTTCCAATGCCCAGACTGCCATGGGTGGGCATGGTGGAGACAGACTGGGGGAGAGGTATGGAGGAATGTTCGCTACTGCAGGGTATGGGGGGTTGTAGTACAGGATAGCACATACAAATATAATTACTGGAACGGACATCCCATTCAATCAATTCTATTTCTATGGTATAATACATTTAAGGTCATACAGTTGTCTCTCCAGTGGTCTTGCCTTTCCAGATAGCTCTAGCTGTCCAAATGTCTCATACTTATTTTTAGTGTAGAAATCTTTATCGGTTTTAACACAAAATACATAAAACATATTGAGTGACGTGTGATGTGTTTGTGTGCTGTCTTATAGGGTTTTGGGAGCACCAAAATGCTTTTAGTGCTCCATTATATAGATATAAAAAGTTAGACATATATAGGAATATTAAGTACTACTATCCTGGATAATCATGCCCTTGAGTGGAGGAGTGAGTAGCCAATGTGTGGAGAGCATTTGTTTTTGTTTTTGACACAAAATGGCCACCCGGTGGCTGCTACACATTGCGTAGTAGTAGGGAATGTCACACTTAACAATGTCAAACACTTTGAGACATTAGTTGCGTTTGGATACTCATACTAACCGCACTAACCGTACTATTTGTGACGCGAATTGAGTATATAGTATGCTTATTGGTCATAGTATGGATATAGTTAATATGCCAAATGTTCCCGGTAGTTGTACAAAATATGAAGTATACACGCAGAGGACACTATTTCCGTACTTTAGGGCCCATAATGCAATTCTTCAGGAAATGGGTGTGGCTTCACATTGTTTCAAGATTTGAAGAAAATGGTGGAACATATGCAGTCGAAGTACAACGAGAGCAGATACAAATTCATTGCTTTAAATAATTATGACGAATGTTAAGAAAATGTTGAGCAATGTAATAAAGGAATGACTTTTCAAATAAGTTACCTTACACTGGCTGATAGTTTGTTAGCTACGCTGTCCTTACAAACCACATAGCATATCATTACAGCAGTATGTACCGGTATGTTAGCTATCTACATAACATTAGTAGTTATACATCAAACTTGCCAGTATATTAACTATATAGGATATCTAGCTAACTACCCAACGTTTGTTGACTTGATTATTCCCATCATTCTTAGCTTAGCTAAATGGTATAGTCGTTGTGCGTTCTCAATGGACATTCGGGTGTTTCGTAAATTCGCTCTGGCTCTACTCTGATTTCAGAGCACTCTCGTCCGAGTGTACCAGATCGCAGAATAATGAATTTACGAGCACTCAATGTCTGCTGTCAGTAAACGTCGGCAAAAAAGCGTAATTAAATTGTTGCCAGCAGCCTAGTTAAAGTCACCAACGCTCTAGATAACAAGAAAACTGCCTAACCAGCTCTGCTAGGGCGAGTAAAATGGTCAGAGAGGTCTCATTTGTGTCTGGAAGTTGCTAGCTAGCAAGCTAGCCAATGTTAGCTGGGTGCTTGACTGCCGTTGTAAGGTCAGAACGCTCAAATCAACCCTACTCCTCGGCCCGAGCATCCAGTGTATGCTCCGAGAGCGAAACGCTCTGAATTTACAATCTGACAATGCTCTGAATTTACGAGTTCACTCTGGCACTCCAGATTGAATTGAAGAACACACCCGAAGCCGTAAAATGTCTAACTAGTCATTTGTTATGCTAACTACCTAGCAAGAGGTTGCATAGCAACAGCATCAACTTCCAGTAGACAGGCTAACAGCTAGTATGCTCAACTGAAAGCATACTGTTCATTTACAGTATACTAACATTAACTAATCGTATATAGTATGTAGTATATAGTATGTTAGTATGGGTATTCGAACACAGCTATTGAAGTAGAGGGATATCTCACCTTGGAAGAGGTACTCCTCTGTGTTCATGTCAGGATTGTCGGTGATGATGTCGAAAGGGGACCTCCCGGCCATCATCTCAAACATGAGCACACCTAACGCCCACCAGTCTACACTGAACCCTGGAGAGAGAGAGACACAGACAACATCGGCCATCTTGGTTAGATTCAGCAATAGTATGGTAATGACAGCGATATGTTCATTATTTTTTCCCACATATTTTGTATTTATTTGAAGTGGTCGTTTTTTTACAATAACTCCTAAATAGCCAATTCCCAGAGCTGAGGTTCTCCCCATTCCCTCCATGTATGTGTTTGTTGATGGGAGGGACTCACCGTAGTCTTCCCCTCTGAGGATCTCAGGGGCTATGTAGTTGGGGGTTCCACAGAATGTACTGGTGGTGTCTCCTGGTCTTATGCCCTCCTAATAGGGGGAAGGAGGCAGAAGGAGAGAGATAAATAAGGGGGAGAGAGAGAGAAATGAGGGGGAGAGAGAAGGGGGGAAAGAGTGGAGAAGATGGAGAGATGGAGAGAAAGAAAGAGAGCCAGAGAAAGACAAGTGAAAGAGCGTGAGACATTCAATGTCTAGTGTATTGATCCACTTCTACATAATGAATGGGAAGTCAAAAGTAAGCAACATAGTAGCAGTACTATAACAGTATACAGTAGGTCTGTGCATGGGTCTCACCTTGCACATCCCGTAGTCTGTCAGCTTGATGTGTCCCTCGTGATCCAAGAGGACGTTGTCCAGTTTCAAATCTCGGTAGAGGATTCCCTTTTCATGCAGGAAATTCAGAGCGATACAAATTTCAGCAGCATAGAATCTGAAAGAAAAGAAGAAGATTTATTCAGGCATGCTTATCCTCGTTCAGAGAATTCCCGGCACCCTGACTCGGTGACACAGTTTGTCCAACTTACAGTTCCATTCGGACCTTCGCACAATGTAGAAAACATCCTGAGGCCCACATACAGTATATGGTATTATGTATATTACACAGGAAGGAGTTTCTAACGAAAAGGTGATTTCTTTTCAATATTTACATTCTCCACCTCACAACTGAAGCCCACATACAGTATATGGTATTATGTACAGTGCCTTGCGAAAGTATTCGGCCCCCTTGAACTTTGCGACCTTTTGCCACATTTCAGGCTTCAAACAAAGATATAAAACTATTTTTTTGTGAAGAATCAACAACAAGTGGGACACAATCATGAAGTGGAACAACATTTATTGGATATTTCAAACTTTTTTAACAAATCAAAAACTGAAAAATTGGGCGTGCAAAATTATTCAGCCCCATTATGTTAATACTTTGTAGCGCCACTTTTTGCTTTCTATTCCGCAACAAAGCCTCCTTCACTCACGCCGCCAAACTTACCCTCGTAAAACTGACTATCCTACCAATCCTCGACTTCGGCGATGTCATCTACAAAATTGCTTCCAACACTCTACTCAGCAAACTGGATGCAGTTTATCACAGTGCCATCCGTTTTGTCACTAAAGCACCTTATACCACCCACCACTGCGACTTGTATGCTCTAGTCGGCTGGCCCTCGCTACATATTCGTCGCCAGACCCACTGGCTCCAGGTCATCTACAAGTCCATGCGAGGTAAAGCTCCGCCTTATCTCAGTTCACTGGTCACGATGGCAACACCAATCCGTAGCACGCGCTCCAGCAGGTGTATCTCACTGATCATCCCTAAAGCCAACACCTCATTTGGCCGCCTTTCGTTCCAGTTCTCTGCTGCCTGTGACTGGAACGAATTGCAAAAATCGCTGAAGTTGGAGACTTTTATCTCCCTCACCAACTTCAAACATCTGCTATCTGAGCAGCTAACCGATCGCTGCAGCTGTACATAGTCTATCGGTAAATAGCCCACCCATTTTTACCTACCTCATCCCCATACTGTTTTTATTTATTTACTTTTCTGCTCTTTTGCACACCAATATCTCTACCTGTACATGACCATCTGATCATTTATCACTCCAGTGTTAATCTGCAAAATTGTAATTATTCGCCTAGCTACTCATGCCTTTTCACACAATGTATATAGACTCCCTTTTTTTTCTACTGTGTTATTGACTTGTTAATTGTTTACTCCATGTGTAACTCTGTGTTGTCTGTTCACACTGCTATGCTTTATCTTGGCCAGGTCGCAGTTGCAAATGAGAACTTGTTCTCAACTAGCCTACCTGGTTAAATAAAGGTGAAATTAAAAAAATTTAAAAAATTAACAAATAAACAGATAAGTTTAGAGGTTAAAGGAAATGGCAGAGAGCCATGATTGAGGGTTCTATCCATATGCTTTTGAAGTATCAGAGGAGCAGGAGGATGTTGCTGGTTTACCTTGCATGTTCTTCTGGTAGTTTCCGTTGCCGTTGCATATGAAACATCAGATCCCCTCCGTTGACGTACTCGATCACGAGAAATAACCTACAATCAGAAGAAATGGGAGAGGAGAAGGCATTGGTAAACAATCAGTCTTGGAGTTTGAATGCAGCCTGAGTGGCCCTCTTACCAAGATTGCCATTTTCCAAAACAATAGCTAGTATTATCATCATTGGCCAACTGAAGGCTGCATGTCAAATTGAATGCCCATTATCTGGCTAAATATGATTTTAAAGTTCTTCGTTAAAAAAACAAACATTTTTTACCTTGGTGAACATTTGGTTTCACTTTAAGTCATGGTTCATGGTCTTATGGTAAAGGCTCTCATAGCCTACCTCTAATTGACTACAACTATACATTTCTTTACTTACAATGAGAAGTCTGTCATTGAATGTGTCACTTTTCCCAGAAGCCACAGCTCCATAGTTTCTTACTTCACATAATGAATGGTGAGCAATTCAGTTGCCTAGTTCCAAGGCCAGTGGAACAATTGTAGAGAAATGGATTCATTTCACCTCTATTTAGCCTAAGTATAAGTCATTCAGAACTCATTCTCTGTCTGCCTCTTACCGGCTCTCTGTCTGAAAGCAGGAGTGAAGGCCCACTAAGAACGGATTGGTAGACGCCTGCTCAAACACGTGCTTCTCTGTCTGCACCCAGTCAATGTCCTGTAAGGGAAACACACAAAGAGAGAGACAGAGAAAAAGACAAAAACATTAGCAACAATTTTGTCATGTCCATAATCATCGTGGACGAGCTGCTCAACAAACAAACAGACCGAGATGCATGATGCCATGTACGACAGCCTTTGTAAACATACTGTATACAGTATTAGCATCCTTTCATGTCCATGTGCTGTCAAATCAGTTCCCCAGAGGAAGAAGTAGTGGAACATTAAGACACAAAGCAGCCATTTTCTTTTCTCATTGCAATGGTACAATACAAGAAGGTTCTCTTCTCTAAGCCACTTTTTATTCAACCCACTGGATTTTTACTCTATTGGTATTAACCCTTTAGATTCGACTACATTTAATAAACAAGGAAAGACAGAGTACATTTACTAGTAAATTGATCCAAGTTAGATCAGGACGTAGGTAGGTGTCGCCCTAATGATGACCTAAACGGTCTTCTTTCAGATAAAAATAGAAGGCATAACAGAAAGCCTAACACTTAAGTCATGGAAAATACAGTCTGCTCCATAAGTATTGGAATCCTTGATAAAGATGAGAAAAAAAGACAGTAGAAAAGATATAATACAAATACTGAGCTATATTGTATGCTCCAAAATTTTGGGAAATTATATATATTTTTATACTAATACTCAGAGAAAGTACAAAAAAATGTAAAATATGGGAGTCAAAATGATTGGCAACCCTGTTTCCAATACTCTAGCACCCTCCACTTGCGAGGATAGCGACAGTGAGCATTTTTCTAAAATGTTATATGAGAACACGTTGGGAGGAGTCTTACACCATCCTCCTTCCAGAATCTTTCCAGATCCTTCGTCTGCACTTATGGACTGCCCTCTTCAATTCAGAGATGGCCATTGCAAAATGTTGATTTTGTGGTCATTTAATAATTTCTTTGTATATTTTGATGTGTGCTTGGGGTTATTGTATTGCTAGAATATCCACTTGTGGCCAAGTGCCATCCTCCTGGCAGAGGCAATGAATTAAGGGCATGGAAAATATGGGATAAATAAGTATCTCAAAGACAAACAAATTAAGAAATATACACCTTTCAGTGTCTACATGGTACATCATTCATTTGAAGTTATTACTCAGTAGTAATACTGGACTATGATCTAATGCAGAGGGGAAACCAAGAGGCACAATCACAAATAAGAGCACTAGTTAGAGAAATAGGCACCTTATTTTCTCTTACTCTGACAAATGAAGGAGTAAAAATAGGCAAACAACACATGCATAAACATCACACTAAACACTGCATTTAAAGGAAACCATTTCCAACCCCATAATGACCACCTAGATGTAACGTGTAAAATGAGGAGCTCCACTCTAAGCTTCACAAACAACTCAGTAACCTGTTGTAGTGTAGACTAAGTCATACCCTATGCACAATAAATCTTTCTCTCACACAAACACACGTTCACACACAGAAAGCTTTAGAAATCAGAGAACTTTCATTTCCGAGCCCAAGCCAGAGTTGACAGACAGTGAGCAGATTACAGAGCTCTGCCTGCGATTGCGCCAGGAAGACAAACATCTGTTGCTTTTTCCAGGCCGTGAACTTATACTCCTTCTGACTAAAGTCTTTGGATGGGTGGTTCTCTGCACTCTCTATCCATCTCTATGACTTTATGCCTGTTGTTTACAAACCCCCTATCTACTCATAGAAGTAGACAATTAAATAATTCACTAATATAAAACGGAGATAGCCCTCAGTGGTTCTGGCATCGTCACAGAAGCGATCAATAGCAATTGTTGATCAGTGTGCCCTCTATCCATCTCTATGGATCAATGGCAAAGATCAGAGGTTTGCCCTCTAGGTTATATAGCTATAAGAATAGCAACCTGTCTGGCTTTAGCTAGGCAGATATTTTTCTGCTAATTTCTAAAAGCCTGGCTTTGGCTACCCTGGCTGGTAGCCTTGGCTGCCCTGAGAGGGACAGAGACAGTATGCCAAGCTGAGGGGTTGACTAGGCCAAACCGAGGCTAAATACCCATTCAGTTCATCATCAGGCCTCAAACATGGCCAGGACTGACCCCTTTAAACATGTAAACACTCCCCTTGGTCTTTCTGGATTCGCAATTCAATGGCTCAGACATGAGACGTATGTGGAAGGGTATACAGGAAATCACGGACTACAAGAAGAAAACCAGCCACATCACGGACACCGACGTCACGCTTCCAGACAAACTAAACACTTTCTTTGCCCGCTTTGAGGATAATACAGTGCCAAAGTCGCGGCCCGCTAGGAAGGACTGCGCCCCCTCCCCTTCTCCTTCTCTGTGGCCAACGTGAGTAAAACATTTAAACGTGTTAAAGGCTGCTGGCCCAGACGGCACCCTAGCTGCGTCCTCAGAGCATGCGCAGACCAGCTTGCTGTATAAGGACATATTTAATCACTCCATATCCCAGTCTGTTGTCCCCACATGCTTCAAGATGGCTACTATTGTTCCTGTACCCAAGAAGGCAAAGATAACTGAACTAAATGACTACTGCCCCGTAGCACTCACTTCTGTCATCATGAAGTGCTTTGAGAGACTAGTCAAGGATCATATCCCCTCCACCTTAGCGGCCACTTCAGTTTGCATACCGCCCCAACAGGTCCACAGACCACCCGAGCCACTGCCTATTCACACCACTACCCTCCAGAAGGCGAGGTCAGTACTGGTGCATCAAAGCTGGGACAAAGAGACTGAAAAACAGATTCTATCTCAAGGCCATCAGACTGCTAAACAGCAATCACTAACTAAGAGAGGCTGCTGCTTACACTGAGACCCAATCACTGACCACTTTAATAAATGGATCACTAATCACTTTAAATAATGGCACTTCAATAATGTTTACATATCTTACTTCACTCATATCACATGTATATACTGTATTTTATACCATCTATTGCACCTTGCCGCTCGGCCATCTGTCATCCACGTACTTATATGTACATATTCTCATTCACCCCTTTAGATTTGTGTGTATTAGGTAGTTGCTGGGAAAATGTTTAGATTACTTGTTAGATATTACTGCACTGTCGTAACTAGAAGCACAAGCATTTTGCTACAATCGCATTAACATCTATGTGACCAATAAAATGTGATTTGATTTATGTCTCTCATCCCCTGAAATTGACTTCTGCTTCTGTTCTGGGATTGATTTGCACTTTTTGCACCAAAGTACGTTCATCTCTAGGAGACAGAATGCGTCTCCTTCCTGAGCGGTATGACGGTTGCGTGGTCCCATGGTTTTTATACTTGTGTACTATTGTTTGTACAGATGAACGTGGTACCTTCAGGCGTTTGGAAATTGCTCTCAAGGATGAACCAGACTTGTGTAGGTCTACAATTTTTTTCTGAGGTCTTGGCTGATTTCTTTTGATTTTCCCATGATGTCAAGCAAAGAAGCACTAAGTTTGAAGGTAGGCCTTGAATACATCCACAGGTACATCTCCAATTAGCCTATCAGAAGCTTCTAAAGCCATGACATTCTCTGGAATTTTTCAAGCTGTTTAAAGGCACAAGTCCACTGAAATTGTGATACAGTGAATTATAAGTGAAACAATTGTTGGAAAATGTGTGGAATGGTTGAACAACGAGTTTTAATTACTCCAAACCAAGTGTATGTAAACTTCCTGCTTCAACTGTAGATGTTAGCATCTTCCAGAGATTTCTGTAAGTCTTTAGCTGACACTAGGTTTCTTCTTAACCTCATTGAGCATTCTGCGCTGTGCTCTTGCAGTCATCTTTGCAGGACGGCCACTCCTAGGGAGAGTAGCAACTGTGCTGAAATTTTGTCTTAACGTACTGTTGTAACCCTTTCCAGCTTCATGCAAGGCAACAATTCGTAATCTTAGGTCTTCTGAGATCTATTTTGTTCGAAATTTTGTGAGTGTTTATGGGCAGGGCAGCTCTAACCAAAATCTCAAATCTCGTCTCATTGCTTCGACTCCAGGTTAGTTGACTCCTGACTCCAATTAGCTTTTGGAGAAGTCATTAGCCTAGGGGTTCACATACTTTTCACAACCTACAATGTGAATGCTTAAATGATGTATTCAATATAGACAAGAAAAATACAATAATTTGTGTGTTATTAGTTTAAGAACACTGTATTTGTCTATTGTTGTGACTTAGAGATCAGATCAAATGTTATGTCAAATTTATGCAGAAATCCAGGTCATTTCAAAGGCTTCACATACTTTTTCTTGCCACTATATGCATGAATGCATTTATACATGTATAGAATCTATAATATACAGTGTGATATCCACTAAAAACATTGAGAGAGATCTACAACGAGAGATCTACAACGAGAGATCTACAACGAGAGATCTACAACGAGAGATCTACAACGAGAGATCTACAACGAGAGATCTACAACGAGAGATCTACAAAGCGAGATCTACAAAGAGAGATCTACAAAGAGAGATCTACAAAGAGAGATCTACAAAGAGAGATCTACAAAGAGAGATCTACAAAGAGAGATCTACAAAGCTCTGAACGGCCATACTATGCAAGATAAGCAGGGAGCGGGAGAAATGTAACCACTGTAAAAGTTAAAATATCGATGTATAATCTCGGATTGCCCCTTTAACAGTATGTTGAGTGGCAATAGAAGGAATGGTCCTTTCCACGTGGGTCATTTTGGCAATGTTGTTACATCCATCTCTTAGTTGTCCATTGAAATGTGAAGACCTCAGAGCTCAATGATTACATTACTATCATCAGAGGACAATCAATCCAAAATGTCTATCCTCTCCCGCTGTAGTAGTTCTGTCATTAACCTGGTGTGTTATGTCTAATAGCAATACCATATCCCCACCTAGAGGTGGAAACTATAACATCTCTCAATTACTCTCGTCTCTACCCATCTTTCTCTCTTCCCGCTCTACTCCTTTACCTCTTTCCCCCCTCATTTCATCTCCCCATCTTCCTATCCTTTCATACCGCACCATTTCCTCCTTACTTTAATGACTTCTTTCACCCCGTCTCTCTCCCTTTCATCACCCTTCTGTTTACTCATCCCTACTTCACTCCTCATCTTTTTTTCTGTCCTTTTCCGCCCCAATATCCTCTCGTCTTCCTATTTCACCACTGCACGTCCATTGACTTCTCCCTGCCTGCTCTACAGATCCATCTCTCTGCCTCCCTTTTCCTCCTCTCCCCGTTTCTCTCTCCCTTCCCCTCTTTCCCTCCCTCTCCTCCTCCTCCCTCTCACCTCATCGTCGTGCACCAGTTCCTTCTTGACCACCTTCATGGCGTATATCTGTTCGTTCTTCTTGAGTCGCACCAGCAGCACCTTGGCGTAGCTGCCACGGCCGATCACCCGGATCAGGTCGAAGTCCCCCAAGCCCAACGCCAGCCCCTGGGAGATCTTGATGCCTTCGATCCCATCTACCACCGCTTTGATATCCTGTAAAGGAGGTTTGGATGGGAGAGAAACATTATGAAAGAGACATAGTGAGCTCAAAAGTATTTGGCCAGTGATCATTTTGTTGTTGTTTAGGCTCTGTATTCCAGCACTTTGGATTTGAAATTATACAATGACTATGAACTTAAAGTGCAGACTGTCAGCTTTCATTTGAGGGTATTTTCATCCATATTGGGTGAACCGTTTAGAAATTACAGCATGGTTTGTCGCCCCATTTTAGGGGACCAAAAATATTTAATTAATGTATATTAAAGTAGTAAAATGTTAGGTATTTGGTATACCTAGCACGTAATGATAACATCAAGCTTGTGACTCTACGCATTTGTTGTTTTGGTTATGTTTCAGATTATTTTGTGCCCAATAGAAATGAATGGTAAATAATGTATTGTGTCATTTAGGAGACACTTAATGTATATAAAAATAGAAAATGTTTCTAAACACTTCTACATTTGAAAAAAAAATGCTAACTTCCCCTGTTATTGTAATAGTGAGAGGTTAGTATGTCTTGGGGGTATGATATAAAATGCTAACCTCCCCTGTTATTGTAATAGTGAGAGGTTAGCATGTCTTGGGGGTATGATATAAAATGCTAACCTCCCCTGTTATTGTAATGCTGAGAGGTTAGCATGTCTTGGGGTATGATATAAAATGCTAACCTCCCCTGTTATTGTAATGCTGAGAGGTTAGCATGTCTTGGGGGTATGATATAAAATGCTAACCTCCCCTGTTATTGTAATGCTGAGAGGTTAGCATGTCTTGGGGGTATGATATAAAATGCTAACCTCCCCTGTTATTGTAATGCTGAGAGGTTAGCATGTCTTGGGGGTATGATATAAAATGCTAACCTCCCCTGTTATTGTAATGCTGAGAGGTTAGCATGTCTTGGGGGTATGATATAAAATGCTAACCTCCCCTGTTATTGTAATGCTGAGAGGTTAGCATGTCTTGGGGGGTATGATATAAAATGCTAACCTCCCCTGTTATTGTAATAGTGAGAGGTTAGCATGTCTTTGGAGTATGACATTTATGTGTTTAGCTTTCTCACTCATCATTATTCAAGATTCATTCAGGACTATCTGTAATCATGGCAGCATCCACATAATGTAGAAGTGTTTAGAAACATATTCTATTCTTATTTACAATAAAAGTCCGTCAATACATCAATATAATCTGAAACACAACCAAAACAAATAGCAAATGCATCTAACAAGTTTGTAGAGTCACAAGCTTGATGTTATCATTGCGTGCTAGGAATATGGGACCAAATACTTAACTGTAACAGAGCCAAAACAACAAAAATGTGTCACTGTCCCAATACTTGTGGCACTCACTGTAGATAACCGTACACTGTTGAAAGGTCCTGCAGTGTATTTAGTGTAGCGTTTCGACCCAAAGGTTCCTGTCAGGCTTGAGGGAAGCGTTATGGTCATAGATAGAGCTAGTGTCATGCACATGTTGATATGATAAGCATATTTATTATAAGAATTAATTATTTACTGTGTCTGAATAAACTCACCTCTGAGTCCTCTTCAACTTTGTCCATCTTGCAATTGTGTGGTAGGAAAGGTACTGAAGACAAGAGAGAAATAACTTGTTACCTAAGCTTTAATGCAGTCCTACCTAGAGTGGACTGAGGATTAAAAACCTTAGAGATCTCTATAGTCTACAGACATTTCCATTTAAATAGGGTGTTCCACAAGAATCCATGGCTCTATCTCGAATCGTCTTTCCGCCACTCATTGCATTCTATCTCCTCGTCTCTTCAACCGTATTGGAGAAGAAGTTCCAAGATAATTTTGAGAAGGTCCTTATCCATTGGGTGAGAAGGTCAGAAGGGACCTCTCACCTTCTCATCCAATGGGTTTTGAGATTGAGGCAAAGAGAGCGGACGTGAGGAATCAAGGAAATGCAATTGAGATTCTCCCGTTGACTCCTTCTCAATGAATCTTTCCTTGATTCCTTGCCTCCTCTCAAAGGAGCATTGTGGGACGTATAGTTCACCCTTGTGACCAGCAGAGGGCCCAATGCTGTTCAGAGTGAGGTTCAGCTTTTTCCTGCCACTGCCCAAATATAATTATTATTGTACTATACTATTGTACAACCTACTGTCTAGTCTGCTGCTGGATGAGTGACCACCTACTGGGTGTCCAACCTTCACACTAACCCTGATAGAGAACCAGTGCACAAAAACAAGGAAGGCCCTGTGCACAGCAGTGCATCTTGTTCAAGGTGCTGCTCCTGGCAGAAACAACTGGGGTAAAAATCGCACACTTAGAAATATATATTTTTTCTTATTATTTTACAAATTGTGCTGTGCAGAATAGCACATGCAACTTTCTGATCAGTCTGTAAACAACAAAGGCATACTGATTCAAACATGCTCTTTCACTGTTCCATGGCTAGTTATTGGTTTTCATTGAATAGTGCCTTTTAAAGCCTTTGAAATGAGTGTTCACAAAGTGTCTCATGGTAGGAGTGTTGATTTAGGATCAGTTTAGCCTTTTCATAAGGAATAAGAAAGATCAGAACTGCTACTCTGAGAACCTTTTTTGCATACAGGCCCAGGCCCAATGTATCAAGACAATGAAACCAAGCCTGCACTTTTGTGGTCTTGAGTGGTCTCAAGGCTAAGACCACAAAATATATTATTTGACTACATCACATATTAAAGGTTGAGTAAGTAAGAATTTTGTTCACAAATGTACCAAAATGTATATTATATGTAAATAGTTAGTTGTTAGATGCTTCTCCCTACATATTTTTTTCAAAGCCATTTTAGCTGTCGCAATAGCTGTTCTGTCTGAACCGATTTGCAAATCACGGGAATTTGTTGCACAATGCAGAAGTTGGCTCCCTCCGAGGCATATGTTGCTAGGCAACCCCTATGCACTTGCCAGCATAGGCCTGCTCCCTCCCCCTCCGTGGCTAAAGCCAGTGTGAGAAACATGCTAACAAATGTTTGTGCTATGAATCTAAATAAATACTGCACTCTGACCCACAAAACTGTAAGCAAGGAAAGTGAACTTTAAAAGGTAATGTAGTTTTATTGGAATGTGCAGCAGTTGTTGGTAAATAATGAATCTGCTTGCTTCTAACATGACTTACTGCATCTTTAAGTCTATATTGTTTTATAGGAACTTACTTCCATCTGTATCCTCTGTGTCTTGAGGGAGGAGGTCCACCTCTTCACTCTTCTCATCTAAAGGGGGCTCCTGTGATGGCATGACTGGCTCCTGCCAAGAGAAGACAGGCAAATAGCCTCACATGGTTGAGGCTGACAAAGAGCATCAAGCTAATCATGACTAGGTCCTTGGAGACACTGGGAAGAAGGGGATTTATTTTAAGAGGTGTTCCACGGTGACAAACATCTTAGGCACATAGATGTAACTTTTTAACAAAAGACCACAGAAGTTGAGAAGTCTGCATATGTCTCACAACAAAGCACTTAAAATGTATTTTATGCAGTTCTAACCATGAGACTCACCTCGCTATCTAATCAACAGGGAAATCTCATGTGCCATTTCAACAGGGATCAAAATGTTTGTTGATAGACAATCGTCAGATTACATGAAGAAACAAAACACAGCATAGAGATCTACTAAAGTGGACATTGGTTGACTATTGCCCTGGGTTTTCAGGCACCGGGTTTGCTTTAGTCTAAATGCCAAACAGGCTGATTGCAAGGACCCCTTAGATTCTGTATGTTAACCGTCTGTCACTAGAGATCAACCACATGATGTCTCAGTATACAGTACACTGCAGTATGGGTGCATCCCAAATGGCACCCTGTTCCCTATATAGTGCACTTATTTTGAACAGGGCCCAGTTCTGGTCAAAAATAGTGCATTACATAGGGAATAGGGTGCCATTTTGGATGCAGCCTATATCTAAAGATAGTGGATGTGAAACTCGCCCATAGCATGTTAGCTGGAGTATATTGAGAACTAAAGCCAACTGTTTCTCATGAAATAACAGACCAGTCTTTTGCTCTGTTGACAAAGAAGGTTGGCTTTGAGTTATATATGCGTTGTACAAAAGGGTTAATTGCTAGTTCGATTCACGCTCATTCAGAACAGAATTTACTCTGTTACAAATATACACCAGTACTTCAAATAGTAATGTTTCATTTAGATGTGTTCATCATTCGCCATTTTATTCCTGAATGTAATCTTATTTTACTCAAAAGTTGAATAATTTAAATGCAAAACTTATTTTCACCCTAATGCAGTTGAATAGTACCCCCCTCCCCCCTCAAAAATTCACTGAAGTTGGTGAAATGCTTATGAACACAGTGAATGCTCTATAAATCAGTTATAAGCTCACCATTATGCCTTTTGCAATGCCATTTGTGAAGTGTCTATATAGTGCTTATGAAGGCTCTATAAATCATATGTGGTTCCGATGCTTTAACATGACGGATTGGGCAGAGTACTGTCCAATCCGTCATGAGATACTATATCTATGGTACTCACCATATGCCTTTGGCAGGTCAGAGGGACAAGTGTGTGACAGCGCTTATGGACCAGCAGTTTGCAGTTGATACACTTGTAGCCCTGCCTCCCCAGCCCCCATATCCTTTCACTGCAGTGGCCACAGTACGCTTTCTGTTAGGGACAGACAGAGACAAATTGGGAGATAGTTAGTGTAACAACCCCTATCAGTCTGAGCTCATGACAATGGGTTGACACTATCGCAGTCATTGATCAAGAATCAATGGACAACAGGTGAGGCAGACACGTGAAGGAGATCATGATAGATGCAGAGTGGTTGAGTTAGGCCTAGGCACCATCTTACATCAACTGGGAGCATGCTTGTTTTGTTACAATCGGCTATACATTTTACAGGTATATATGCCATTTAACAGCCACTTTTATTTAAAGCGACTTAGTGTGTGCGTACATATGGGTGCTCCAGTGGGAATCAAACCCACACTGTTTTGTCTGGCCCAGACGCTATTAGGCTTATAACATCTGTGGTCCAGCACACATCAGAACCCGGACACTTAGGGACGTTATGTCTACCACAGGCATATCCACAAACACATTCGGAGCCAGTTGTTTACTAACAGTCTCAAAAGAGCGGCACCACAGTGCAATGAGTGCTGAAGTTAAAAGTGCCGTTGCCATGGAAACGCCATGCAGAGGAACTTCAAAGCTTAGCTACCCCACCACTCCGCAGCCCAAACTGACTCAATAGAGAGAGACCGAAATAATAAAGAGAGAAAGAGATGGAGGGAGAGACAGAGTTTGAGAGGGAGAAAGAGAGGCAGCGGTTCGGGCGGTTCATAAATAAATCAAGACAAAATCTGTTTTCCCTCTCCGCTCAGTGCAGACGAGGGAGTAATTAAGGCGCCTGTTGTGAGGTGAGAAACTTTGAAGGCAGACTTTCCACACTCCCTGTCAAGACTTTGGGGAGCGCATTTCAATAGCAGAGGATACACGAGGGGCCATAACATATGCCATTTGTTCTTTAAAAGAGCCACAAGATCTTCAGATTCTTTTTTGACTCACTAGCTATGTTCGATGTTCCAAAGACACTAACACAAGGTAGGAAGGAGGAAATACTGAGGGACCAAAAACGTAAGATGATAGGCCTACAAAACAAACATATTTGGTCTTCTTGACTAGAAACATGCTGAATATGGACATTTTTGTGATTTAACACAATTTAAGAGTCACTTATAGCCCCGATGCAGTGTTCTTAATTTACAATTTTATGTCTAATAAATCAATGTGTGTGTTCATTTTTTTTATCAATTATTTCCCTGAGCCTCCATCACTGAAATGCTCAGTCAGACTGTACAGGTGTGGGGATACAAATTTGATATTTACATTAAGCCCCGATTGGCTGATAGAATCACCTAGAGCCCACCCCTTACCCCTTCAAAAAAATGTATGCACATGGACCTGTCAGTTGGAGCTGGACCCTGAAAGCGACAAACTTCCACAAGTGTGTAGGCTACTTTGTTTTGTCACCAAAACTAAAGGCATGCATGCTTAATTTGCTATATCATTGTTATACTGTTTTCAATAGAAGACACAGGACCAGAACAGCCTTCTTCCAAGGTGGACCATCCTGGACTATACCCTGTCTGCCGTCTATTCATCATCTACAGGGCAGACTACTGATCATCTACAGGGCAGACTACTGATCATCTACAGGGCAGACTACTGATCATCTACAGGGCAGACTACTGATCATCTACAGGGCAGACTATATGGTATAATCTTCAGTAGCATCTCAACGCTTATTTCAGAATTTTACAGAATGGACTTTGATGATACTGGACATTAGAACTTATTACAATTTTTCTAACAAGTAAACAATCTTGAATTACAAATTTTGGAATGGTTTCTGCTGTTGAAAGTGAATAAAGAAATCAGACTACAATGAAAGGTTGTTGTCTCGTCAGATCATCACACAACATAAAAAACAGATCGTAAACAAGGTTATGATGAAAGTCTAAATCATGGCATGTAAGCATCTTTTCCAGTTATTGTTTTACATGTGCTCAAGCTCGGGAAGGTGTTCCTGTGAAAGGAAAAGGGCTCATGGTGAAAGTAAGAGGGTTTTAGCTAAACATAATCAGGTAGCAGGTATAGAGCAGCAACGAAGTAGTCATTGATGGTATCGAGAACAAAAAAGGAGTGGCTTTATTTACATGGTCATCACCAGCTTTCCCGAACACTGACATTACTATACACAACTATAATCTCCTCCCGTGACAGGAAAGGTGGACGACTTAGTATTGCACACATCCAATTACCCTCAGCTTCTCAACAAGAACTTGTTTGGCGGAATTTGTTGTTATATGTGATGGTTGGGGTGGAAATTTACTGGGGAATAGATCTCCGGGAGGATGATTGGTGACCACAGCCCCTACACACACTACAAATGTGTCTTCAAATAGTCATAATCAATCACAAATAGACTCATATCCCCTACCCATTGACAATTCCTACTAATCGGTTATAAGGCATGGTTCAACCAATACACTGTCTGAAAAAACAAATATATATAACTTTTTTCCCCATTGCAGAACAATCTTGAGTCTATTTGACAAATTTTCAGTACATGTACTGGCTAAACCCTGCTCTTTGACAGTAGTAGGAATTGTCAAAGAACAATGGCTACTCGTCTATCTGTGATTGGCTCTTTGACCAATAGAAGACATGGGATTCATTACAGGTATCTGGCCTATAGGAGCTTTATCAGTTGGGGCTGGGACTATCTGGGCCATAGGAACAGTGTGGAGCTACAGCCTGCGTAGTCCTTTACATCCACCAGGAGGCCCAGGAAACACATCCTGGGTGGCTTTGGGAGCTTGTCTGCAGAAAGAAATGGACAGACAAACAAAATGTGAGCTGCAATACATCTGAACTGTTGTGACATCCACCAAAGTCGGTCCCTCTCCTTGTTCGGGCGGTGTTCGGCGGTTCGCCGTCACCGACCTTCTAGCCATCGTTGATCCATTTTCCAATGGTTTTGTCTCGTCTTCCTACACACCTGGTTCCAATCCCATCAATTACATGTTGTGTATTTACCCCTCTTGTTTCCCCTCATGTCCTTGTCGGAGATTGTTTGTTGTATGTAGGTGTTTATTGTTATTCTGGTGGGCGACGGGTTTTGCACCCTCTATTTGTTATTTTGTATACCTTGTTTTTCGGAGGTTTTGATGTTTATTAAAAAGCTCCGTTTATACCAAGTTCGTTCTCCTGCGCCTGACTTCCCTGCCACCAACAAGCACCACATTACATGAACCACTTTCATATCCATACCATAATTTGCTAGATTAAAACGGAATATTCAATGTCCTTTTACACTTTACCCTATGCTTATAGAATGTGGTGACATAAAAATAGTAATCCAATCAACAGCCAACGTTAACTTTTTTATTCTGGGCTATTACAGTCTGTTATTACATATCAGTCTGACAGTACTTTGGCAGTATTTCAACCTGAAGGAAGTATGGTTTGAAGTGACTGAAATTATTTAGAAAGTTATTGGGAAGTGATCAGAAGATCACCAGGCAACAATTGTGTATGATCTTCTGTGTAGATAATTGCTTTCAATGATGTGGTGCTTTTCCCCACAGTCTGATTATGCGTGGTCCTGCCTGCTCTAATGTTGTCCTGCACAGCTTGTGAGCAGCTCATGTTCCTGAGATTCTTAGATTTCAGGAATGGGGTCATAATACAGTGGCTCCAACCGGTTCAAATTCAGAGCCACATTTGCAGGAGAAAAACAGAAAGCACTCTGTTTATCACAACCGCATTCTATGAACTGTTCTATGAACTTAGCGGCACATTTGTATTTTATTCAGAGCTGTCTCATGACCCCATTTTCAAATCAGGCGAACCCTTTGGGGAAAGCAGTGGGGAAGTCGGGTTGCCTCACACAATGTAAACTGTAAAACTTCCAGCCTACACTTTCCGTGGGGATACAGTTACCAAAGTAGTTAGGTAGCTAGCTAGCTTCGACCGCTAGATGCTGACGTGACATACATTTACTTACGTATTTTTTTTTTTTTAACCTTTATTTTACTAGGCAAGTCAGTTAAGAACAAATTCTTATTTTCAATGACGGCCTAGGAACAGTGGGTTAACTGCCTGTTCAGGGGCAGAACGACAGATTTGTACCTTGTCAGCTCAGGGATTTGAACTTGCAACCTTTCAGTTACTAGTCCAACGCTCTAACCACTAGGCTACCCTGCCGTATGTGTACATAATAAAGCAATGTCAGAATCGCAGAATAGCTAAATGTCATGTCAGTATCCTAGCTAATTGCTATCGAATTTACAAGCTAACTTTAGCTAGATGAATTCCAGACATAGGAGAAAAGTGTAGCTGGCTATGTGAGAACGTTGTTTACATTGCGGGAGACAATGTCTGCCTACTAGGCCCTAGGGCAACGTTTCCCCGTTAAAATTTTGACATTACATTTTATGTAGCTAGCCACAGGTACATATATAAATGTCACGTCAGTAGCTAACAGTAGCTAGCTAGCTATCCTAGTTGCGGTTGAGGCTAGCAGTTATCTAGCTAGCAGCAGCACCACAAAATCATGTTCGGTACTTTTCATAATAATAGTTAGCTATAAGTATAACGGAGTCACCTCTTCACTGTTGACATTGAAACTGGTGTTTGGCAGGTATTATTTAATGAGGCTGCCAGTTGAGGACTTGTGAGGCATCTGTTTCTCAAACTAGACACTCAAATGTACTTCTTGATCAGTTGTGCACCAGGGCCTCCCACTCCTCTTTCTATTCTGGTTAGGGCCAGTTTGCGCTGTTCTTTGAAGGGGGTAGTACACAGCATTGTACGAGATCTTCAGTTTCTTGGCAATTTCTCGTATGGAATAGCCTTCATTTTTCAGAACAAGAATAGACTGACGAGTTTCAGAAGAAAGTGCTTTGCTTCTGGCATTTTGAGCCTGTAATTGAACCCACAAATGCTGACGCTCCAGATACTCAACTAGTCTACAGAAGGCAAGTTTTATTGTTTCTTTAATCAGAACAACAGTTTTCAGCTGTGCTAACATAATTGCAAAAGGGTTTTCTAATGATCAATTAGCCTTTTAAAATGATAAACTTGGATTAGCTAACACAATGTGCCATTGGAACACAGGAGTGATGGTTGCTGATAATGGGCCTCTGTACGCCTATATAGATATTCCAGCTACAATAGTCATTTACAACAATGTCTACACTGTATTTCTGATCAATTTGATGTTATTTTAATGGACAGAAAATGAGCTTTTCTTTGAAAAACAAGGACATTCTAAGTGACCCCAAACTTTTGAACGGTAGTGTATACCCCAAGTCACTACTACTACTACTCTCTTGTCTGTTCTTCCCTGATGGGACAGTAAA
Source organism: Oncorhynchus tshawytscha (assembly GCF_018296145.1). Lineage (NCBI taxonomy): Eukaryota > Metazoa > Chordata > Actinopteri > Salmoniformes > Salmonidae > Oncorhynchus > Oncorhynchus tshawytscha. The sequence goes on along the minus strand of NC_056450.1, from coordinate 3,081,133 downwards.
TTATTCCAGCGCGTATCTAGGGGTGGGGGGAAATAGGGTGCTATTTGGGATGCACATCCTGTATGAGCCAGCTCACTGTCAGCTCCAAAATGGCTAATACACGTCTTCTCACTGGCTGGCCTTTGCTGGGCCATAATGCTGCTAAGCGCTAGGAGAGCACTAGGGAAGCAATGTGGAACGAGCCCAATTTAAAGTGCATTAGCTCGGCATGCAGTTGGCCCTGAGTCATAGTGGTTAAATCAACCTCTCAGAGACAAATTCCCCACTGCTCTGTTAGATAACAGACATTATATAGCCATCCCAGTCTGGGATATTTACATGGGATATTCAGTTGTGTGTGTGTGTGTGTGTGTACAGGAATGTTTTTCTCATAAAAAGGTTGCTAACAATGCAACAAAAATCTACTTAGTGCTATTGGCCGCAACAAGTGGACCCCCCTTCTGTAAGTCAGCTACCGTACACCAAAACTGACAACAAGTAAGTAATACATTTTATTGGAGAAAATTAAAACAATCTCTCTCCCGCGTCTCATTGGAAAGCTGTGAACTGACGACTGCTTTGTTTGGGTTCCATATCCGCAGCATGCTAAAGGAGCTTCTAACTAGACAGGAGCTCCAGTCAGTCATCTCCCTAATGGAGTGCTAGCTCATAGCTGAGAACGCTAATGGCAGGAATACAACATTCTGATACATTACCTGCACCACAGCTACTAAAGGGACCCCATTATGTCTAATGGTAGGCATTCACAAATAATCTTTGTCCTGTACAACAGAGGTAAGCGATGGAGATGGAGAGAGACAGAAGAGAGAGACAACAAGAGAGAGGTATAAAGAGAGGGAGGGCTGGTGCGAGGGATTGAGAGCGGGGGAGGGATAGAGTAGTTGAGAGAGGGAGGGATGAAGAGGGATGGGAAAAGAAAAGGGGAGAGGAGAAACCTGACCTACTTCTGCTGGATGACTTGTTTATATTGTATAGAGGAGTGAGATAAAAAAGAGGGGAGAAGGCGGGATGGTGTGAGGCATGGAGAGGAGAGACGTTTGGGAAAGACTGCGCCAAAAAAGGACTTACTGTAAAACCATGTGCCGTGGCAACGATCGTACACATAGTGACAAACGTGACATCATAGTGACACAACTATCCACCTTAGACAAGCAATTTGGTGTGGCTGACAAATGAATGTACATGGAGGAAATACAGAAGGACAGATTATAAAAATAGAACGTTTGCCAAAACTATACCAGTCTAATGTCTAAGCAAATAAACATGGCTCCAACAGTCTCTTCCAGCACATCAGCGAGGGGGATGGGCTGCCTAATGGAGGTCTACTGGAATGAGGAAACTACAGTACAGTGCTGAATTGGCAGATCAGAGCTCAGTCTGGTCTAGACGTCCACCAGTAGACAAAAGCAGCCAAGGTCCATCCTGTATTTTGGTAATATCTTCAAGCACACGAGCCCTGCCCCTGACTCCCATTTCCTTTCAGATGCAATAGGTACTTAAGGGCCTGCCTTTAACAATATTACCCTCCTAGGCTCGCCTTCAAGCCAGAGTGGACACTAACACTGGCAGTGCATTAAAGCATTACAGCTAGATTGCCACAACAACATGCAGACGCCTTCTGTCTCTAACCGTAAACTACCTGTCCAGTGAAAATCTCACTTATAAAAGTTCATAGTCGGTTAACTCAAACCAAAATAATGTTGTTGACTCATCCTATACTCGTATTTGTGGCCAAAGCATAAATTGGAGAAAAAAAACAATTAGAAAAGACCCACCTTAAACTTGTATCTCAAACAGACCGTTATAAAAAAACGTAATTTTTATTAGGTAACACTTTATTTGATGCTCTACATTTCAACTAAATATCTACTAACACTAACCCTCTCCAAACACCCCACAGGGCCGACATCCCCGTTATTTGCAAGAGGAAGCGACACAGGTACAGAGGACAAAGAGCCGGATGCCTGGTCAGGACCCGGAGAAGACGACTGGGAAAGCTGCCATTACCGTCAATACTACTTGCCAACGTGCAATCATTGGACAATAAATTAGATGAGGTACGATCACGAATATCCTACCAACGGGACATCAGAAACTGTAATATCCTATGTTTCACGGAATCGTGGCTGAATGATGCCATGGATATTCAGCTAGCGGGATATACGCTGCACCAGCTAGATAGAACAGCACACTCCGGTAAGAAGAAGGGGGGTGGTCTGTGCATATTTGTAAACAACAGCTGGTGCACGAAATCTAAGGAAGTCTAGATCAGGCTCGCCTGAAGTAGAGTATATTGTGATAAATTGCAGACCACACTACTTGCCTCGAGAGTTTTCAGCTATACTTTTTGTGGCTGTTTATTTACCACCACAGATAGATGCTGGCACTAAGACCGCACTAAGTCAGCTGTATAAGGAAATAAGCAAACAGGAAACCACTCACCCAGGCGGCGCTCCTAGTGGCCGGAGACTTTAATGCAGGGAAACTTAAATCAGTTCTACCAAATCTCTATCAACATGTTAAATGTGCAACCAGAGGGAAAATAATTCTAGATCACGTGTACTCCACACACAGAGACGCGTCCAAAGCTCTCCCTCGCCCTCCATTTGGTAAATCCGACCACAACTCTATCCTTCTGATTCCTGCTTACAAGCTAAAATTAAAGCAGGAAGCACCAGTGACTCGGTCTATAAAAAAGTGGTCAGATGAAGCAGATGCTAAACTACAGGACAGTTTTGCTATCACAGACTGGAACATGTTCCGGGATTCTTCCGATGGTATTGAGGAGTACACTACATCAGTCACTGGCTTTATCAATGAGTGCATCGAGGACATCGTCCCCACAGTGACTGTACGTACATACCCCAACCAGAAGCCATGGATTACTGGCAACATTCGCACTGAGCTAAAGGATAGAGCTGCCGCTTTCAAGGTGCGGGACGCTAACCCGGAAGCTTACAAGAAATCCTGCTATGCCCTGCGATGAACCATCAAACATGCAAAGCGTCAATACAGGGCTAAGATTGAATCATACTACACCGGCTCCGACGCTTGTCTTATGTGGCAGGGCTTGCAAACTATTACAGACTACAAAGGGAAGCACAGCCGCGAGCTTCCCAGTGACACAAGCCTACCAGACGAGCTAAATCACTTCTATGCTCGCTTCGAGGCAAGCAACACTGAGGCATGCATGAGAGCATCAGCTGTTCCGGACGACTGTGTGATCACGCTCTTTGTAGCCGACGTGAGTAAGACCTTTAAACAGGTCAACATACACAAGGCTGCGGGGCCAGAAGGATTACCAGGACGCGTGCTCCGGGCATGTGCTGACCAACTGGCAAGTGTCTTCACTGACATGTTCAACATGTCCCTGATTGAATCTGCAATACCAACATGTTTCAAGCAGACCACCATAGTCCCTTGGTCCAAGAACACTAAGGTAACCTGCCTAAATGACTACAGACGCGTAGCACTGACGTCCGTAGCCATGAAGTGCTTTGAAAGGTTGGTAATGGCTCATATCAACACCGTTATCAAAGAAACCCTAGACCCACTTCAATTTGCATACCGCCCAAACAGATCCACAGATGATGCATGATGATGATGATCTCTATTGCACTCCACACTGCCCTTTCCCACCTGGACAAAAGGAACACTTACGTGAGAATGCTATTCATTGACTACAGCTCAGTGTTCAACACCATAGTACCCTCAAAGCTCATCACTAAGCTAAGGATCCTGGGACTAAACACCTCCCTTTGCAACTGGATCCTGGACTTCCTGATGGGTCGCCCCCCAGGTGGTGAGGGTAGGTAGCAACACATCTGCCGATCCTTAACACAGGAGCTCCCCATGGGTGCGTGCTCAGTCCCCTCCTGTACTACCTGTTCACCCACAACTGCATGGCCAGGCACGAGTCCAACACCATCATTAAGTTTGCAGACAACACAACAGTGGTAGGCCTGATCACCGACAAGCGACGAGACGGCCTATAGGGAGGAGGTCAGAGACCTGACCAGGTGGTGCCAGAATAACAACCTATCCCTCAAAGTAACCAAGACAAAGCAGATCATTGTGGACTTCAGGAAAAGGAGGACCGAGCACGCCCCATTCTCATCGACGGGGCTGTAGTGGAGTTTCAAATTCCTTGGTGTCCACATCAACAACAAACTAGAATGGTCCAAACACCAAGACAGCCATGAAGAGGGCACGACAAAGCCTATTCCCCCTCAGGAAACTAAAAAGATTTGGCATGGGTCCGGAGATCCTCAAAAAATTCTACAGCTGCAACATCGAGAGCAGGTTGGCATCACTGCCTGGTACGGCAATTGCTCGGCCTCTGAATGCAAGGCACTACAGAGGGTAGTGCGTACGGCCCAGTACATCACTGGGGCTAAGCTGCCTGCCATCCAGGACCTCTACACCAGGCGGTGTCAGAGAAGGCCCTAAAAATTGTCAATGACAACAGCCACCCAAGTCATACTGTTCTCTCTACTACCGCATGGCAAGAGGTACCAGAGTGCCAAGTCTAGGACAAAAAGGCTTCTCAACAGTTTTTACCCCCAAGCAATAAGACTTCTGAACAGGTAATCATATGGCTACCTGGACTATTTGCATTGTGTGCCTTCCCCCCCAACCCCTCTTTTTATGCTGCTGCTGCTCTCTGTTTATCATATATGCATAGTCACTTCAACTATACATTCATGTACATACTACCTCAATTGGGCCGACCAACCAGTGCTCCCGCACATTGGCTAACCGGGCTATCTGCATTGTGTCCCACCACTCAACAACCCCTCCTTTACACTACTGCTACTCTCTGTTCATCATGTATGTATAGTCACTTTAACCATAACTGTGTACATACTGCCTGACTAACCGGTGCCTGTATGTAGCCTTGCTAATGTATATAGACTCACTACTGTATATATAGCCTGTCTTTTTACTGTTGTTTTATTTCTTTACATACCTATTGTTCACCTAATACCTTTTTTGCACTATTGGTTAGATCCTGTAAGTAAGCATTGTATTCAGCGCACGTGACAAATAAACTTTGATTTGATCCCTTACCCTAACTCTTTTAAAAATAAATAATTTATTGAATGTTTACAATATACCTGCAGTGAAGCCGCTCAACAACTACATCACATTAGTCATCTAACAGACTCCCATCCGGAGCGAAACACAGAAGCAACCAGGGTCAACGCCCTGGTCAAGGGCACGTCGACAGATCTCCCACAAGGTCAAAAAACAGGGACCCGAGCCAGCAATCCATCAGCCCAACCGCCAGCCCTCCAAGATCCCCCCACAGTTCCCCAAGAGCTGCCCTCTCAAAGTTGGAGTGCATGTATGGCACTATTTACCTGTGTGTATTTGACTGAGTGTGTGTGTATATGCATGTGCACAAACACCTGCACGGCATCAGCCTCAGGCAAACCGGCATTAGCTGTAAAAACACTGCCCCTCAGTGTCATTCAAACATACTTTTTGTTATGTTTCATTTTGACTTTCTTTTTTTCTACTTTTATCTTTGACTTTCATTCTATCCCCCGCCCAGCAACTTCACCCCCACTTGTCTCCAATTCCACATCCCAACCCTCAGCCCCTCCCACCTCTCTCTGCTGGCCACCCACCATATATACACACACACACACACACACACACACACACACACCTTTCAATTATGCTGGGATGTTTAACATACCATTTCAATCTAGCTAATCGAATAGAATTCACAGATTGCAAGTTGAAAATAAATATTTTTACTAAGAGTATTAGTATATTACTAATTGACTCACCCAGTCTCTCCAGATCTCCCAACAGTACTATTTCTAGAGTCAATTTTAGATCAATGTTCTGCATTTTCAGCAATTCCTGAAATGAGACCTGAGGGCAATACCAAAATAAATGGTCTATTGATTCTGCAGAGCTGTGATGATTGAATGCCCCAAATATTCAAAGAATTCTTGCCACCAACAAAATTATCTAATAATTTTAGCTGAAAAGCACTAAGTCTTGAATCTTGCATCATTTTATATATCAACTCATACACCCTGTATCATGGAATCGGTACATCAAAAATCTCTTCCCAATTATTTTAAAATCTGTATGGCACAGCTGTCAACATCCTGGTCCTCAAATTAAACTGGTATGCTTTCCTATTTATGCTATTATTATTCCTCCACCATTCTGTGGTTGGGGTGCGCCCACAAACGCCCTTCTGTGGTTGGGGTGCGCCCACAAACGCCCTTCTGTGGTTGGGGTGCGCCCACAAACGCCCTTCTGTGGTTGGGGTGCGCCCACAAACGCCCTTCTGTGGTTGGGGTGCGCCCACAAACGCCCTTCTGTGGTTGGGGTGCGCCCACAAACGCCCTTCTGTGGTTGGGCTGCGCCCACAAACGCCCTTCTGTGGTTGGGCTGCGCCCACAAACGCCCTTCTGTGGTTGGGCTGCGCCCACAAACACCCTTCTGTGGTTGGGCTGCGCCCACAAACACCCTTCTGTGGTTGGGCTGCGCCCACAAACACCCTTCTGTGGTTGGGCTGCGCCCACAAACACCCTTCTGTGGTTGGGCTGCGCCCACAAACACCCTTCTGTGGTTGGGCTGCGCCCACAAACACCCTTCTGTGGTTGGGCTGCGCCCACAAACACCCTTCTGTGGTTGGGCTGCGCCCACAAACACCCTTCTGTGGTTGGGGTACGCCCACACCCTTCTGTGGTTGGCGTACGCCCACACCATTCTGTGGTTGGCGTACGCCCACACCATTCTGTGGTTGGCGTACGCCCACACCATTCTGTGGTTGGCGTACGCCCACACCATTCTGTGGTTGGGGTACGCCCACACCATTCTGTCGTTGGGGTACGCCCACACCATTCTAACATACTTAATTACCATTTTTTTGGAAGGAAATAAATTTGACTCATATTATAATTATTTATTGGTCATATTTCATAGAAATGTGGAAACACTGGACAGTTACTTTAAGCAAGTGGGGGGGTTGACAGGGCAAAACAAGGCAATCTGTTAAATAGGCCACCATCAGCAGCCATCTTGAATCATGCATATCCAGACAGCTGTGGCAGTGACTTGACTATCAGTCATGTATTATTCAACCACTAAGTGTTTGTGAATGAATGTACTGTACTAGCTGTACGACTCTGTACAGTAGTAGTAGTAGTAGTAGAGGATTGTTAACACTTTCACACCTTCTTTCAAAAATACCAACAATGTCTGTTCTCATCAAATTCTTAAGTGACTGTTTTATTAAATGGATAGTTCACCCAAATGACTAAATCACATTTTAATTTACTTGCCCTGAAAGCATTCTTTGGTCAAGAAGAACAGCAATCCATGCTTTGGTCTTGATTTCATCATCTTCAATAGTAGCGTTAAACAGGTTGAGAATCATTACACTATTGACAAACCTACCAATGACTGTGCAAATGATCTCGAAACTGGAAGTAGAGTGCTAGAGGGGGAATGGGGTGTGTCGGGGAGGGGGAATGTGACACTAATACTCACCCTGTTAAAGCGCTTGGCCTGGAAGAGGTGTCCGTTGACTCGGTAGAGCTTCCTCCATCTTCTGGCCCCGCGGCGGTAGATCGATTCTAGGCGAGAGAGGAAAAGGTTGTACAGTAGCTGCATGGCAGGGAGTGAGAAAGGGATGGAGAAGATAGTGGTGGATGGAGCAGTGCAAGGTCCTCCAAAATCACACAGGAGCGAGCGAGTAGTCATAGAAAGAGAGACAGGCACGCATGCTCACACACATTCTCTCAGCACTTTCCTCCCTCCCTCCTTTTCTATCCATCCTACCCTCCCCTTTCTCCATCCAACAGAGGAGAAATCTCTCTCCCCTGCCGTCCTCTGTTGAACTTTCTCCTCTCTCCCGTTCTCTCCTTCGTCCCTCTGTACCTACACTTCATTCTGTCCCTCCCTCCCTCCCTCCCTCGTCCCTCTGTACCTACACTTCATTCTGTCCCTCCCTCCCTCCCTCCCATCCTCTCTCCCATCCTGTCCTTCGTCCCTCTGTACCTACACTTCATTCTGTCCCTCACTCCCTCCCATCCTCTCCTTCGTCCCTCTGTACCTACACTTCATTCTGTCCCTCCCTCCCTCCCATCCTCTCCTTCGTCCCTCTGTACCTACACTTCATTCTGTCCCTCCTCTCTCCCTTGAGGTCCTGGTCTTATTAATTTCTCAGTAATGTCTTGAATCCTGATGGGAATGTAAAAGGTCCAGGCTGCTATTTATACCGTCTGAGCTGTCTATTAATACAGTGTATAATACTGCATAATGAACAACACTGTATCAACAGACTTAGCACAAGGATTTAGCACTATGTAGCAAGCGTCTCCGAGTAGGAGTGCTGAGCTAAGATCAGTTTAGACTTTTGTGGAAGTGGAATTTGTTCTGCATAATAGTATTTTGAGATCCAAGCATTGTATTAAAAAGGAAATGAATAGATTGAAGACGGGAGCGTGCTTCACTCTCTCCTTAAACAAATACCAGGCAAATTAATTAAATAATATGCTTCACAGAAATGTGATCCATCTTAAAACGTCAACATCAAATGCAAATATTTTTGCTTATTGGCAACCATGAGATGTTAAGATGATTAAAAGGCATATAAATAGATGTGATCAAATAATGTGATGAAATGCAATGTATACTGGAATGTTCTATACTGTGGGTACAATTCAACAACTGCCGAGCTGAGAATAGCTAATCCAACTATAAATGATGATGACAATGCTGTCAGACATAATGATGATGTCAAATATGATTCACTGTGACACTCATTTCCAGCAACAGGATGTTGTTACATAAAATTGACAGGTTGCATGTGTTGACAGTTTCCCTGAAGTCATATCCCAGCATGAGCTGAATTGGGTATACTAATCTGTTTGGGGGGATCATACTAATACGGGTTTCTTGCTCTCCCTCTCACACACACATTAACAAGCACACTCTCCTTCTCCCTCCCTCCCTCATCTAGTCTCAACATGCATCCTTACTGGTTCGCTGGATGGGTGCGGCAGAAAGCATCCTACGCTCCCTTTGCCTCTGTTGCCATGGCAACACCGACCTCGCCAGATGCTAGTTGTGGTTAGCGTACCATGGCCATGCCTACGAACAAAATGTCCATCAAAGCAAATCGCCCCTAAAACAACTCATATAACGACATCATGATCTGTGGTTGCGCAAACTGAGACTTTGATGCCTCTGATCTGTTTCTACGGTTTATCTCCAGTTGGATGCAACCATTCAGTCAACCAGTCAGTTAGTCATTCAGTCAGTCATTCAGCAAGCCAGTCTGTGGCTGTTTCAAATGTCATGTACTTTGCCTTCCCTTGCTCAATTTCAAGCAGGTATATTGAATCCCTAAACTTTATGTACAGCAACTCTGTATTCCTTCGGTGCCCCCTAACTACACTCTCTCAGCTTTGTCTCGCTCTGTCTCTCTGAGCAGCTAGCTACAGCCAATCAGGCATAGCGAAGGGGATTAAAGTACTAGACGAGACACTTAAGGCCATTTGAACAACTGGATGAGGATTAAGGAGAGGAACAAACGGCATAAAGAAAGAGAGAAAACAAACAGGGAACAAAATACCTGGAATAGCTACATATCCCTGTTGCAGAGGTTGAATGTACTGTAGGCTACATGGAGAGGGCTACGTCCAAAATGGCAACCTATTCTCTACATAGTTTTAAAATGTTAAAATCAGCTTTGGCAGTGATTACAGATGTGAGTATGGGTTCTGGGTAAGAGTATGAGTTCTGGGTAAGTCTCTAAGAGCGCTGGATGTACAATATCTGCACATTACTCTTTAAAATTCTTCAAGCTGTCACGTTGGTTGTTGACCATTGCTAGACAGCCATTTTCAAGTCTTGACATATATTTTCAAACCGATTTAGGTCATAACTGTAACTAGGCCACTCAGAAACATTCAATGTTGTCTTGGTAAGCAACTTCAGTTTATATTTGGCCTTGTGTTTTAGTTAATTGTTCTGTTGAAAGGTGAATTTGTCTTCCGGTGTCAGTTGGAAAGCAGAAACTAGGATTTTGCCTGTGCTTAGAGCTATACCTTTCATTTTTATCCTAAGAAAACTCCCTAGTTTTTGCTGATGACAAGCATTCCCATAACATGATGCAGCCACCACCATGCTTGCAAATATGAAAAGTGGTACTCAGCAAAGTGTTGTGTTGGATTTGCTCCAAACATAACGCTTTGTATTCAGGACATAAAGTGAATTTCTTTGCCACATTTTTTGCAGTTTTACTTTAGTGCCTTTTTGCAAACAGGATGCATGTTTAGGGAAATGTTGTATTCTATACAGGCTTCATTCTTTTCACTCTGTCATTTAGGTTAGTATTGTGGAGTAACTACAATGTTTTTGATCCATCCTCAGTTTTCTAATTTCACAGCCATTGAACTCAAACTGTTTTAAAGTCACCATTGGCCTCATTGTGAAATCCCTGAGCGGTTTCCTTCCTCCCCGGCAACCGAGTTAGGAAGGACGCCTGTATTTTCGTAGTGTCTGGGTGTATTGATACACCATCCAAAGTGTAATTAATAACTTCACCATGCTAAAAGGGACATTCAACGTTTGCTTTAAAAATAAAAATAAACTATCTACCAATACGTACCCATCTTTGCGAGGCATTGGAAAACATCCCGGGTCTTTGTGATTGAATCTGTGTTTGAAATTCACTGCCCAACTGACGGACTGTACAGATTGTATGTGTGGGGTACAGAGATAACGTAGGCTTTCAAAAATATGTTAAACACTATTATTGCATACAAAGTGAGTCCATGCACCTTATTGTGCAGATTTTTACTCCTGAACTTATTTTGGCTTGCCATAACAAACAGGTAAAACATTTAATGACTCAAGACATTTCAGCTTTTCATTTTGAACTAATTTGTAAAATTTCTGAAAAACATAATTCCACTGACATTATGGGGCCATTGTGTAGTGTGTAGGCCAGTGACAGAAATATTAATGTAATCCATGTTAAATTCAGGTTGTAACGCAACACAATGTAGAAAAAAGTCCAGGGGTGTAAATACTTCCTGAAGGCTCTGTATATAGTGCACTACCTTTGACCAGGGCCCATAAAATGAATAGTGTACCATTTTGGACACAACCAGGGCCTTTCTTCCAGATGTACTGTTTGGATGGTGTCTGTTGTGAACAGTTGTACTCAGCCAAACAGACCTTGTCATCAGAGACATTCATTGAGATGACATCTCCTCCGATCAATGGCAGCAGGTTCTCGCTGCAATAAATGTGGCACACATTGCTAAGGAGGTATTTTCTCAACATCTGTCCTGTGTGTATAAAGACAGAGAAATAGATCACTCTTTTTAGCGACACTCCTCTTCAGATTCTCTGTCTAATGCTGTTGCAACTCCAGGCACCCAGAGGGAACGCACCAAATCTGCCACAAATCAACAAGCTCGCTGTGTTTCCATAGATACTCAGTCTTCCCTCTTTTCCTTCCTCCACATCAGTAGAATGGGGGGGATGACGACAAGACAACATGCCACTGTGGAGAAGCAAAAATGAGCCAATCATTTTCCCGCTATTCGAGGGTGCGTGTGGGCGTCGGCAAGTGAACTACCTGCCACATTACAGGTGGGCGGCAGCCACATGTCTGATGCTAGCAGTTTGGCTGACTCAGGTCCTCTGACTCAGCTTGATATGGGCATAAGATCCCCTCTCTTTTCCTGTCACACTGCAGTAGGCCTACTTGACTCCGAGTCTCATGATGCAATTTCATAAAATGTGTTGTTACAATCTGTTGAGTAGTTGATGGATGCAGGTGGTAGAGGAATTTGGTCCCATATTCCTAGCATGCAATGACTACATCATTTTTTTTTTAAACATTTAGGACAGGAAATTATAACATTTTCTTTCAGCCTCATTGGAGTCACAAGCTTGATGTAATCATTGCATGCTAGGAATATGGGATCAAATACTAAACTTTTGACTACTTATTTATAAGAATATTTAGGAGTGTCAATCATTTTGACCCCTAGTTTAAAAAAAGAATAATAATTGTATTCGTATAAAAATATAGATTTTCCCCCTTTTTTTTGCTCAGTGTTTGAATTGTTTGTTTTACACAGTCATTATTGCTCATCTTTATGAAGGGTGTCAATCATTTCAGACCCCACTGTATATTCAAGCAACTAGGTTTTTCCCACATCAGCAAAACAATAGCCATAACACTGCACAATAGGGAACAGGTACTAGGATGTACAGTGCCTTCAGAAAGTATTCTTGCCATTTGACTTATTCCACGTTGAATTTAAAATGGATTCAAATGTAGATTCTCTCACCCATCTACACACAATACCCCAAAATGACAAAGTGAAAACGCTTAGACATTCTTGCAAATGTATTGAAAATGAAATAGAGAAATATCAAATTGACTTATAACAAAGTATTCAACCCCCTGAGTCAATGCATGTTAGAATCACCTTTGGCAGCGATTACAGCTGTGAGCCTTTCTGGGTAAGTCTCTAAGAGCTTTCCACACCTGGATTGTGCAACATTCGTCCATTATTCTTTAAAAAAATTTAAAAAACATTTAAAAAAAAGGATCTGTCAAATTGGTTGTTGATCATAGGTGCATTTTGCTAATCATTTCATTAATTTCAACTGTCCCTCAGTTTTTTTTGAAGACTTAGAAATACAGTCACTTTAGTCAAATGGACTCCCACACAAAGAGCGTGTGTCTGTGTGTGTAAGCACGAAGTTACCCAGTCAAATCTAATGTGATACAGCCTTTACAACCAGCCTGCTGGAGTGACAGTACTCCTGACCTCGCGCCGCCTTAGGGGCTTGTATCAACAGCAACACTTGTCTAAAGGATGAGGGTGGACGGTGTGAACGCGATAAACAAGACTCGAGTCACAGAGTGTGTCGCTGGTGCCGGCTAACATTACACCACGCCTATAGCATTAAGCAGGTAAACTAGGGAGTTTGTGAGTTTGTTTTGGCTGTCAGAAAGGTTCACTACCGCATATTCTGCATATAGCGTCCTGTATGCACGAGGACAAGGCTAAATAGGAGCTGCATATGGGGCGTCGGGTAGGTTTTTACCTGCTATGTGTGTAACTTTTTGCCGGCATGAGCAGAGTCACCCTTCTACTGTCCAGAAGGGGCTGTGCGGCAAAATCTTGAAAACAGTGGAGCCAGGGGATGCTTTTGCTCAGATTTCATTTAAATGAATAAGAGCATCTCAGTCTGCAAAAGTGATGCGTCTAGCGTAGCAGGCCAGTAAGAAGGCGTCTGTATGCAGAGACTGTCCCGGTGATGAGACAGCAGAGGATCAGGGTGATGTAAATTGTCATTGTCGATCATTAGTGAGGTCATTTCTGATCATTCTTCGGCAATGTCAGAAAGAATAGAATGCCTGAGTCATTCGATAGTACCATTATTAGGGATACAATTATATTATCTTGCTTACTGACTTTAAGTGGGCTTATTAGCGGGCCTGCCGGATTCTGTCTCGA